>NC_062548.1:48431964-48755831 GCF_016906955.1 Phacochoerus africanus
CAGGTTCAAAGTTTAAGAACTTAAAGTTTAATTTACTTTTATATTTTATTGTATAAAATTTAAAGCATAGCACAGAGTGAACATAATAATGTAATACATTCTATCACGCAGCTTCAGGAGTATCAGCATCCTGCCATTCTTGTATCATCTGTATCTTCACTCATTGCCATGCTCAGTTATTTTCCAGATTGTGCCATTTTACATTCCTGCTGGCAGTGGAATGCTGTGCAGTTTTTGGTATCTGTAGTTTTAGAGTCTACTGAGTACGTAGTGGTGTCTCTTTGTAGCTTTAATTTGCATTTCCTTGATGACTCGTCATGTTGATTATTTTTGCATGTCTTTATTGGTTTTTCATATACTCTTTGCGAAGTGTCTTTTCATAACTTTACTGAGTTTTTAAGTTGGCTATCTTTTGATTATTGAGTTGTAGGAGTTTTTCCGTATTCTGGCTTCAAGTTCTTTGTTAGATGTGTGTTTGCAGATATATTCTCCTATTTCATGCCTGGCCTATTTTCTTCAGAGTGTTTTTGATAAACAGAAGTTTTTAGTTTTGATGAAGTCAAATGTATCGATTTAATTTAGGGTTATTGCTTTCTGAGTGCAAAGAACTCTTTCCTACCCCAGGTCATGAAGGTTTTTGTTTAAGATTTCTATTTAAAAGCGCTGTAGTTTTATTTTTTATATTTAGTTGTATGATTCATCTCTAACTTTTTATGTGGTATTAGGCAGGAGTTGTCCCTTTTTTTTTTTTTTTTTGGTCTTTTTAGGGCTGCACCCATGGCATATGGAGGTTCCTAGGCTAGGGGTCCAGTAGGAGCTACAGCTGCCAGCCTTTACCACAGCCACAGCAACACAGGCTCCAAGCTGTGTCTGTGACCTACACCACAGCTGACAGCAACACCGGATCCTTAACCCACTGAGCGAGGCCAAGGATCCAACCCACGTCCTCGTGGATGCTAGTCTGGTTCACTAACCACTGAGCCGCGACAGGAACTCCTTTCTTTTCTTTTTTTTTAACTTTAAATATGGATAGCTAATTGTTTAAGGACCATTCGTGCAAAGACTTTTTTCTTATTGAATTGCTTTGGGGCCTTTGTTGAAAATTAGTGGTCTGTATAAGTGTGTCTCTCTGTACCGTTGATCTGTTTGTCAATCTTTGAGGCCAGTACTACACTTTTCCTAACCACTTTGGTTTAGAGTAAATTTGGAAGTTTTGTAGTGTGAGTACCCCAGCTAAAGCAGTATTGAGAGGGAAATTTATAGTGCTAAAGGCTTCTACTAGGACAGTCTCAAATCACTAAGTTCTTACTTCAAGAAACTAGGGGAAAAAAGCAAAATAAACCCAAAACAAGCATGTAAGAGCAGAAATCAATGAAAGTGAAAACAAAAACAGTAGGGAAAATCAGTAAAACAAAAAGCCAGTAGGCGTGAGCAAGTCATCGATAAGGAACTGTGGCGACTGTGTTCTGCCCTTCCTGTGACAGGCTGTCACAGCAGGGTCTCTAGCCTCCTTTATCACTCCTCCTGCTGCCACCCCCAGTGTCCCACCTCGCACCAGACTGACATCCTCACAGCAGGCCCAGTGGACTCCTGATGATGCTCTTGTCACTCCATCTCATTATTAGGGAAACAGGCCCTCTTGGTGTCTGTGCCAGTGCATTTTATCCCACTTTCTCAGTTTTTTTTTTTTTTTAAACCCTCTGGCCATTTTTTCTGTTTCATCACTGTTTCTCTGTCAGTCCTCCACTAGTTTTTCTGGGCGTCACCCTTGATTCTTCCTCTCCCTCCCTTCCCTCTCTTCTTTGGTAGCCAGTCCATTGCCATAGCCTTTCAGTCCTCTTTTTTAAGTATTTATTGGGGTATGGTTTATTTACAGTGTTGTATTACCTTTAGGTTTATAGCAAAGTGAATCAGTTATACAAATACATATATATTCTTTTTTCTAATCCTGACTCTTAATTAGCTATTAAATCTGTCCACATTTTGCTGCTTCTATCCTGGAACAAACCATGATTATTTCTTGCCTGGACAACTGTTGTAGCCTCCTGCACGTCTTCCTAATTTTTATTCTTATCTCTCTCTCTCTCACCATCTCTAATCAACTGACAGAATGAGTAAACTAACATTCCTGCATTCCTTTCAAAGGCTGCTGACTCAGTTGTGAAAAAATCTGTACTGTGTGGCCACAATGCCTTTCATGGCCAGCAAGGTCCCAGTCTCCCTCTACAGCCCCTTTCTATACCACTTGAGCCCCACAAACTCCACTCAGGCACCCTGGGCTCTTCCATTCCCTCCAGAGCACGGAACTCCTTCTCAGCACAGGACTGTTGAATATGCTGCTTCTCCTCCCAAGAACCTTTTCCTCTCTTTCTTTACCTGCTCAACTCATAGTCACTCTTGCAGCCTCCATTAAATTCCCTTTCCTCACAGGCCTTCTGATACACACTACCTCAGGCAGCTTTCCTGCTGTCTTTATTTCTCTCTCAACCTTTTCCTCTATATTAAAATGCCTTTGCCTGCAAGTAACAGAAGGCCTGAGTCAGCATGATTCAAACCGTAAGGACACACGTAAGCTTATATAATTGGGATTCCATGGTTACAGCAGGCTGAAGGGTCATCTTTTTCTTGTAGCTTCAGCTCCATTTCTCTGAGGTTCCATCAGTGACACTATGGGCCATGGCTTTATTATCCTCAGAGTACTTTTTTCTGATGGCAGTAAGCTGTAACAGTTCCTTGCCTCAAGCTCAGCATTTTGCTCAGAGGAAGTATAGAGTTACTTCTAGAAACTTTGCCCTAAGACTGAGGAAATTTCTTTCCCAGAAGCCTCTGGCAACCATGGTCTTCAGTATCATCTCACGTCTCTGGCTTGAATTGGAACTCAGGCACATTCCTCAGCTAGTCCCTGTGGCAGAGAGTGTCTCCTGAGTGGCAGAGGCCTGCCTGACCCTGAACCGTGTTGGGGATGGGATTGCATTGATTGCCCCAGACCAGTGGTTCTCACAGTGTGGTCTCTGGAACAGCAGCAGCAGCAGGATCACTTGGGAACCTTTAAGTGATGTAGGTTTTCTGGCCTTATCCATGAAATGGTGGGAGTCCACCAAGTGATTCTGATGCCTGTTATTTTTGTGAACCTCTAGTCAAGACTAATCAGGATCCAGTCCTGGAACTGAAATCAGTCCCCTCAAATGTTACAGATTGGAGGGAAGGTTGGTAAGTGGGGGTTTGGGGTGACCCATTTTAAATGGACTACGGTGACCACTGCACTGTTGGGGCGCTCGTTGTAATTCATGATTAGCATTTGTTTGCATCATTAGGTACATATATCTCTGTCCCTACAACACTAAACTACAGTGACAGGTGCTCTGTTTGGTAGCCTTAATGCCCAGCGTAGGACCTGTATGGTAAGTGCTCAGGGAGTTCCTTATGAGAAGATAATGAAAAGAGGGCATTCCTTGTGCCTCTTAGTTCTGTAGTCAGTTGATCTGTTCATTTGTGTCTCTTGCAGCTGGGGGTGATGTGTGTGTGCATACCTACCTCAGTGGGCAGCCCTGTGAGGAGTCGCAGCTGAGCATGCTGGCCTGTTTCCTTGTCTACCACTCAGTACCAGCCCCACGGCACCTGCCAGCTATAGGACTAGAAGGTAATCCCATGGCTAGATCCTCTCTTTAGTATCTGTATTACCCACTGATGGGTTTAGTTTCTTGGTAGGAGGCATTTCTAATGAGTTATTTTCTCTAGTTAGGATTTTGGCTTCGTTCATATTTGGGTGTTGTTATGTTTTTCTTTATTTTCTGAGTTTTTAGTTGGGATTTTTTTTTTCAATCACATAATATTAATTCCAAATATTATGAGGATTAAAAATGAACAATTTTGTATGTATTTGACTGTTTTCCTAATACAGTTTATATTTTTCAGAATATGGAATCAGATACAAAGTTTGTTCAGTAAGCTGAATAATAAAATATAATCAATTCTGAGCACCTTTATTTATATCACTTTCTATTGCCCCCTAATTGAGGGTGAAAGATATTTTTGAGAAGGGCAAAGATTGCTCTGTTTCTTCATTTAAACTTAAAGTTTAATGACATTACTAGTTTATTGCTGTTTTGAAAACCTCAGATAAAAATGTCTATTTAGAAACTTCTAGTTATGGCCACAATGGAATTGCTTGTATTGGATTGACTCTTCCATAAAAACAAACATAAAAGTGGACAAACTACATATAGTTTAAAGGAACTAAAGGATGGTAGCAACCATCCTTGCTAGACTTGACTGAGGGGCAGCAGTCTCTGAGAGAATGGAAGTATGGTGAGGAGCTCTGTATTTATGCTGGCTTCCTCCCAAAGGCATTTGTCAATTTGTGGCACAGGATGCAGAGTCCCAGCAAGAAACAGCAGTCCCACTGGGCAGATGGGGGAGACGGTGGGTACATGATTGCTCAGGCCTAGAACTTGAGCCTCAAAATCTCACATAGAAGGGAACCAAAGGGATTATAACTCAAACACCTGAATGCACTATTCTCTTGAGGTATTTACCAAATCTTAACCTGCATATGCACCAGGTAAAACAAGAAATCTAGCAAAAGCCAGGAGGGTAAAAATGTGAGCAAAGATTTCAGCAGCAGAGTAGTGCCAAGGAGACAAGAGTGGTGCTCAAGGCCTACCAAGGTGGATGGGCTCTGGTAAGCATCCCAGCCATTCAGATGAAGTGATAGCAGAACCAAGCCCTACAAGTAAAGGTCAAACTGAAACAGACCAGACCTAAAATTAACCTTGAACAGTATTGAGGACATCTGCTTGCATTCTACCTGCTTGATAGAAGAAAATTTAACCTTCATAGGAGGAAAAAAATATATCTTGAACCTCTATAATTTTTAATGCGTAGTATTGGCATTGCGGCAAAAATTACAGGATAGAATGGGAAAAAAGGTAATAGAACCAGGCTTATATATGATCCTGATATTGGAGTTCAGACTTAAAATAACTATGACTAATGTTCTCAAGAAAATAGAGGAAAAGATAGAGAATTTCACCAGAAGTCTGGAATCAGTAAAAAAATAGTTAAATGGAAATTCTCGAACTGAAAAATATGACAAAATTGAACCCATAATGAGGGAGGTGAGAAATCAATTACAACTGACCTGGAATTGACATGGATGTTAGTTTTCAGACAAGGACATTAAAAGTTATTATAACTATTCCACCCGTATTTCAAAATATTAAGAGATACAGAAAATGTAGAAAATCTAATTGAACTTTTAGAAATGAAAAGTTCTAATAATTCTGAGATGAAAAATACTTTGACTGGGATTAATGGCAGATTATATGTTGCAGAATAAGAAATTAGTGAGTTTGAAGACATAACAATAGAAACTATCAAAAATGAAATGCAAAAAGAAAAAAGAATTAAAAAAAGTAACAGCATTAAAAATAGAGTAAGCTCTGGGACTTAAAGCACCCAATTTACATGAGATTGGAGTCCCTGAAGAAGAGAAAAATGAGTGGGAAGGACAGGAAAAAAAATTTGAAGAAATAATGGCTGGGAAATTTCCAAATTTGATGAAAACTCTCAGTCCACAGTTTGAAAAAGTTCAGTGAATCCCAAGCCTGAGAAATATGAAGAAAGTTACACCAAAGCATGTTATAACCAAATAGCTCAAAACTAGTGATAAAAAGTCTTAAAAGCAGTGAGAGGAAAGAGACCTGTTACAGAGAAACAAAAATAAGAACGGAGGTGTATTTCTCATAGCAAACAATGCAAGTGATAAATTGAGTAACATCTGTAAAGAACGCAAAGAAAAAACACCATCTAGTTAGAATTTTATACCCAGCAAAAATGTCTTTCAAAAGAAAGAAATGAACATAAAGCCTTTTTCAGACAAATCAAAGCTGAAAGAATTAGTTACCAGCAGACCCAACTACTAGGAATGTTACGGTAAGTCCTTGAGGCAGAAGGAAATAATGTCAGGTGGAAATATGGATCTACACAAAGGTATGAAGAACATTGGAAATGGTAACTACATGGGTATATACGTTAAAGTTTGTTTCTTTTAAAAAATACCTTGTAAACAATTGACTTATAAGAATAATATCAGTCTACTATGTTTTTTGTAAAATCTGAAAAGTAAAATGTGTAACAGCAATAGTTCAGAGACTGCCAGGGAAAATGGAAATGCTGCTGTTGTACTACATGTGAAGATTACTTGAAGGTAATCTGTGATAAAGATACTATAAATCACAAAGCAGCCACTAAAATAAGAAAAGAAAGCTAATAAGCAGGAAATGATCTGTAATGGAATCATACTCAGTCCAAGAGAGAAAAAGAGGAAAGCGGGAACAGAGAACATATGGAGCAAATAGAAAACAAGTAGCAAGATGATGTGTTTAGTTTAAACCTAACCACAGCCATAGTCACATCGAGTCTCGGTGTTCTGTTGGATTCCACAGTATATCAGAACATTGGAGATGTTTTCATAGCTCATATGTATTTGTTGTTCTCTAGGCTTGGGTTTTAGCAGGTCTTGGGAGCACTCTAGAGTAACAATTAAATAGGAAATTTGTCTTAATTTCTGTTGAGGTTTATTAAAGATTTAATTTACAGCTGACTGGTAGAGCTGATATAAGGAAATATTTAGGAGAAATACTTCTTTGTATTCTATGCAGCATTACAACACTTTCTTGTTATGTCTTTATCAGCAAGTCACTCAGTTCATAACATGAGACTCTTCTCTGTCCATCTAAGTGGGTTTGTATCACCCACCTGTGCCTTTGCTGTCTACACTGCTAGGATGCTTGTTGGGCTCAGAGACTCATAGGGATCATGTATGTGTATATGTTGGTGCTGAGGAAAGGAACTGTGGACAGTTGCATGTAGTGGGGATGGAGGCAAAAAGGAAAATGATGCCTAATAGAATTTGTAGGTAATACACTTCCTGCTTCCCCTTGGAGCAGTGGTTCTTGACCTAGGCTGCACATCAGAATCACCTGGGCAGCTTTCAAAACTCCAGACGCCCAGGCTGTTCTCTATGTAAATTAAATCATAATCTCTGTTGGACCAAGGCTGAGAACTATTGCTTCTTAGAGAAAGAGGCATTGGATTAACTTTTCTGTTAGTCATTTTGAGCCTGGCTTTTTTTTTTTTTTTTTTAGATTAAGTAATGAGTGCATGGATTATGGTGATTGAAGATAGATGAGTGCACTTATCAATGATATTTAAATAATATATGTATTTAAACAGTATTGATAGTTTCACATACAGTTACTTTATGAAGGTCACTTTATGAAGTACTGAACAGATAAATTAAAATTTTATACCAAGTCATATTTTACATTGCATTCAGGGAATTCATAACTAAATATTGTTTTTTGGTAATTGTTTTCAAAGGGAGGACTGCCAGTTTTAAGTGTGGTTGTGGGTCTGAAGTTTCCTTGGGAAAGGATGTATGACAGACTTTATTTAGAGATGTGACCTTTTCCCTCCAATTCCATTTCTTCAGGGAGCACGAGCTTTGCAGAACTCCTTTTCAAATTTAAACAGCTCAAGATGCCAGTACGAGCTTTGCTGAGATTGGCTCCTTTGCTTCTTGGAAACCCACAGCCAATGGTTATGTGATCATGTCTGGTGGTAAGCCTGCCCTGAAACGTGACTTCTGCACAAAAATGTGACCAAACAACAAAGTTAAAGCAACATTTATAAATTTTATAACATAACTAGGAAGAAACGAGCTACACAAACTTCAGTGTATTTTAAAATCAAAGTGATTTAAATATCCCAGAGACTCTTGCTCTTGGCATTAACATTATAGGATACATAAAAGTGAGTTAAAATTTACTTTTGTAAATAAAATTTTTTGGTTTGTTTTCAGAACTCTTTCTGATTAGTTTGGGGTTTCATGGAGTAGAGCAGTGGGGGCTGGGGTGCATATTGGTTTTTGAAGTCTTTCAGCTGTGGTGGTTCAGGTGACATGACTATGCTCGAAAACGCAAAGTTTTTTAAAGAAGTTCTGTCATAAAGTTTTACTTTCTACAGTAACAAAAAGGCTCTTAGCGTTCCCTAAGGTGTGACCGTTGGCTTGGCGGAAGGAGGTTTGTACATCCTGTGATGTGCCAGGCGTCTTCGTAGTTTGATCAGTCATCTTGAACAGGAGGAGACTTAGACCCTGGTGAAGAAGTGTGCAACACGAAGCTTGCTCTAAATAGAAAAAGCAAGGGGTTTCCACTGTAGAGAGGCCTTTGGAAATTGTATTTTAAAACAAAAGACAGTTCATTTCCACCCAGGCTTTAGAGAACGTATGTCTGTATGGGTTTCTGAACTAGATGATCATGAAAAGTATTGCTAGGAAGGTGTCTCCAGTGCAGGAAGAAGACGGCTCCCTGCTGTCCAAGTGTGGGTGCGCTCCCTGCTTCCTAGAGGCCAGTGGAACCGTAAACTGGTAGGAGCAGCAAGGTCTGTCCACAGGGATTTCACGTTTCCACATCCTGAATTGTGGGGTTTAGCTTTAAAAGAACACTTAAAGCAAATAGAAATGTTTCCATTGGGATCTGGACAACAACCCACGTGGCGTCCGTTTCTGCAGAGGAGGCTAGCGTCTGAGGGTGTGTGCAGGCAGTGGTTCTCCTCACTTTCCCTGTTCACCTGCCTGCGAAGCAGGGCCAAGGTGGCTCACTAGGAGGGAGAAATGTGCTCCCCTTCACACTTTAAAGAGTTTTTCTTCTAATTAAAAGGAAAAGAATAAAATGGTGGATTTGAATCAGGATATGAAGAACGTGGTATGTAGGTGGCTGTTGTTCCCTTCACTCTCAATTGTGTATAATTTGTAAGCTTTTCTCTGATTGAAGAATGACTTATTTGCATACGTATGAACCCTCCTGTACAAAGGAGAACAGTCATTATGTGTGCTTGTTTCCTTTATTTTCCAGCAGTCTTATTTGTTTGGCCTAGAGAGCCCTAGGAGCTCCTTCTGTCTGTGTGAGGCTAGACCCTGACACCTTCCTCAGGGACCCAGCTCAGGATAGCTTGTGTCAGGTGGGAGCAGAACACTCAGAACTTTCGATGACATGTTGGAATTAATCTTTCTCTTTTTTTCCCCAAGAGCCACCATGGTAACAGTTCCTTTTCCAGAAAGGATGACCTCAGTGTTTTTCATATGTTCATATTTAAAATTTTTAACTCAGGTCAAAACCCTGCAGAGGTTTTCATTACTTAGATCAGCATCTCCAAGAGTTTTCCTTTAAAAAAAAAAGAAGGAAATTGATACGCAGGTTGGGGCTTTGTCTAGCATTGTGCATGATTCATAATCAGATCTCTCGGATGAATTTTGATGTAAACACAGTCATTACTTTCTGTACCATGGGAGTGCTCAGAGACCTTACTATGCTAAAAATGTATTAGGGGACTCAGAGGGTGGATCTGTTCTCACCCTGCAGCCCCTGGAGGCTCCCCCCACTCACCTGGACCACCTGGAGCCCCTGCTCCATGCCTTGGGGACCTAGGGGGCGCACTGGCGCACCCGACTCCAGACCCAATGATGTGGGTTCTGAGCCTGGATCTGAAAGAGAATCACAGAAGGGTGGCACCTGGAGGAAGGGCCCAGCCCCCCACCTCTGGGGTGCCCCCCTACCCTCCTCCCCGACAGACCTCCTCACACAGCTCTGGCGTGACCCAGGCTCGGTGCCCCATTGCATTGAAGAATTCCACCTTCAACTTGAGGAACTCCTTGTAGAGGTCTGGCCACTGCTCCCTGCCTAGCAGGAATTGGAAGATGCTCCTCTTGGACATAGGGTTGTCTTCCTCCATGTCAGAGGCGATGTAGCTGCCACCAGGAAAGAGGACAAGCTTGTCCCAGCCCTGAGAAGGACTCCCAGCCTGAGGTGGGACGATGCGGAGACACTGAAGAGGTCACCAGAAGGGACCAGGGCCTGGGGCTGTGTGTCCAGGAGAGGGTCTGGGAAGCCCCACCTGCTAGGGACCCTGGGTCCAGCGGGGGCAGAACTGCCATTAGCACCAAGCCTGGGGCTCTCCACCTCAGTTCCTGGGCAGCAAGTGATGATTCCTGGCTATGCTACTTGTCCCAGGATCTTAATGCATCGCCTCCCCTCCTCTGACCACGTGGGCCCTGAGGGCCTTGCATCACCACTGGGGGCCCTTGGGTGCCTGGGTCACACTGTCTGATGGGGCAGGGAAGCGGGATCGGGGCAGAAGTGAAAGCAGGGCCCTAAGGCAGCACTCACAGGGCCAGGAAGAAGTGGATCCTGTTGTAGAGGTGACCAGGGAGCCCAACACGGCCGAAGTACTCCACCACCATGGCGAGCAGGTACTGTGTGGAGACAGGGCAGGGAGGGGTGGCCAGGGTGTGATGGAGGGGAGGGTTGTGAGGGGACCGTCGTGTCCCGCCCCCATCCAAGGCCAGCTGGTCAGACCAGCCAAGGTGGCCCTTTGACATGTGGTGATGAGTTGACAAAAGGCCAGGGAGGAGATGGCTAGGGCAGGGCACTGGCACTGTGCCCTTTGTTCCTGGCATCAAGGGTGGGTGCAGACAGTGTGTTCTCATCCCCACCCCCATGGAGTGGGGACACTGAAGACCCCTCCATCCCCCATCGTTTTAGTGCTGCAGGTACCTTGTCAGACACTTTCAGAAAAATGTCAGCTTCCAAGAAGCTCTGGATAACAGGATCCTCTGCAAAGGAAGGGAGCAGTGATGAGGGCCTTGGAGCAGCCCTTCTGGGGGGGCGGTGAACCTGGGGCTGTGGGACGTTTCACAGGGAAGAGGAAAACGGTTCCTCAGTCTCAGGAAGTGGAGGCCACACCCCTTCTTCCACCAGGGCTCAGAGCCTTAACATCAGTAACAAAGGCTGTTCTTTGCATTGGCACAGATACCTGAGTCTCAGCTGTGGGGCTTCAGTTTTGCTGTTATTTAATCTTCAACACTTGGGAGGTGGTCAGCGTGTTTCATGCAGAGATGTGACCTGGTTCTCAATGTTTAACATATTTGCCTCAAGCCAAAGCTTACATGTGGCTCCTGGGCCTCTGGACATCACATCCTTGTCACTAAATTGTGCTGTGACTGCAAAGTTTTTCTTCCCCATCCGATAACTGAGCACTCTGGGGGCGGGGGGGGGGGGTGCGGAGAGAATTTATCCACCCCTGCCCCACAACACTGGGCATCCTACCCTCCTTTTCTGGACCCTCTCACTTCTTGTAGGTGATGACCTGGCCTCGCCTGCCCCCAGCAGGTTCATCTGGAATTAGAGCTGTCCCCTGGAGGTGCCATTTTCCAGTGTTTACCCGAGAGTGCCAGGTCCTGCCTGTCCTTGTCCCGGACAATGACATCTGTCCAGATGGGAGGACAGAGGAGGATCATTTTGCCCTCCCAGGCCCGTCGCCTGGTTCTTGAAAGAGTGCCATCTCATAGAGCTTTCTGTGATGATAAAAACTGTGCTGTCTAGCACGGTAGCTGTTAGCCATGTGTGCCTCCTGAGCATCTGTCTAGTTATGGCTAGTGAGACTGAGGCCTGAATCTGAAAAGTTGATGAACCCATTTAGAATTAAATTTGAAAAGCTCTGTGTGGCTAGTGGACAGTGTTAGCTCTGTGTCGTCCTCAAATCTGCCCCACAGGGTCCTGCCTCTGGTCCCAATGCCACATTCTCGGCAGACTTTCCTGAGTATCCCAGGAAAGGCACTCCTGCTCTTGCTCACACCTCACCTCTAGGTGTCATTGCCTTTTTAAAAGTTCCTTCTCTGCGCTTGCCACTGGCTGAGAGCAACTTATATTTCTATACATTTTATGGGTCTCCTCCCATTTTGAGCATAAAGACAGAATACCTGGTTTGTCCTTTCATCACTGAGCTCTAAAATCTTAACTGGAGGAAGTAAATGTGGACAGAGGATTCCCCCATGATTTGTTCTGAAATGTCTTGATGACGGAACTCAGCTGGGAGCCTCTTTTTCCCTTCTCCCTCCGAGAACTTGTCTCAGAAGAAAAACCCGTCAGCACCACAGTCGAACCAGCACATGGAAGCAGATGGATCTACGGCTGTGCCGCCTCAACTCCTTATAGTTTCGAGCCCCTTGGGAGGTTGGGGCATGAGCCCAGAGCCACTGGGGTCCTCAGTTAAAGGGCCCGAGACCCTACAGCTCAGATCACACACCCAGAAGTCGGTAGAATGCTTCTTGATCTTCTGGACGGTAACTAGGTCTTCTCCTCTTGTTCATCCTGAGTTTCGTTCCCTCAACATGATTGACTGTCCATATGTTCCTCTTCTGCCCCCTCTTCTTCCAGGACTTCAGCTTGGAGACAGCTTCAGAGGAGGAGTTGGAGGGCAGGGGGCTGCTCTCAGGGGCAGCTGCAGGAGCAAGAGTCCGTGTGAGCAGGGACCTGAGCCACCTGGGAAGTCCTGGGTCCTTCCCCTGCAGCTCAGCCTGAAGACTGGACCTTGGGCCCTGCCTTGTGAGGACAAGATGACCATCCAGTAGTCATGGATGTTTCGTCCAGGGCCAGGGGTACTAAAGGGAGCCCGAGGACAATACATACGTACCGGCCCTGACGTCCACCATTCTCTTCCTCTTCTGGCCTCTCGTCTTCCTGGTTCTCTGCTCAGGGACAGCCTCTGGAGGGGCAGAACTGGAGGCCAGGGGGCTCCCTTTTTGAGCAGCTGTGGAGGGAGGAAGGACCCTCTGTGATCCAGGCAGGGACCCAACTGGGAAATACTGGGCTCTTCCCTTCTCACTCACCGTGAGGACTTTGCACACTGACTCTGAAGGGAGAGGAGAAGAATGACCCCCCCACCCACCCTTTGCCTGTGTCTGTGAAGGAGCATAGGAACTGATTTGAAATTTACCTTTATTTGCCAGGCAAAAGCTGCTCTCCTCTGCCTCTTTCCATGGATCTTTCTGCCCTGGGGACACCTCTGTGGAGACATGTGAAGTTCTCTGGGTGACTTTAATAACTATGGAAGTGAACAAGAGAGTGGCCTCCTGTCTCGCCCTGGACACCCTTTCCCCCCGCCCCCGCCCTGCGGACCCACACTCGAGTTGAGGGGAGAAGAGAGGCTGTAGGCACGGTGATCTATCACCTTCATTCATGCAGAGCCCAGGATTAAGGCGAATGCCCACACACACCTGCCTTCCCCTCCATGCACGCCCTTTTCTTCTGACTCCTCTGTGCTGGGTCCTGCTGGCTGGACCGGTTTCTGAGGCAGCTGATAGGGGCTCAGAGGGATCCGGCCTTCTCTGGGTGTTAAAAAATGGAAGGAAACATAACTTGATTCTGGCCGGACTCTTTCTTTTTACTTTACCTGCTTCTTGTGAAACCTCATAATTAAAATGGCGATGGTAGTGGCTAACAGTTATTGACTGCTTATTGAACTTCTGTTACTGGTCGGTGCATTAAGAATCCTCATTCAATCCTTGTAGTGATCTGTGAGGTGAGGTGTATGACTTGCCTTGTTTACAAATTGGAAAACCTTGAACAAGGTAGAGCTCTTTGGACTTGAGACTAGAACTTGGGTCTGACCAGTGCTCAAGGGAAGGATGGCCGATGGCTGGTGGCAGCGACAGTTGAGCCTCAGTCACATTTCATCAGGGTTGAGCTGGATGACCTTACGTGCTTATGTCATCAGCTCTGCCTAAACATCCCTGGGAAGCACTATAAAATTAGGGGCTGTCAAGCCCGGCAGATATCTGACCAGAGTGGCCCATGCCTGTTGAAGCGGCCCTGGAAGCTGATGAGGGGCAGTGCTTCCCCACTGGAGATGAAGCTCCCCCTCCTCGCTCCTCCTGCTCCTGGTCCTCGAGGGCGAGTTTTCTACACAGTGGCT
The DNA here is from genome assembly GCF_016906955.1 of Phacochoerus africanus. Lineage (NCBI taxonomy): Eukaryota > Metazoa > Chordata > Mammalia > Artiodactyla > Suidae > Phacochoerus > Phacochoerus africanus. The sequence continues at coordinate 48,445,780 of NC_062548.1, forward strand.
TTACTCTCCTCCTTCCCCGTATTTGCTTTGTTCTCTCCTTTGCCCACATCCCTTCCTAGTCTGTCTCCCTTGCCCCGAACTCAAGAAAATTATTTTTATTCCTACTGCATCCCAGTCACTCATTTGGAGATTCACAGGTGATCCTTCCACATACCAGGGACTCCTTGGAGAAACCTATTTCAGGATGCGAGACTGGTACAGAAATGAATGACGCCCTCAAGGCTCCTTCAAGGTCTAGGCCCTTGAGCTTGCCCAGAATGCAGCTTCACAACAGCGTGAAGAGAGCACTGACCGTAGCCAAGTGTTAGGATCAAATGGTTTCCAAGATTCTGGAGCCGTTGCTGTGAATCACTGATGACATCACACCATTCCATTCATGGGGGAGGGAGTTAGTGTCCCAGCTTCTACCCTGGGATCACTTCTTATTCCAATAGTACCTCTGAACCTCATCATGTGTTTGTTTAATCAGTTAATAAAAGTGATATATCCACATATCAGAAAGTTGAGAAAATACAAAATTAAAAGTTGATTGATATCCAGAGTTCCTGTTGTGGCTCTGCAGGTTAAGGACCTGATGTGAGAATGTGTGTTTGATTCCTGCCCTCACTAAGTGGGTTAAGGATCTGGTGTTGCTGCAAGCTGTGGGGTAGCTGGCAGATGAGGCTTGGATCTGGTGTTGCCGTGACTGTGGTGTAGGCCTGTAGCTGCAGCTCTGATTGTACTCCTAGCCTGGGAACCTCCATATGCTGCTGGTGTGGCCCTTAAAAAAAGATTAATATCTTATAATAAAGTTATTAATGTGGTTTATTTTTACTGTGTTTCGTCTGATTTGTGTTTAGCCATGCTAGTATTAAGATAAAAAATAACTTTAATGTTAAGATAGTTGTAGATTCACATGCAGATGTAAGAAATGATGTAAAATCCTATATACCTTTCATCAGATTTCCTCCAATGGTACATATTTGCATAACAATAGCACAGTCTCACAATAGGAAATTGACATTGGTATGATCCATTGACATTATTCAGATTTTACCAGTTTTGTATGCAGTCACTTATGTGTGTGTTGTTTTTTTTGTTTGTTTTGTTTTGTCTTTGTTTTTTGTTTTTTTTTTACAATTTTATCACATGTGTACGCTCTGGTGTACCACCACCAAGATACAGAGCAGTTCTGTTATCAGGATTCCTCCTGCTACTGTTTTATAGTGTCCCCACCCACAACCCCTGGCAATCACCATTCTCATCTATATAATTTCGTTATTTCAAAAAAATATATAAATGGAAACAGTATATCATACTCTGATTTGACTTTTTTTACTTTGCATATTTCCCTTGAGGACTATTTAATTTGTTGCATGAATCACTAGTTTATTCCTTTTTATTGTTAGTAATGATCCATGATTATGCGGTAACCTACATGCTTAGTTCTGTAAGAATCTGCCATGCTCTTCAGTGGCCCAAGCGTTTGACATCCCCACTAAGAATGTGTGAGTAATCCACTTGCTCCACATTACCAGCATTTGGTTTGTTGCTGTTTTTTATTTTAACCATATCTCATTGTGATTTTAATTGGCATTTCCCTAATGATGAACATCTTTCCATGTGTTGATTTGCCATCTCTATATCCTCTTTATGAAATGTCTGTTCATGTTTTTCTTAGTTGAATTAACTTTTTTACTGTGGAGTTTTAGGAGCTTTTTATATATATCCCAGATAAAAAGTGCTTTGTAAGATAAGTGCTTTGCAAATATTTTCTCCCTGTCTATAGCGTGTCTTTTAATCCCCTTAACAGGGTCTTTCACAGAGCAAAAGTTTTAAGTTCTGATGATATCAGGTTTGTTATTTTTTTCCTTTTTAAAAATGTATTTTTGGTGTCAATCTAAAAGCTCTTCACCTACCCCAGGGTTTCAAATATTTCTCCTATGTTTATTTTCTAAAAGTTTTATCATTGTACATTTTACATTTGCGTCTGTTATCTACTTTAATTATGTGAAATTTGTGTGAAGTGTGAGGTTTTGGTAGAGGTTCAGTTTTTTGACTGCAATGTATTATTGCTCCACTACCATGTGTTGAAAAGTATTTCTTTCCTTTACTGAAATGATGTTGCATCTTTGACAAAATTTGTTTTTTTTTTTTTTTCTTTCCAGGACCTCACCCGTGGCATATGGAGGTTTCCCAGGGTAGGGGTCTAATTGGATACCTTTTATTTCTTTCGACTGATTGCTCTGACTAGGACTTCCAATACTATGTTGAAAAAAAGTGGTGAGAGTGGGCATCTTTGTCTTGTTCTAGATTTTAGTGGGAAGGCTTTCACTCCATTGAGTACTTTTTTCCATTGAATATTATATTGGCTGTGGGTATAATTGATTTTTAAATTTTGAAACAGATCTATATCCCTGGAATAAATTCTCCCTGAGTCATGATGTATAATTTATTGCTGACATACTGTTGAGGATTTTTACATCTAAGTTCATAAGAAATATTGACGTGTAGGTTTTTTTTTTAAATTAGATTCCTATTTTTCTCTCTTTTTTTAATTAAAGTATATTTGATTTACTATGATGTGGTAGTTTTCTTTTTTGTACTGTTTTTGTCTGGTTTTAAAATCAGGGTGTACTAGCCTTATAAAATGCATTGAGAAATGTTTCTCCTCATGTTTTCTGGAAAAGAATTTTAAAAATATGTGTTAATTCTTTAGATGTTTGGTAGAGGTCCTGCCAGTGAAGTCATTTGGACCTAGAGATTTCTTTCTTTTTTAGGAGCTTTTAAATTATGAATTTGATTTCTTTGATGATTAATGGATTTTTTCCATCTTGGTTGAGTTCTGATAGTTTGTGGTTCTGAAAAATTGGTACATTTCTTCTAAGTTATTGAGCTTGTACATAGTATTCGCTATTATCCTTGTACTGGCTGTAGGGTTTGTAGTGACATTCCCCTCTTCATTCTTGGTATTGATGATTCGTGCCTTCTCCCTTTTTCTTTGTCAGTCTAACTAGAAATTTACCAATTTTATTGATTTGTTTCAAAGAATCAGCTTTTTCTCTCATCGATCTCTTTAGTTGTTTTCTTATTTTCAGTTTTACTGATTTCTGCTTGTATCTTAACTATTTGCCCTCTTGCTTGCATCAAGTGACTTTGTTCTTTTTTTTCTAGTTTCCTGAGGTAAGTACTTAGGTAATTTATTTTAGACCTTTCCTCTTTCATAATATGAGCATTAGTGCTATAAATTTCCTCCTCGGCACTGCTTTAGTTACATCCCACATATTTTGATATCTTGTGTTTTCATTTTCATTCAGTTCTATGTATTTTTTAAATTTGAGACTTCTTTTTGACCTATGGAATATATAGAATTATACTGTTTACTTTCCAAGTGTGTGAAGGTTTTTCTCTTTTTGTTGTTGATTTCTTGTTTGATTCCACAGGATCAGAAAACTTACTCTGTATGATTTCAGTCCTTTTCAGTTTATGGAGTTTTTTTTTTTTTTTTTTTAGTGTTACACAGACAAATGTATTTTTTTTTTTTATTTTCCCACTGTACAGCAAGGGGATCAAGTTATCCTTACATGTATACATTACAATTACATTTTTTTCCCCACCCTTTGTTCTGTTGCAACATGAGTATCTAGACAAAGTTCTCAATGCTATTCAGCAGGATCTCCTTGTAAATCTATTCTAAGTTGTGTCTGATAAGCCCAAGCTCCCGATCCCTCCCACTCCCTCCCCTTCCCATCAGGCAGCCACAAGTCTTTTCTGCAAGTCCATGATTTTCTTTTCTGAGGAGATGTTCATTTGTGCTGGATATCAGATTCCAGTTATAAGTGATATCATATGGTATTTGTCTCTGTCTTTCTGGCTCATTTCACTCAGTATGAGATTCTCTAGTTCCATCCATGTTGCTGCAAATGGCATGTGATTCTTTTTTATGGCTGAGTAGTATTCCATTGTGTATATACCACATCTTCTTAATCCATTCATCTGTCGATGGACATTTGGGTTGTTTCCATGTCTTGGCTATTGTGAATAGTGCTGCAATGAACATGCGGGTGCATGTGTCTCTTTTAAGTAGAGTTTTGTCCAGATATATGCCCAAGAGCCACCTTGCAAAATATGTATCCTGGAGTTCCCACAATGGCGAAACGGGATCAGCATCTCTGCAGCTCTAGGACGCAGGTTCGATCTCTGACCCAACACAGTGGGCTAAAGGATTTGGCATTGCCGCAACTGCAGAGTGGGTCACATGTGGCTCAGATCTGATCTGTGGCCAGGGAGCTCCATGTAACAGGGGGTATCCAAAACAAACAAACACCCAAAATGTGTATCCCTTTGCGGTTCCGGGAAGTGTTTTGACAAACTGGAATGTCCTGCCACAGATGGACAGATGATGAAGGGTCAGAATGAAGAAAGTGTAGTAATTTGTGCTAATGAAATACCTTCAGCCTGAAAACTACAAGACCTAATGGAGACTAAAGAAGTCCCCTCCCCGTTTTTTATTTTCATTGTTGTAGGTGCACTACAGCATGTGGCGTTGTGGAAGATCTGGGGCCAGGGATTGAATCTGAGCCACATTTGTGACCTACAGCTTTGTCAGTGCCAGATCCTTTTAACCCACTGTGCTGGGCCAGGGATTGAGCCAGAGCCTCCACAGTGAACTGAGCTGCTGCAGTCGAATTCTTAACCCACTGCACCACAGTGGAAATATTTGAAAATGTGCTGGAGGAAGAGGAGCCAAAACTAAACTTGGTGGGGAGATGTTAAAGGATCTGATTCTTTCTCAGAAGAAAATTAAAAAAAAAACAAACCACCAAAATATTTTCCTACTATTGTATTGCAGAAACTTTCAAATATCCAGTAAAGATGAAAGAACTGTACAATAAACACCTGTGTGCACATGACCTAGACTTTATAAGGAACATTTTACCTTTACATTTCTATTTGTTTTTATGCTTTATTATACATTTCTGTTTATCTTTCCTTCCCTCTGTCCATTCTTCAATCCATTTTTTTTTTTTTTTTTTTTTGCTTTTTAGGGCTGTGCCTGCAATATATGGAAGTTCCCAGGCTAGGGATTGAATCGGAGCTACATCTGCCAGCCTACACCACAGCCATAGCAACTTGGGATCCGAGCCACATCTGCAGTCTACACTGCAGCTCACAGCAATGCTGGATCCTTTGACCCACTGAGCAAGGCCAGGGATGGAACCCACATCCTTCTGGATACTAGTCGGGTTCATTTCTGCTGTGCCACAGTGGGAACTCCCTCAACCCATCTATTTTTAAACAGCTTTATTGGCGTGTGTTACATAGCATAAAATTCACTCATTTAAAACATACAGTTCAATGAATTTTAGTGTATTTACAGAGTTGAACATCCCAAACCAGGGATTGAACCTGCACCACAACTGTGACAATGCTGAGTCCTTAACCCACTGAGCCACCAGGGAAGTCCTAAGCCCTTTGTTGATAAATGAGAAAACAGTAGCCCTGAAAGCACCAGGGTCTAGCTCAAGACCACACACGTGCACTACAAGGCAGAGGCCAGGTCCCTTGAGAAGAATTCTTTCCACTGCTGACCTGGTTGCCAAGCTTTAGTGTGGAGTAAGCCACATGTTCTGCCTTGGTTCCCTCTGATTGGTGTCTCATGGGAAGTGCCCTGTGGCGTCCAGAGCTGAGGGAGACAGGGTGGAGGGGGGGCAGCATCTTCCCTTCTCCCTCCTAGATGCTGTTCCCAACTCAGGTTGGGTCTGTGGTCTTTGTCTCTAGTTCTAGCCCACTGCGGGTTATCACTGAAACCAGGGCTGCCTTTCAGCTTGTTGGCTGAGTTCCTCCTTCCACATTCCTCAGATTTTGTACCAGGTAAGTCTTCTCCAATGAGATAAGACTCTTGGAGGGCAATTTTTTGGGGGGTGGAGGTGGTGAAGGGAGAGGGGAGCAGGAGCTTCTTTATCAAGTCTTTATTTGGCATTGTCACTTGCCTCGACTCCATAACAGATGTCTTCTGGGACTAGTCAGCACCACCACGGTGAAGCCAGCGCAGACCTGGAGGCTAGAGGGCTCCAAGGGGAGCGGCTGTCACCCACCCCAGTTCCACATGTTGGCTTAGGCAATGGATTCATAGGGGGTCTATGCCTTGTGATATTTCAAAGGAAGCCAGAAATCCAGATTTCTTTATGTGAAATCTTCCAAATTTTAAACAATGGCAACAAATTAAAAAAAAATTAAGGGTGCCCGTGTAGAGAGCACACACCCTGGGCCTGGCCAGGGTCTCTGTGCTCTTCAGATTTAAATCCAAGAACCACTAGCAGGGGATTCCAGGGTGGCGGGGTGATGAGGGGCTTGACAAGAACTGTTTTCTTCTTTTTCTTCATCAGGCTGTGTCTATGCAGGCCTAAGTCGAAGATGCTTTCATGCTTTTCCTTTAAAACATTACCTCTCAGTGACTTAGGTGTTAAGCAGGGCAGTGATGGCTTTTTATGATCATTCTGGTGAACTGTACCCTCCCTCCCTGATGTCTGCTCTCCTACTTGAAGGGGGAAGACACTATCTTGGTCTGTCACTTAAGCTGTCACTTCCATCTTCACTCCTCCTGGGTTGGAAATGCGCTTCTTTCTCTGTGTGGTGGCAATGGTGGTGGTGGTGATGGTACCAACCTCTCTGTTCCCTTCTTTCTTAAAGCAGCTGGACTGTCTTTGGCTGTTGATCCTGGGAAGGTGTCTGTGGGTTCCCCCACTCCCTGATCATTGATAGGGTGTGAGCTGTGAATGCACCTGGCTTTCCCTGTGGGTGTGGGTGTGGGCAGTAGGATGTTAGGCGTTCTTCCCCCTGGGGGTTTGCTGCTGTGAATCCAGAGGTCAGGAGGATGACTCTTGCGTGGCTGATTGGAGAGCACAGTAGGGACTCTTAACAGTTGCTTGTGGAATGGATGCCAGCATTCATGTTAGATAGAGGTTATTGCTCCTGCCGCATGTTGAGAAGGCAGCCAACTTTCCTGAGACGTACTGTCAGGGGTTGTGAGCACATCCCCACCATGTTCTCGGCCGGCCAGGTCGTATTTGATTACTGGAAATAGAGGAAGCCTTTGTTAGGGTTACACCATCAGCAACAGAGGAAAAAACCACGCCCTCCCATAGGTGCATCAGAGGGTGAATGGGAACAGAACCCTTGGGACTTGCCATTTTTCCCAGAGTGAAAAGGGGTAGGGGTCCTAGAGACAAGCCGTTCTGACTAGTCTGAGTAGCTCTGCATGGGTTTGGTAATGCCTGTGATTCTGAGGGTACAGGACTATAGTAACCATGAAGATACCTTTGTGAACCACATAGCAGTGCATGGATGTACCATTCCCAGCAGGGACAGATGTCTTAATGACTTTGAATAAAGATGCAGAACAAAGGTAGAAGCCACAGCTCAGACCAGGAGGGTAAAATTTATTCCTTTGCCTTAAAGCTGAGTAACATCTCACTCTGGAATGTGGCTGGGAACCCACTACAATACTGTAAATTCATTCCTTACAGTACATAGGTGGGGTAAGCCAGGTGCTTTGGCAAGACTTGGAGACTTGGGTTTTTTTTTTTTTTTTTTTTTTTTTGCTTTTTAGAGCCATACCCGCGGCATATGGAGGTTCCCAGGCTAGGGGTCCAATCGGAGCTATAGCTGCTGGCCTACACCATAGCCGTAGCAATGTGGGATCCAAGCCTTGTCCACAACCTACACCACAGCACGTGGCAACACCGGATCCTTAACCCACTGGGCGAGGCCAGGGATTGAACCCACAACCTCATGGTTCCTAGTGGGATTCGTTTCCGCTGCGCCACTACGGGAACTCTTTTTTTTTTTTTTTTTTGGAGACTGTTTTAGATTGTGAATGGAGATATATTGGATCCGCCTGGATGTTATTGCAGTCAAGGAAGAGATCCCAATTACACAGTCTGGTCTCTCCCCGTGCCGGGCACTCCCAACAGGCTGCCCCAGGATGACCAGAGCTGATGGAGGAGCTTGTGACAGATTTGGGGAAACCTCTGTTTATTCTCAAGTCTTAACTAAACCCTCCCCATTTCCCTCTGCCCCCTATCTTGGTGCACCTGAGACCAACATCTCTCAATGTATGACCCCCGGGGGGCAGGGGGGGAGCCTAGAGGGGCACTCCCTTTCACCCCATGTCTTGCTTCTTCACTTAGCTGGAGTCTGGCTGGGGTTCTTGGTGAGACAAATCTGCTGCCAGCCCTTTTTCCTCAAAGAGCTGCTTCTGTGCACTGGGTGCTCACATACTTCCATTTAGGGGAGAAGAGCAAGTAAGCTTAATCCCTTACATCACCATTACAAAATTTCAGTTGGGCAGTTAGAGGAAATACCCAAGTAGCATTATCATGGAGTTGGCTTTGAGAAAGAACCTGCAGTTGCTCGGGATATTTTAGGAACACTTAGATAATATCTAAATGTTGTATATATCTCTTGAGAAATTTTCTTTGCTCTGAAATCTACTTTATTTGATATAAATGTAGCCATTCTTCTTTTGACTGCTGTTTACATGGCATATCTTTTTCCATTCTTTTATGCTTAGCCTACCTCTTCTGTTATATGAAGTGAATTTCATGTAGATGGCATATTACTGGGTTATGTTTTCTAATCCACTCTACCAATCTCGGTCTTTTAGTAGGTATATTTAGACTATTTACATTTAATGTCAGTATTTATATGTTAGGGCTAAGCCTGCCATTTTCTCTTTGACTTTCTTTTTGTTCTCTCTGTTTTGTTTTTTTCCCTGTTTTCTTTTTCCTGCCTTCCTGTGAGTTGCTTGAATATATTTTATAATTCCATTTTGGCTTACAGTGCTTGTAAGTGTATTTGAATCAGATGTTTGGTGGTTGCTCTTTTGGGAGGGGCTAAGGGTCCAGAATCGCCACGTGGCTTCCTCTGGCACTGCAAGTGATAGGGCATGCCTCTTATTACTAGGTGTGGATGAAAATCCTGGGCTCCCTGTCAGCCTTGTCTGACACCATTCTGGCTGTGATGGAGAATAGATTAGTAGTTGCTAGAGATTATGGATACGGATAGGGAGTGAGGTGGCCATGACTGTTAGATCACATGAGGCATCCTGTGATAGGACTGTTGTGTCTCTTGACTGGGGGAGAGTGCACAAATCTACACATGTGATAAAATTGCAGAGAACCACACACACACACACACACACACACCCCTCAGTGAATGTAAAAGCGGTGAAGTGTAAAAGTGGATGGATTGTGTTAAGGCTACTTTGTGGCTGAGGCCGGATACTACCCAGAGACCTCCACACCCCTCTCCTGCTGAGGATATTGTGCTGTTGTTTTGTAAACTGTTACCAGGGGGAGCTGGGTGAAGGACATACGAGCTTTCTGTATTATTTCCTACAGTTGCATGTGAATCTACGATAGTTTCAAAATAAAAAATTTAAGAAAGCAAAGAAATTGTGCTATTTCGTATGTTCTTCCTGTGCAGACTACCCTCTCCTTTTGTGACACAAGCAAAGAAGAGATGGATGGCTTAATTTGGTTTCTGCTTGGTGGTCTCTAATGTGCATAAAAACCCCATTTTCGCATCAGCGTGAGGGCAGGTTGTGTTTCCTGATGAGCTGTTGTTTGGGTTTTGATGGGGTGAGGTGGAGTTAGGATTGAGGACTGACCTCTGCAGGCATAGCTGTTCTTTTCTTTGTGTTCTTCAGGCCCTCCTGAACAGCTCACATACTCCCTCTGTGCAGTCCTGAGGCTCCGTCCCCTGAGACTGGCTCTGCACAAAGATGCTAAAGGCTACCACCCTCCCAGTGGCCTCGGTGGCCCCTCCTGCTAGTGGAGAGCAGAAGACATTTGAGTCTTCATGGAAGACATTGTTGCAGGCAGACGAGGCCTCAAGGTTTCTCTTGTGATGCCAGGGGCAAGAGAGGTGCCCATGAGCTAGACAACATTCATGACTTTGAGGAAGAGAATGAAGTTAGAGCCTAGATCTGTGAGATGCTTCATGCTGTTCTGAGCACTCTTCCAACTCTAAAGGTCAGCTATGGGTCTACCTGCTGGGTTAGGTAGCTCTGGTTACTGAATGGTATCATCTGATTTTAATAGGAACTGATGTATTTGTAGAAACTGAGTTGCAAGAAAATGAATGACCTTATGGGAACTTTGCCTTGAGGTGCAAAATATCTGCATGGAAAGCAGAGAAAATACCCTCACGTATGTATTTTAGTGCAGAGTAGGCATGATTGCCAGGGGAAATTCTTGGCATTTCTCAGTGTTCATTGAGTATCAGGGCCTTCAAACTCAAATGCCAATAAGGGCCAGAAGAAAAATATAGGAAGTAAGTGGATAAATAATAATAGGAGGGGTGGGGTATTGCCAACACACTAGAGACCTTGGACTCAGTACAAATAATTTCAAATTCAATTTTTGAGCCTTGTGCTGGCCAGCAGCTGCTTGCAGACATGTGGGACAATTCCAGGGAGATGGTGTCTGTGTCCTTGAAAGCCCCTGCTGTCTGGACACCTTCAGTACTAGTTGTGATTGACTTTTCTATATCATGAACCAAGAATTAAGCTTGGTTGTGTATACTGAAAACACAAATATCAGTGGCTTAGGTAAGATAGGGTTGTTGGCTTCCAGTTCCGATGTAGAAAGATATAAACACTTTCTTCCCTTGTAGGTAATAAGAATTAACTACATAGAAAAAAAAAAAAAAAGCATACGTTTCTGGGGGACTTTCTACAATGGGTAGATGTAAGGAAGACTTGATGGGCTGGTCTTCAGAGAGACACCCCCTCTGCAGGTGAGCAGAGAGCCCTAGAGTTCCCCGGGTACAGGTGCCTGGGTGCTCACAGGCTAAAAAGAAGCATCCTGGGTGTTGGGGAGAGAGCAGGGTCTGAAAGTTCTACTTCGTGGAAGACATTGAGGAAGAAAACAGGCCAACAGCTTGCTCCCCTTCCCTGGAATTTTGCTGGAAAGGTAGGATTGGAGAAGGGGCTGGTCAGCAGAGAGAATATCCATTCCTGCGATGCTTAGGTTCCAAGCCCTGCAGGAGGTGACTGTACAGGTGAGCCCACACTCACCCCTCTCTCCTGCCCATCACAAGGAAACAATCAGTCCCTTAACGGCAGCAGGGTAGGGGGCTGTGACTGGGCCACTTGAGTTTCTTACATTAGGTGTAAAGTGGTATGGTAGAAATTCAAAGGAGAAATTGCCAGATTGTGTAAAAAAATAAGACATGCTTTAATATACATTTTATTATTTTTCATTTTTAAAAATTTTATCAGTCTAATTTAATTGGCTTTCAATGTTGTGTTAATTTCTGCTGTCCAGCAAAGTGATTCATTTGTGCATATCCGTATATCCATTCCCATATAGGTGATCACAGAGCATTGAGTAGATTTCTCTGTGCTATATGGCAGATCCCCATTGAGCATCCATTCTGTATGTAAGAGCATGCATAACATACACACTGAGTGTACACAACATTACATAAATAAAAGAATGGGAAAGAGAGTTCTTGCTGTAATTCAGTGGGTTAAGAATCTGACTGCAATGGCTTTGGTTGCTGTGGAGGCGGGGGTTCAATCCCTCCAGTGGGTTAAAGGATCCAGCAGTTGCTGCAGCTTCAGAATAGGTCGAGTTGCAGCTCAGATTCAATCCCTAGCCTGGGAACTTCCATATGCCATCAGTGCAGCCATTAAAAAAAAGAGTGGAAAAGGAAAAACATAGCCATGCCCCCAGAGTCAGTGTGGGAGAGAGCTCACACGAAGGTGTGTCTTATTGACACTGAGAGGTGTGGTGCACTGGAGGGCCAAGGTGCTGGAGGTCATGGCAGCTGGGGGAGACTTCTGTTGCCCCTTGATCGTGCTTCTAGGAACAGCTGCTTGTTCTTTCTCAAAGGAGGCTGAGAAGTGCCCACAGCAAGCAGCTTGTCTGAGGACCCCCGCAGACCACCAAGGCCTTTCTCCCTCTGTTTCTGTGACCACAGGCTGGCTGGTCTCCCCAGCACAGGGAACAGGCCTGGTCTTACTGAGGCCTCCTCTCCTTTTCCCCTCATAAGTCTGTGAGAGGGAAACAAAACTGATGTGTTCCTTGGTTTGGGGTTGAAGGGCTTTGAGGGCTGGAGAGCGCCTTAGGGAGAAAGCATTGTTCCAAATATGGTCTCCTGTTCTAGGATGTAACCTTATGGACACTTTGGCACTGAATATAGGATCATGGCCAGCCTGTCCAATCCCTGCCTTCTGGGATGCTGGGAGGACTGGCTGATGTGTGATGGGTTTGTAAACCATTAGGGTGTGTTAAGCACTGAGACTGCCTAGTGGACGTGCTTAGGTGGGCTTACAGTGCCCCCTAGTGAAGGATGCCTGAACAGCAACACAGAGCATCCCAGTCTCTGGGACAGTGTACTCAGTGGCTTCAGAGGGAGGACATGTATGCTTTAGGGGATTTGTACTTTAATACTATTGTGAAAATATCATCATCTTAAATTGTTAATATATAGGAATTGTATTTATTATCATTGTAAAATAAGCTACTAGCTTAGAGATTGCATGTGGTTCTCAAGGGGCTGCCATGATATGGAGGGTGTTTTGACAGTGTAGAGGGTTACCTGAGTGTGAGGAATTTAGAATGTTTTTGGTTTTTTTGTCTTTTTGCCTTTTCTAGGGCCACTCCCATGGCACATGGAGATTCCCAGGCTAGGGGTCTAATCGGAGCTGTAGGCGTTAGCCTACACCAGAGCCACAGCAATGCAGGATCCCAGCCGTGTCTGTGACCTACACCACAGGTCACGGCAATGCTGGATTCTTAACCCACTGAGCAAGGCCAGGAATCAAACCCGAAACCTCATGGTTCCTAGTCGAATTTGTCAACCACTGAGACATGATGGGAACTCCTAGAATTTTTTTTTTTTTGTCTTTTTGCCTTTTCTAGGGCTGCTCCCTCGGCATATGGAGGTTCCCAGGCTGGGGGTCAAATTGGAGCTGTAGCCACTGGCCTACACCAGAGCACAGCAACACAGGATCCGAGCTGTGTCTGCGACCTACACCACAGCTCACAGCAACACCAGATCCTTAACCCACTGAGCAAGGCCAGGGATCGAACCCACAACCTCATGGTTCCTAGTCGGATTCGTTAACCACTGCACCACGACAGGAACTCCAGACTGTTTTAATTAGAATTAATGTGCAGTATTTGTAGGATAACTTATTAGGAAGCTCAAATATATGGATGGATGTTAATTAATCTAGGGGCCATTTCTCTTTCAGAGAAGTTAAATATTCTTTATCCTGTTAATAGAGGTTGGGTCCATGCTAATATTCCCTCTTCAGTGTGCTTTTAACTTACATGATGTTTTGCTGGATTGCACTGACTGGGCCATGCAGTCCAGCATTCCTGCATAGTGGGTGCAGAAGTTCAGAGGGTCAGTGAGTTAGTTATTGGGTCAGTGAGCAGGGCCAAAGAAAGGGCCATTGACAGTCATGGTTGTGGCTGGAAGTTCTATGGCCAAAAAGGACGTCACTCTCTGAAATACAAAATTGTTTTCTCTCTGGCTACTGTTTAGCAATGATGAGACAGGAAAACCAAAGTTCTAGTTTATTTTGTCCTTTATTTATTAAATTAAGAAAACACTTGTTGGAGTTCCCTGGTGGCCTAGCAGTTAGGGACTCCATGTTGTCACTGCTGTGGCTCAGGTTTGATCCCTGGCCTGAGAACTTCTGCATACCTCGGGTGCAGCCAAAACAAACAAACAATCCACCCCTGCAAAGAACACATTTGTTTGAGGAGTTGATCTCATTTTCCATTTTCTTATTTTTCTCTGTTCTGTTATTCATCACAATAATTTAGTCAAGTTCCTGGGATGAATGAAATAAATTCAGTTCCTCCATGCTGGGTTCTTAGAAAAGAAAAAGAGAACTTAGGCAGGCACACAGAAGCCCCCACACAAACAAATCACCATCCTCAAGATGGCTTTTAGCATGAGTTCCCACGAGGGGCCTCAAGTATGTGGAATAGGGAATAAAAAGGTAGTAAGCACGGGATCTGTGCAGATAAAATGAGGCAGGTGCAGACCTCTGGGGTGGATGACAGGACACTGAGATCTGTGAGGGTGGGGAAGGAAGGGAACTGCCAGGTGAAGGTAGAGATGGCCCAGAACACAGCAGGGCTGCCAGGGCTCTGGGGGGAGGAATGGGGTGGGAGGCAGGTTACGGGAGGCTCGGGCCGTCAGAGGTGGCCAGGGCCCGAGAGCTGGGCTGCGGGTGAGGGCAGCTGTCCTCATCCTCCCGGGCCTGGCCCTGGGGCTGATCAAACATCCCCGTGCCTGGCTCTTGAGAAGGCAGCAAAGTGGCCTCTTGTGGGCCTGGAGGTGCGGGGAGAAAATGAGAGCAACCCCCCCATTCACACACCCCCTGACCCCCTCCTCCCGAGACTCCTTCCTCTCAGCATCCTCTGCCCTGGGCAGGGTCTGTGCAGCCTTGCCTGGGGTCTCTGTGGCTGCGCAGATGGAGGCTGGTGACTCCAGGGCCCCATCATGTGTTTTTCCCCTGGTTGGAAGTCCCAGGGTCTTGCTGGATTTCAGGATATCAGCCCAGCAGGATGATGGTGCCAGCACCATCCTATCTCAGGACCTGGGCTGAAATCTTTCCACTCTCTACCACCCCAGGAAGCCTGTGCTTCCCTGGGCTCTGGCCCTGGCTCTCCCCTCCAGGTGGTCACATAGGAGAGGTTGGCCTGCTTCTCTCAGGGCCTTACTTGAGGATGTTCATTTTCTCAGTGAGGGACTCCTGATTTTTTCTACAACTGTTTCTTCTTGAAACAGGGAGACAGGTTGTATCCTACTTGAATTTCAACTTCTGCTGCTGTGGCCAAAGTGCTCAGACCAGCACAAAATTATCTTTAAATTTTTTACTTAGAGCAGTGCGTTTGTGCCCAGTCACACTCAATCTCTGAACCCAAACTTGCTCTGAATGACGATGGCCCTGAGCTCCCAGATGCAGTGATGACCACAACCCTTTGTAGAAAACGCCCCTCAGGGCAGAGCAGAGTGTGTTCTGCAGAGTCTGTGGAGGCCCATGGCGATCCTTGGCTCTGTCAAGGCTGCACGTCTCAGGCCATCACCACATTTCCAGTACCAGAAACACCCTCCTCTCACCACGGGGCCGTGGAGAGGACCTGAATATGAAGCCATAGGGGTGTGAGATGCCCGTGTGAACAGTGGTAGAGAGGAACGGGGCTGTCCCTGTACAGTGGTTTTCTGATTTGAGATGGTGTCAGAGGGGCTGCCCTTGGCTGGGTCAGTTCTATGACAGGGCGTTGCTGGGTCTCTCTCAGCACTCAATCATCTGGTGTGCTGTCTTTACCTGTAATAAACTGTTTACTCCTTAAACTAGCCAGTGGGGATTCGAGTGTCTCTAACTAGAGCCCTGACCAGTGCATTGGCTTTTAGCTGTAGGAAAGGAAAACCTCCACATCAAGAAGCCTGGAAAGCACAGGAGGCCCAGAGGAGGTGGCCCAGGGCCTGCGGTTCAGCAGAAGAGCATGGTGAAGGAGCCAGGTCCTTCCACCTTCTACTCCTGTTCTATACCTTCTTTGGTGCAGTCTGGAACGACATTTCCTCACCTGCAGTCTTGTCTTCATGGTGCTCAGTGGGTTCTGAGGTTGGCCAGGGATGGAGCTCACTTGGCCAGGACATATGGACTTGTTCAGAGGAGCTGGCTTCTTGGAATCAGGCTCGCCCTTTTCACATCAGTGAGAAACAGCCCAAAGGAGAATTAGACTCTGAAGGGTTTCTCCTTTCTATCACATGGCAGTAGCCCCACTTTGGTAGGAGCAGCACTCCCCCTCTTCCTCCATCACTGCATGTGGACATGACCCAGAGGCTGCTGTTGAAGCTTTGTAGGTTTCTGCCAGTTGGGGCTTGACACCACTTGTGGTGTTTTACTTGGTCATGAATTGTTACCTTCCCAGCTTTGGTTAAAGCCACTCAAAAGCCTAATCCTGTGGGACCCCCGGTGCAGGTTCCTTGTTTCATCACAATCATGTTTGGTTAAAAAGTCTCACATCTTGGGGAGCTTGCTGGTCACCCTTCCTAAATTTGTGCCCAACTCTGTTGATGAATTCATAAGAAATCCTGTTGATAGAATCTTCTGGCTCCTCCAACTTTTCTGTTCTTCTGCTTCCCTTGTGCCCTGCATGGCCCAGCATTCCCCAGGCCCTTCTCTGCTCAAATGTTACCTTCTCAATGATGCCAATCCTGATCAATTTATGCAAAATTGAATCAGAGCCCCCCCCTTCCAGATTGATTCTCTTTGTTCTACTTTTTCTTCCTCCATACGCTTTTTGTTTCTACTCTGCTATGTAATGTTTATGGCTTATGCTCCATCTCCCTCTTCTGAAATAGGTACTCCTCAACAGCAAGCATCTTCATCTCTCTTGTTCACTGAGGTATCCTTGCCTAGAACAGTTCCTGGCACCTAATAGGACCCCAGTAGATAGTTTGTGAATAAATGAATGAATGGATCCTCAGCCTTCTTAACCATATAAAGCCACCAGAAAAAATTAACTGCTCAATTTCTTCAGAAAGTGGCAATCTTGGGAAGGAATAATTTGCTGTTGTTGTTGCTTCTTTTTTGGCTGCCCAGTGGCATATGGAGTTCCCCAGCCAGGAATCAGATCTGAGCTGCAGTTGTGACCTACACTGCAGATGCAGCAACGTTGGATCTTTAATTCATTGTGCCAGGCCAGATATCGAACCTTCATCCCAGCTCGCTCCAGAGATGCTGCTAGTCCTGTTGCGCCACAGCAGGAACTCCAGGAAAAAGTTCTTATGGAAACACAGAGAAGTACAGATGAGGGTTCTTAAAAATTGGTTTTTATGTTTTTTATTGATGTAAAACATATCCACAGAATGGTGCACAGATCATAATTTGTCTAGTCTGCTGGTTAGTTTTTTTTCAGTTGTGTTTAACTTGTTGACTTGGAGGAGTGGTCAGCGAAGGGCCCTCTGAGGCTATCCTGCAAAATCCCCTGGACACCTCTTAGCCTCTGTCATTTGTGACCATCATGCCCTTGTCCTTGATGACCCCAGGCTCTGCTGGCTCCCCCACCTCCCTGCTCACCCCTCTCCATTCCTCCCATTCCCTGATCCAGACACCGAATGTCCTGGGGACTAGAGAGCTTTATTTTCCTGCTGTGTTCTCTTTTCCTTCAATTTCATTCTTTCCTACATCTCTGTTGGCTATTTATGGTGAGGACATGCTGAGGACACCATTTTTCTACCTCCTTAGTGGCCTCATGCTTCTCAAACTTAATACACCCCAGCAGTACTCACACCTTCCAGAGCAAATGTACCATTTTCTGGTGTTTCCTGTTTCACGACACATCACCACCATCCTCCCCTCCCCCTCCCCCAGGGGACAGGGAGTCCTGATACTGCCCATCATATCCCCTCATGTCCAAACTGTCAGCACATTCCCTTGACCCTGACTCCTAATATTTCCTTACACTGGTCTCCCCTCACTCCCTCATGCACCCTGCACTACTCCCTACCCTGAAGCTGGGGGGGATGGGATTTGCAAAGCTCACATCCAATCGTGTCTTTGACAAGTTCCCATTGCTCTGAGGTCAGTGTGACACCTATAATGGGGATGGTCATCCCTGCCCCCTTCCCCTTCTCTCTTTCTGTTCCAGCCACCCTGGCCTGCCACGCGATGGCTGATAAGCGGCATCCCTCAGACTCAGGGCTTTGCCTTCTCCCTGGAGCTGCTTCTTGCCTGGCCCCTCTGCCAAGAACCTCCCGTCCTCCTGCCCAAGCACCCCTGCTGATCAGTGCACTCTGATTGTTGCTTCCTGGTCATGTTTATGTCTGCACCCCTCCCCCCCCCCCTTTACTGCAAGTGCCACCAGGGCTGGCTGGGACTTCACACTGGTGAATCCATAGGGCTGCTAGCAAGCAGACACTCAATGAATATTTGGTGAATGAATAGATGATACACTGAGGGAGGAACTGCGGGGACTTCTGTTTGAGCTTCAGTGTAGACTCCAAATACCTGTGCTGTTCCGTGGTGCTTCCTCTGTGGGTCTCTGGCATCCCCAGATGCTGTCATCCTTGGATGGGTTTACTCCACTCCGTTCAAGCCACCATCTCAAGCCTTTGTCCTCCTCCCAATACCTCCTCTCCCCCATCAGGCACCAGCTGGGAACACTTTTTTTTTTTTTTAGGTACGTACCTGTGGCATATGGAAGTTCCCAGGCAAGGGGCTGAATCAGAGCTGCAGCTGCTGGCCTACACCACAGCCACAGCAACATCAGATCCGTGTAGCGTCTATGACCTATGCTTCAGCTTGCAGCAATGCTGGATACTTAACCCACCAGGCAAGGCCAGGGATCAAAACTACATCCTTTTGGACACTATGTTGGGTTCTTAACATGCTGAGCCACAGTGGGAACTCCCAGATTTGTTTTAAAGTCAAAGAGAAAGGAAATTATCAGGATGGGGACCATTCACAAGAACTTTTTATTAGTCCCAGCTTCCAACTTCCTGTGAACCCCAGCTTCTTTCTTTCAGGTGGCTCAGTTCCTAAGGGCGTATATGACAAGGGTGTCAGCACATGGAATTTCTGTCCCGATTCTGCCTCAGACTTTGGGGGAAACAGCCCAAACCCTCTGTTTCAGGGGTTAGCAACAGAGATCTGACAGGAAAACAGCTACCAGAGAGCTTAGAAAGACAAAAGTGCTAAATAGAGATATGTGGGTATTATTATTTTTTCATTTTTTTTAATGTGGGTATTATTTTTAATCTTTGCAGCAGGCAGGCCATAGCCTCCAAGAAAAATCTGAGGATAAGGAGACCTAAAACAAGTAATCTGAGGATAAGGAGACCTAAAACAAGTAATTGATTCTCTCTCAAAATCTGGGTTTCACTCCCAGCTGCCCTTACATTAAGCTCCCTGCCCTTGTCAAATCAATCATGTGATGAGGAGGCAATGCTACCCAACCTCACAGTAGACAGGAGGCTGCTCTCCTTTGGAGTAAGACATGCTTTTAAATATGGTGAGGCGGGAGTTCTCTGGTGGTGGTGCAGTGGATCAAGGATCTGGCATTGCCACTGCAGTGGCTCAGGTTGCTGCTGTGGTGTGGGTTTGATTCCTGGCCTGGGAACCTCCACCCTCCACATGCCATGGGGGCAGCCAAAAAAAAAAAAAAAAACAAAAAAAAACCCAAAAAACAAAACCCAAATGCTGAAATGCCATGAGCAGCGGTGAGATCAGACTGTGTTTTCTCTTCTTTCTCTTTAGGACAGACCACCATAATATGCCAAGCCCTGTCCACCGTTTGGGCGTTTTCTATGTGATCCCATGAGTGGCCAGTAGGTGGCACAAGACACACACCATGGCTGCCGGCTTTGCCCCATTCAGCCTTTCTCAGAAGGAAAAGATCTATTTCTAATCCAGCCCGGGCTTTATGGCAACGCTTAATCACATGGAAGGGAACATGCAATAACTACTGGTATTTCTGTAAACATGCATGCTTAGAGCAGCTGCCAGTTGGGGCTGAGGACAGAGGGAACATGCAGTGAGAGGTCTCCTGAGGACAGTCTATAAAAGGAAAACCCTGTGGGTTTTTAATTTAAGAGCCTCTCAGCTAACCTTTGTGACTCATCGAAAGAAACGTTTAGAACCCGGAAGGACAGTGATCATACATTTTTTGGATTGTAACCTGGTTCTCCTTCCATCCTACCCCCTCCCCCTCCCCCCAAATGGTAGATTTCAGAAGGTCCCGGCTACAGGGCCGAGCCAGCACCTTCTGAACCAATGGTGGCTTATTTTCCTATTCTTTTGTCCTGGCAAGTTGCCTGTTTCTTGGGTTTGTTCTTTCCCTGGAGGAAAGTTGATCTGATCTCACTCTGCCATTAATAAAATTGGCACCAGATGGATGTGGAGCTGAAGAGCAGACACATCACAGCAAAACAAAGTGTGATCTAGTCAGAGATGGGGCAGTAAGGATTGGGTGCTTTTAACATCTGTGGCAAGTTAAAAAATTGTGGCAAAATATACAACATAAAATTTACATCTTAGCCATTTTAGGTGTATATTCAGTGGTATTTAATACATTCATATGGTGTGGCCATCACCACCATCCATCTCCATAGGTTTTCCTCTTGTAAGATGGAAACACCATGTCCATTAAACACTAACTTCCGTTTCTGTGAGCTGTGGTGTAGGTCGCAGACGCGGCTTGGATCCTGTGTTGCTATGGCTGTGGTATAGGTTGGCAGCTACAGCTCCGATTCGACCCCTAGCCTGCGAATCTTAATATGTCATGGGTGCAGCCCTAAAAAAGACAAAACCAAACCCAAAAAACCCACTAACTCCTCATTGCCCTTTCCCTGCAAATCATCACATCACTTTCTATCCCTATGAATTTGATTACTCTAAATACCTCATATAAGTAGAATCACATAGTAGTTTTCCTTTGTGTATCTAGCTTGTTTCACTGAGCATAACATCCTCAAGGTTCACCCATGTTGTAGCAGGTGTCAGAATTTCCTTCCCTTTAAGGGTAAATGATATTCCATTGTATGTATAGCCAACATTTTGTTTATCCATTCCTCTGTTGTTGGATACTTGGATTGCTTCCACCTTTTGGTATTGTGAGTAATGTTGCTATGAACAAGGGTGGACAAATATGTCTTTGAGACCCCCTTTCAGTTCTTTTGGGTATGTACTCACAAGTGGGATGGCTGAATTATGCAACAGTTCTATTTTTATTTTTTATTTTTTTGCCACGCCCATAGTATGCAGAAGTTCCCAGGCCACAGACTGAACCTGAGCCACTGCAGTAACAATGCTGAATCCTTAACTGCTAGGCCACCAGGGCCTCTCTGTCATCCCCTGCCTGGTCAGGGATAAGTCCCTTCACAGTAAGTGCCACCCTCTGGTTAAACTGGGGTTTGGACTTCAGAAGGACTCAGATTTCCAAGTGAAGGCTCTGCCCAGATTTCTGCTGTTTCTGCAAGTCAGCCAACGGCCACGCTGCCCAGAGGCAGGTACTACACATTCAAGTGCAGGAGAATTCCAGTTTTATTATTAAAAACCAAAATCCCATCATTCATTGAGCATTGAAAGCTTTAAGACATTTGCTGGCTGATATATAATGGGCTGTTCATCGATAATGGCTTTTTATCAAATGGAAACTTATAACTTTTGGAAGGTTGTTCCAGTAATCACCTTGATTAATAGTGTACAGTTTGCTTTTCGAGGACTTCCTCTCCTTCTTTATTTACCACACAGCCATGTGACAGCAGCATGTCCAGTTTTCCAGATGGGGAGATGGAGGCTGAGGCTAGAGGCAGAGGAAGGCACTAATGGGGTGGCTGGAGCTGACTGCCAGGGGTATCGAGGACCTCCAGAAGGTCTCAAGAATAGGCTCATTTTGGTCATGGCTTCCCCTAGCACACACATCCCTAACCCTGGTTGATTGGCCTTTGTCTTTGGCTGTACTTCTGTTGATCTGAAATAAACAGACTGCCAGATGTGTCCCAGCAAAAATGGGTTTACTAGGAATCAGCAGAAAATTGCAATTTGGGATCTGTCTGCAACTATAGTGAGCCACATATAAGTCCTCCCACAGCAAAGGAAGGAGGATGCTTTTATAGAGGAGAAAAGGAAGTGGGGAGGACAGTGGTAAACAAGCAGTCCAGGGCTTTTCATTGGCTGAGTCTTTTCCAGGAAAGAAGAGGAGTCTTTGTTCTTCCTTTTGGGCTAGGCTTTGGTCACAGGGTGTGAGAGCTCCCCCTTCTGGTCTCCAACTTTCTCTCTTTCACTCTCTCTCTTTTTTTTTGGCAAAAAAAATTTTTTTAATATATTTTATGATAAATTTACAATGAAAACATTAAAAAAAAGAATTCTAACTTTAATCATTAGAAAGTATTGAAAACCTTGCAAGGTTCCTGTTTAATTAGTCAACTTCCCTACAAATATTCTTCAGAATCAGCTGCCCTATAAAATCTGAGAAGTATTAGTGAAATGACACAATGGCTTAGAAAGATTCGAGAAACAGTCTGATGTAACGGTGGTCTTCCTTGAGGGAGGCATGATTACCTGAAGTTGAAAACATTTTTTGACTATAATCACAAAGATACATAGTGAAAAGCTGCAGTAATGCCTAGAATTATTTAAGTATTATGGCTGACACAAAGAATATTGAAGTGTGGTTAGACTGAGTTTTTAATGTGTATTCTTTCTATGAGTATTTTTGTAATGAAAAATTCTTTTTTTTTTTTTTGTCTTTTTAAGGTCACACTCATGGCATATGGAAGTTCCTAGGCTAGGGGTCCAATTGGAGCTATAGCTGCTGGCCTATACCACAGCCACAGCAATGCCAGATCCAAGCGGCATCAGTGACCTACACCATAGCTCACGGCAACACCGGATCCTCAACCCACTGAGTGAGACCAGGGATTGAACCTGCAACCTCATGGTTCCTAGTTGGATTGTTTCCACTGTGCCACGATGGCAACTCCCAATGAAAAATTCTTCTTTGGAGTTTCTGCTGTGGCGCAATGGGCTAATGATCTGACTTGTCTCTATGGCACTGCTGGTTTGATCCCTAGCCCGGTGTGGTGGGTGAAAGATCCAGCATTGCCGCAGCTGTGGCATAGGTCGCAGCTCTAGCTAAGATTCAGTCCCTGGCTCGGGAACTTCCATGTGCCTCAGGAGCAGCCCAAAAAGAAAAAAAGAAATTCTTCTTTTATTTGTATTATCCAATTTTTCTTAGAATAGATATTAAATAGAATTTTTCTAATTAATTCAGGTTTCTGTTTATTTTTTATAATTCTTAGTTACCACTTGTTTGAGCAGCTCACTTTTCAGGAGAGAAGCTCACTTTTCTCAGCTTTGGGGCAGGGGATTTAAAATACAACCAGTTGTATCTGTGGATGTGGAACCCGGGAGGTCTATGAGTGCAGGCCCACTTGACTGTTCATGTCTTCCCTGTAGTTTAAATTTCTCCTCTTGTCACACTGCTTCTCTGTTAAGTTACCAAGGGCAGGATATGATGGGCCATTTCTTCTGGAGAAGCTGCAGAGCTCCCTCCTTTCTCCAAGGGTGAGGAGCACAGCTCTTGGGAGAAAGAAGGAGAGGAAGTGGGGTCAGCTCATTGGGGCTGGAAACGCAAAGGTTGCAGATTCTTTGCTGAGTCGGGGCATCAGCCAGCCAACCTCTATTTTTGCACATTCATTGGAGTTTGGTTGCAAATGGCTTGACGCCTTCTTGTGGCTGTTGACATTGGGAATGTGGGCAGCATTCAACAGAGACCCAGGGCCCTGGCCGGGGGCGCCCCAACCTCCTTCCACACCCGGCCCTCGCAACCTTTCATCTGTGGACTCTTGTGGTATTGTTGGTGTTTTTCAGGGTTTCGGCTTCAAGAAAACCTGTGATGATGTCTTTGTTATTTCACAGAAATTGGTGGCCATGGGTTGGCATGTCATGTGGTAGCGCTGGTTATTCTGTTTGCCCAACACCTTTCCAGGACAGTGAGGGGCGGGAAGGGAGTGTGGTCAGTTTGCTGACCAGCAGATGCCAACCGTGGGTGCCTCACATGCCTGTTCAAGAGTTTTCCCAGGCTCAGGGTGTGTGTCAGTGAGAAAAAACAACACAGATGACCTTCATCGTTAGACCCTCAAGGAGCAGCTTCATGGGCTGTTTTGTAGTGAGGAAGAAAGAGAGAATTTGGGTTCTCTAGAATCTGGCTGGGCTCTAGGGGGTGAGGGGTCTCAGCACTTACATTTGCTAGATTCCTGTCCCTCTGACTTTTACAGACTCATCTTATTGCTTTGAACTGCAGATACTTGTGACTAATACACCCTGGGATCCTTCATGGCAAATTTCTTTTTCTTCTTTTTTCTTTTCTTTCTAGGGCTGCACCTGTGGCATATGGAAATTCCCAGGCTAGGGGTTGAATTGGAGCCGCAGCTGCCAGCCTGCAGCCACAGGCGCAATAACACTGGATCCTAGCTGTATCTTTGACCTACACCAAAGCTTGTGGCAAGCCCGTATCCTTAACTCACTGAGCGAGGCCAGGGATTGAACCTGTGTCCTCACGGATACTAGTGGCATTCTTAACCTGCTGAGCCAGATGGGAACCCCTGGCAAATTTCTAAAGATCATGCTGGCCTTTTCTTTAGTGCTCCAGGAACTTAGAGTTACTCCTCGGGGTGGTGGTCCCCTCCAACCTTGCCTGTGCTCCATCACCCAGGACGCCCCTCTTTTCTGGGGGGCTGAAAGGCATTGCCCCTGGGTGGAACACTTTATGTCTGCCTGCTTTTCTTGGGATATATCAGTGGCTAAGCCTGGATCCCATGCTGGCTTCCTGAAGGCATGTCCTGCCATAGATCACCTTGTTCTAGAAAGGGTGGGATGAGGGATTCCCTCCCTGCTTCCTGTTCCATGTAACCATAGCTTTCCCTCAGGACAGAGGTGCCAATGGCAAGGCTGGTAGAGAAGTTCAGGGACAGAGTCTGTGCACTGATGCTTTGGAGAATGGAGGTAGGGGACTTAAATTTTTTTTGTGTGTCTTTTTTGCCATTTCTTGGGCCACTCCCGCGGCATATGGAGGTTCCCAGGCTAGGGGTATAATTGGAGCTATAGCCGCCGGCCTACGCCAGAGCCACAGCAACTCGGGATCCAAGCTGAGTCTGTGACCTACACCACAGCTCATGGCAACGCTGGATCCTTAACCCACTGAACAAGGCCAGGGATCAAACCCACAACCTCATGGTTCCTAGTCGGATTCGTTAACCACTGAGCCATGATGGGAACTCCATTTTTTTTTTTTGTAAAAAATTTTGAGATATTTTACACAAAGGGAATATACAGCAAGGTTCTACTGAAGGGCACTGTATTCAAACCCCTATGATAAACCATAATGGAAAAGAATATATAAAAGAGAAGTATATATATATCTTTGAATCACTTTGCTATCCAGCAGAAATTAACACAATGTTGTAAATCAACAATACTTCAATAAAACATATTGAGATTTAATTTATGTAAAAGAAAATCAACCCGTTTCAAGGACACCCTTAATGAATGTTGGTGATTACATGAAGTTGTGTAACCCCCACCACCTTCGAGATACAGAACCCTCCATCATCCTCGAACCTCTTTGAAGTCACGCCCTTTCCTTGGTCCAGGCAACCAGGGACCTGTTTTCCATCACCGTGGCTTTGCCTTTCAGATAAATGGAATCAGTGCATAGTCTCTGCATCTGGCTTCTTTCACGCAGCAGTCTATCTGAGGCTTGTACGCAAGCGCCACAGTTTGACGGGACTCAGCAGTCAATGGCCACTCCAGGTGCTTCTACTTGGGTCGACTGCGAATGAAGCTGCTGTGAGCACTCACGTACAGGTCTTTCTGCCGACTTCTGTTTTCACTTCTGGGTCCGCTGGGTGGTGTATGTTCAGCTTTGTAAGATCCTGCCTATATTTCAAGGTGACTGTAGCAGTTTGTTTCCAAAATGGGGACTTTTAGTCCGGGACATAACAAGTGACCTTCCTGACATCCACAGGTCTCTGTGCAATGATTTTTGAGAAGTATATTGGTTCCCACATGTAATTAAGGTATATGGCTTTTAAGGCACAAGATGATTACATATCTGTGGATGAGATGACCCTGGTTTTGAACTCCCAGTGGTGCCCAAAGGTTTGTGTCGTTCTCCCTGGGGAAACCAAATTCGTCCCATCCCTGTCCGGGTGTGAGTCAGGCCTCCTGAGGGTCCTCCCAGCTGTCACGTGTCCGTTCCGCATGTTTGCCTCAAATGGAAGTTTCAAGTTCATCCTATGCTGAGATCATGCCTGAGGGCGAGAGAAAAAAAAAATCTGGCTGTCAAGTCAGGTGGGAAGTGATTAATCAAGGAGGTTGTGTGGCACACTGAACGGCTTCGTTCACTGACCTTTATCTCACATGCGGCAGGGGCAGGCCAGGTCAAGCTGGAATCCAAGATGACAAGTGTCTGAGGCTAAGCAAGATTTGTGCTAAGTGCCTGCCTGGGTCAATGTCTCACACCTGGTGAAAACTGACTCCCAGTAAAAAAAAGGGTGTGTTGAGTTCCCATTGTGGCCCACCGGGTTAAGAACCCAACTAGTATCTATGAGGACTCGGGTTGGATCCCTGGAAAAAAAAGGGTGTGTTGAGTTCCCATTGTGGCCCACCGGGTTAAGAACCCAACTAGTATCCATGAGGACGCAGGTTGGATCCCTGGCCTCCTTCAGTGGGTTAAGGATCTGGCATTGCCATGAGCTATGGTGTAGCTCACAGATGCAGCTTGGATCCAGTGTCACTGTGGCTGTGATATAGGCCGGCGGCTGCAGCTCTGATTTGACCCACAGCCTGGGAACCTCAATATGTCTCCGGTGCTGACATAAAAAGAAAAAAAGAAAAAAAAAGAGTTGTGTTGACTCAGCTTTGTCCTTTTTGTGTGTTGGGGTAGCAAGTGAGTCCCCACTGTCACGGGGAAGCCCCTTGCTCTTGGGGCCTCTGTACCTTCTGAGGTTGCTTCTCTTGGACCCTCTGGCCTCCTCAGGGAGTCAGTTTTGCCAGTCTGAACTTGCATATTTCAAGGCAGGCATGTCCTGTGTCTATGGTGCTATTATGTCCCCAGTTCATGTGATTTCTGCATTTAGACAGTGTTGCTTATTTACCACTAGGTAAAATTCGGCCTCCGGAGGGAAAAAAAAAAGGCTCTTTCCCATTGTCCTAAATTCTCATGATGCTGCTTTTTCACCAGTTTCTGAGGCTGGGGTTGCTGTAGAGTCCTAATTTATTTAGGACTTGGCAGTGGGAATCCAGGCATTATTTGGGGGCACGCGGTGAGGGTAAGGCCCAGGGTCAGGTTTAGGTGAGGTTCACTCCATGTGAAGCCTTGTTTGGGGGGATGGGTGTCTCCATTTTTTTTTTTTTTCATTGAGAACAGGGACCAGATATTGGAAAAGGTCACACCATGAACCTCTGGAATACAGCTTGTTTTTGAGAGGCTAGGGGGTCCTTTCCCAGTGTTGGGAGGTCCTGGAGGCCCATCAGCCCTGTGGCCAGTGGGAGGCTGTCACCAGCATGCACAGCTCTCCAAACTTCAGGTGCCAAGTCTTTCCTGGGGGCCAGCTTCTCCTGTCACCTCTGCTGGTCTCAGTGACAAGGTCTCTGCCCACCTTGGTCTGTGCTTTGCTGTGCCCCCTACCTCTGAAAACCCGGCTTTCAAAATCTCTCTGAAAGAAAACAATGTGCAATATTACCTAATTTTTCTTTTTCTTTTTCTTTTTTGGCTGTGCCTGAGGCATGTGGAAGTTCTGGGGCCAGGGATCAAACCCATGCCACAGCAGCAACCAGAGCCACCGCAGTGACAACTGACAACATTGGCTCCTTAACCCGCTGTGTCACAAGAGAACTCCTACCTAATTTGTCTTTAATCCACTAGTCCTAGGATAGTCCTGGAAAGGAAAGTGGCCAGGCCAGGCTTACTCAATAAAGAACGTGTTGGGAAACAGCAGTATTTTTCTGTTTTTAAAATAAGTAGGTTTGGAAGGAGCTGGGAAACTGTGGGGTTTAGTTACCGAATGACTATAATTGTGGGAGAAGTATTTTCTTTTGAATTTTGAAACCCATTCAATAAGATATGCAATTTGGAAATAATTTGCAGTTGGAAGAAGGCTCTTTCATCCGAGGGGGGAGCGCTTCTCCTGGTTGGAAGGGTGGTCATGATGGGGGTGGGGAAGTAGGGGGAGGCGGCCCCAGGTGAACCTTCCAACTTGTTCTCTCCTAACTCCAGTGCGGCCAAGTGGGGTGGAAAGTCACAGCGTGGGAGGAAAAGGCTCCTGTTTTTTCTCTCATAAGAAGCAGTAGGATGCCAGGCTGTGTACATATTATCAGGAGAAAGCTCGCCCTGCCGGCAGGCTTCCCTGAAGCTGGCTGCTGAGGAAAGGCTGCCCACGGGTGGGTCCACACTGGGGCGGGGATCACTGAGGGTGCCATGATGGATGTCCTTCTCTCTGCCCACCCAGCTCTCACCGGCATGAGGAACGAAGTCTACTGAAAGCCACGAGGTCCCAGTGCTATAGGAAAGCCAGGACGCAGCCATGCAGACTGAGGCAGCTCCCTTGCTAGGAGAGAGTGAAAGGCCCTGTTACTGGATGATATAGGACTGGTGCCTGGTTCATGGTCAAGGTCGGAGATCTAGGCCTGGCTGGGAGGGGGGAGTATCATGGGGGCTGCCTGGGGCAGTGGTTATAGAAATGCTTCTGGGAAGAATAGGGCTTAGACAGCCAGCCTTAGATAGTTTAGTAGGAATGAGTCTATCAGAACAGAGGGGCTGGGGTAGACTCTCCCTTCAGAGGCACATGGTGTGAGTCAGACCCTGGGGTGGGGGGCCGCATGGTGTGTGGAGAGCAGTGAGGCTGCCACTGGTCTTGACGGAGGCTCCATGAAGGAGGAATGGAAGTGGACTTGGGAGGCTGGAGGGTGGCCAGACTCTGCCCTGAGAAGATCAGTTCACAGCGTTTGGGTCTTTTCTCCAATTGAAGTATAATTGACTTACAATGTTATGTTAGTTTCAGGTGTACAGCCAAGTGATTCTGTTATACATACATATATATTGATATATATATTCTTTTCTAGATTTTTTCCCTTTATGGGTTATTATAAAATATCGAGTTAGTTCCCCATGCAATTCAGTGGGTTCTTGGACAAGGTGTCTTAGTTGGTTCTGGAGGGTGTTTATCTGAAGCCTGGCTTTAGACAAACACATTAGAGAGTCCCAGGCTCATTCACAGAACTTTCTCCTCTTTCTCTGCTCACCCCCTAAGTGAAGGGTTGTGTCTGTCTTTAGATTCCTTCTATAGGCTGTGGGCTTCCATAGGTCCTCCAGCAACATCGATGTTCTGTCAGCTGTCTGTATGTCAAACACATATGCAGTTGGCTCTGGAATGACAAGGGGATGGGGCTCCATGTTTAACTTTACACTTGGCCCTCAGTGTCCTCAGATTCAACCAACCTCAGATGGTGTCATCCTGTAGGATGTAATTATTAGAAAAAATTTGCATATAAGTGGACCTAAGCAGTTCAAACCAGTGTGGTTCAAGGGTCAACTGTACTATATGTAGCGTGTGCGTGTGTGCACGCCCACATGCAAATACATCAGATGCCAACTACATGCTCTTCACTGTCCTGTGTCAGTCTCCAGTCTGGAGTCTCTCAACTCCAGACATGTAGCCAACTACCTGCTTCTCACCTCTAGCAGATCCTCCCAGTCATCGTGAGTGCAGCACACCCCTGATGGAGCTCTATCCCTGGCCCTCTCCCTGCACTCCATCCTCCCAGATGCTCGAGGTGAAAACTCTGGAGCCATTGGTGATTTATTTTTTCTTTCATATCTGACACCTTATCCATCATTGATCCCATCACCGACACTCCCCCCAATACATCTAGAATCCATTCACTTTTTACCACCTGGCACTCCCAGCCACCACCACCCCCTATCTGGACCACTGCAAGCACTGCCCAGCTGGACTCTGTGCTTCTCTCCTCCCCCCACTGCAGGCTGTCCTCAGCATCCTCTAAAAACAAGTCAGATCATTTTACTCATCTGCTCAAAACCATCGAATGGCTCCCCATTACCCTAAGCATAATATTCCAGGTGTTTGCTTGGCCTACAAGATTCTCCATGGTCTGGTCTGTGGTCCCTCTGTACTTTCATCTCTGATCCAGATCACTCTGCTCCCTTTCTCGTCCTTTACCAAGCTCCTCAACATCCCTTAATCAGCGAGCATGCCTCTGCCCCAAGGCCTTTGCACCAGATGTTTTCTCTACCTGGAACACTTGCCTTCTGATATCTGCATGGCTAGCTTTTTCATCCCCTTCAGGTCCCTTATCATAGAGGCTTTCCTGAGCCACTCTGTGTAAGAAAGTAGCTCCACCCCCATCATTTTTTTTTTTTTTTCCAGCTGGCTGTAGCATGCGGTGGCTTAATGTGGGATTTCAGTTCTCAGACCAGGGAGTGAACCTGCACCCCAGCGGTGAAAGCACTGAGTCCTAATCACTAGATCACCAGGGAACTCCCCATTCTTTTTTCTTTTAACAACCAAGAAATAAGCTCATATCATGGGGTATTTATTAAAACACAAAAACATAAGAAAACTTTTAACAAAATATTTCTATTTCAGGGACATGCTCAAGCATTGAAAATAAATTTCTAGTTCACATGAGTCTACAGAAGGATTTAATCTGCTTTTGCAGATTCACTGGTCGTGATGAGTTTAAGAGGCCAGTTGCTATTTAAGAAATTTCGTGAGCATTTGCGGTGAAATAACCCTTTATCATTCTTTTATTCCTTAACTAACCCTGCTTGTTTCTGTTTTACTTATCACCGCTTGACATTACTCTTGTGAATTGTTTGTCTCTTTGCTCTTAAGGAAATAATGTGAGAGCAAAGAACTTCACCTGTCTTCTTTTCTTTTCTTTTTTTCTTCTATTTTAGGGCTGCACCCAAGACATATGGAGATTCTCAGGCTAGGGGTCAAATTGGAGCTATAGCCTTGGGCCTACACCACAGCCACAGCAACGCCGGATCAGAGCCGCATCTTCGAACTACACCACAGCTCACAGCAATGCCAGATCCTTAACCCAAAGAGTGAGGCCAGGGATCGAGCCTGCAACCTCATGGTTACTAGTCAGGTTTGTTAACTGCTGAGCCATCATGGGTACTCCTAACCTGTCTTATTTTCTGATTATCACCGGGACTTTGAATACTTCTGGCATCTGGAAGCTATTCAGTGAGTATTTGCTGAATGAATGAATCTGTCAGAGGTGTTGGGGAGACTGACTTGGAAAGACATTGTCTGCTATTGTGTTAATCTCCGTGTGGCATGAAAAAGATGTAGGCTAGAGCGGTGGCTTCAGGGATGTAAAGGAAGGAATGAACAGAGAAAGGGTCTCCTTTATTCTTTTATTTTTTCTTTTCCATTATGGTTGATCATGGTATATTGAATGTAGTTCCCTGTGCTGTATAGCAGGACCTTGTTGTTTAGAGTAGTGTGTGTCTGTTAATCCCAAACTCCTAATTTATGTCCCCCTTTCTCTCTTTGGTAACCATAAGTTTGTTTCCTATGTCTGTGAGTCTGTTTCTGTTTTGTAAATAAGTTCGTTTGTATCATTTGTGTCTTGTATTAACCTATAATGGAAAAGACTATGAAACGTATATATATTAAATATATATATATATATATAAAACCGAATCACTTTGCTGTACACCTGCAACTAACACAACATTGTAAATGAACTGTACTTCAGTAAAAGCAAAACAAACAAAAAACATGAAGAACGTGGCCCAGCAGAGGGCTCTGCCAAGTCTGTCTGTAATTGAGGTTGGGATGCACTCTCCACCACCGCCCGTGGGTTCCAAACCAGATCTTGGGTTTGCTTGTGGGCAGAGCTGATGGGCTGGGAACCAGGAGTGTTGAATCCTCCCATCTTCAGTCAGTTAAGCACGGGGGGGAGGGCAGGTCTCAGCAGAGCTGCGCAGAGGCAGTGGTCTACCCTGTATCCTAAACACCCCGCCATTTCTGGGATAGGCGCCCCCTGGAGAGGAATCTCAGTTCTGCCCCAGCTCTAGCTTTGTCTACAGTTCACAGGAAGGCTGCAAATGACTGCCTATCTCTGTGAACCTTAGTCTCCCTGTAAGGGCCAGTATGGAAAGAAAAGCTTACCGCCTTTATCTCCCTGCCGGAAGTGTGGAGACAAATGAGGGAAAGAAAACTTATGTGGAAAAAACTGAAAAATTACCCCAAAGTTGGAAATAAGGGTAAAGGATGACTCCATGACCTTTCCATGTCCTGCCAGAAAGACTTGCTCTGTAAGTATCATTATTCTGGACAGGAGGAATAATGGTGTTTCAGTGTTGGGGTCCTCATCAGCAAGACCTTCCTTTTACCTTTAGGTGGGTGGGAAGCAGGAGGATGAGGGCCTACCGCATTCCAGAAATTGCCTCATTTTGCATCTCCTCAGATCCGTTTCATATCTGCTTGGGTCTAAAGTTGAAATAACTTTCTCTTCTAAGAACCTCTGAAAGTGGTTCTGTTTTTCTAAAACCAGTTACCAAACATTAAAAAATAAATAGGGAAAAAACTGACGGGACTGGGCTATGCTTTCTGTCCTTGAGCTTAAGTTTCTCTGGCCCTGAAGATGGTAGGGGCGGTGGCAGAAGCTGATGTTCCTGGTGGGGAAGTGCTGCTGCCTGGTGCTGGCAGGGCTGAACCAGGCGGGGTGGATGGGGTCACGCTGCGAGTGCATGGCAGACTCTGCTCTGAGAGCAGTCGGTCCTGAAATTTGGGGGAAGCGGGGAGCATGCTGTTTTGCGCAGACGCCTTCTCTGTTTCAGTATTGCAACTTTTAATGGGATCTGCCTCCTGAGTCTCATGGAAATGCTCCTTTTTATCAGGTGCCTTTATTAGGAGCCAAATCCATGGATGCTGCGTTTCTCACCTGCTGTGCTATTTCCCTCATGGAAAATGGGCTTCCTTTACATAACTGACTTGGCTTGGTGGAAAATAGTACCCTGGTGGGGATGGACACAGGGCTGCCATTTTTGAAATAACTCTATAGATTCCCCTGCTCAGGTAGAATGCAGTTTTCCATATTAAGCACATATGGATTTTGAAAATTTACACCTAATGTGATAAATGCAGTGGCAACGATTTCTCTCCTCTTCCCCATTCCTTCCTGGGATTTATGTGTATGTATCTACAACAACAACAATGCACACACAGAGGATTTTAACTGCGACTCAACACTACAAAGAGACCCTTTTAGCATAAGAGTGCACAGGAACTCTGCTGCAGTGAGTTTAATTTTGGCAGCCTGATTGTCTTGTGGTTACTCTACCCTGAAGCCAGACCACAGTGAGGGCTCCCCCTTCCCACCCGACCACACCAAAGTGGGGGAAGGGGCCACGGGGAACAAAAGAAGAGCTTTCCCCCATAACCCATGAGAGGGTGACCACAGGAGCCTGGCTCTGGTGGGGCGATGACTGCTTCCAGCCCCCAACCCTTTCCCTGTGGGTTCTGTAAGTGCTGGAACGTATGGCCCTATATGAAGTAAAGGATGGTCCTGTGAATCCATCTAGACTCCGATGCTTGACAAGCTGCCAGTAACAGAGATGGACTGTTACCCCCTCCCCACTTGTTGGTGGCAGAGTGCCTGGTGACATGGCTGGCCAGCCAGACAGGTTTGCACCAAATAGAACTGTGAACACGGAATGCTGCTCTGACCTTAGCCTAGCGTGTTTCTCTCCACTCCTGCCCTTCACCACCTCGCCATCCCTCTAGGACTCTATTAAGTTACATTTTATTGGTGAGTCTCAGGAGGCCGTGTTGTTGAAACTGTGGATTCAGTGAAAAAGGCACATCCCTGGGTTTTGATCATTTTTCTCTCCTGTTTTTGAAAGGAATGCAGTAACATCATAGGATGAGAGCTGGCTGACTTTGTAGGTTCTGTGGTTGGAGGGCCAGACTTGGACGTCAGGCTGGCATGAGCTGAAACACTGGCCATGCCTGTGGCCCTTGGTTGCTCCACAAAGAAAGCCCTGAGCCCTGGGTCTGGCTCCTGGGAAGGGGCATTTAGTCGCCAGAGATCATGACTATTGTGTTGCCCGAGATGTGCTTGGGGATGGTTTGCAAGGTGCAGCAGGCCCCAGAGGAAGACCTGGCACTGAGGCTGCATGGAGGGAACTGTGTTCCCAACCTCTGCTTCAGCAGGGAGAAGCGGAGACTGGGAGCCTGGTGCATGTGCGTGCTCTCTTCTTTCCAGATTGGTCAGGGTCCCGGGATTGAGCAGCCACTCTGTGGTGGAGGATGACTAGGGGGAAAGGCTGGAATAAAAAGAGGGGGCGGGAGGGAAACACAGGCCCTGCTGCCTCGAGTTTTGAAATCAGTGAGTGAACTACTTAGTTGTTTTTGGTTTTTAAAATTTTTGTTATTAAAGTATAGTTGATTTACAGTGTTCCTTCAATTTCTGCTGTATACCGAAGTGACCCAGTCATGCATACACATAATTCTTTTTTTGAAGTTATTTTTATTTTTCATATATATATATATATATATATATATATATATTCTTTTTTTAATGCTGTCTTCCATCTACTTAGTTTTTTTGAGTTGTGTCATCTGACTCTGTGGGTCATACATGGTGGGTCCTAGAAAGCTAGTCCTGCCTCTCTTGTCTCAAGGGACTTTTGTATTTCATGAGTGACCGGATCAGCCTTCTAGCAGAGTACTTTTTTTTTTTTAACTTTTATTGACATGTAGTTGATTTAAAAGGTTGTGATAATTTCTGCTGTACAACAAAGTGATTCAGTCATATATATACACACATCCATTCTCTTTCAGCTTCTTTTCCCACACAGATCATCACAGAATATTGGGTAGAGTTCCCTGTGCTATCAGCAGGTCCCCACTGGCAGTCATTTCTCATACCTCAGTGTGCATAGGCCAATCCCAACCCCCTAGTCCATGCCCCCCAGCCTGTTCCCTTTGGTAACCATAAGTTTTTCAAAGTCCGAGTCTGTTTCTGTTCTGCAGAATCCTTCCGAGGTAGACTTGGGAAAAGCTTTGTGCACTATGCAGAGCAGGTGAGATTCGAGGGGCGAGGCCTCCCATCTGGAAGTGCCCTGGCCACAGCTGTGGGCTCCAACTGCCAGTTCTGTGTCTGGGTGGGATCTTCAAGGCTGAAACCCCTTGGACAATGTTTGGACTCTATCTGGAGGCATCTGCCTTTAACTCAGCCCTGAAGGGCGTTAGAATCTAATTTTTTCCTCTCTAGACTTTTTTTTTTGCCCGGAAGTTTCCAATATTCTTAAAAACATGACTTATAATACGTATATAATATGTACTTTCCTTACCATGTGAAATGCCTCAGAAAACATAGAACCAACCCACACCAAAAACTTCTGTTGAGGGAGTTCCCTTCATGGTGCAGCAGAAATGAATCTGACTAGTATCCGTGAGAGTGCAGGTTCGATCCCTGGCCTCCCTCAGTGGGCTAAGAATCCAGCATGGCTGTGGCATAGGCCAGCAGCTACAGCTCCAATTCGACCCCTAGCATGGGAACCTCCATATGCTGCCAGTGTGGCCCTAAAAAGACAATAAAAAAACAAAAAACAAACAAAAAAACCAAACTTCTGTTGACTCTGACATGAAGAAAGCACATATCCTGAAAACTTTGGTTTTTTTTCCTCTATAGACTTCCAGGCCTAATATTCCTTATTCTTATCAACATTATTTTCTAGTTTCTTTTGTCATCATGGACTTTATCATTGGCAATTTTCTTAAGTTGCAAAACTTTCCTTTACATTTTAGTGGAGCAGTTTGGAGGACACTGTCCACAATGCACGGGAAAGGATCTAGATCAATACAAACGCAAAGAAAGTTAGAGCCTTATGAGGCTTTTGATTTTTTTCCCCATCTTTTTCGATGCTTTTTCATGATAAGCTTCCTTTGTTTTCATCTGTGCATTGCCTTATTCACATAAACTTTGATTAAAAAAAATCAAGCTACCAGATTGATATGACTGCCCTGAACACAGAGGTTCTCTTGAAGTAGTTTCGTCTCTTAACTGTTCACTATTGACAAACTTATCACAACCAAGTTTTTTGATCAGAGTACTGTAACTTCAGATGCAGGCAGAGCTGTAGTAAATGTTAAAGTAGCAAAATCCACCCTCTGAGGGTCCTGCCGATCTTCGGCATCAAAAACGCTGCTCCCCTCACTCTGCAGTCTTCTGCAAATCGCCCGCGGCCTCCTTCAAGCTCCTGGATTCTGCCTGGAGCAATAGGATAATTAATTCCTAAGAAGCTAAGTGGGTGATGGAGGCTGAAATTCTGCAGTGCAGCCAGGCTGGGGGTGTTCAGGGGCCTGGGACTGGATGTGTCCTCGGCATCCTCTGCCTCTGCCATCAGGCTTTCCTCGGCACCCTCCGGCTGCCCTGGGCAGGCTCTGGCCTCCCTCTTCTTCTGTCTGTTTGTTGGACATCGCTGTCTACAGGCAGCTGGGCTCTTGGGGGTCAGCTTGGTCTCTGCCAGCATTAACTAGAACAACAGCACACACACGATTTTGGGTGTGCACGTGACCTAGCACAGCTCTGCAGACTTTTGTAAACGTTTGCAACAGTAAGGGCTAGGGAATATTGAATATTTAATAACTGCACAAAAAGAAAACAATAGTACAAGAATAAAGGGAGAGTTATGTAGCAGGCCCAGCAGAGGTTCAAGTGGCCCTGAATGGGTCCCCTTTCGGAGTTGGCCTTGTGTGCTTAAGAAGGTTGCTTTGCCTTGAGTCACTGCTGGAGATGTTGAGCTCAGAGCTGCTGAGAATCTGATGCTGGTACTGCCCTGGATCTCACAGAACCTGGCTGAGGAGCCAGAGGAAGGTTGTTCCTTAAGATCTCTCCTCCTAGACTCACCCACCTAACCTGGTGGCTTTTCTGAGAACCCAAGGAAAGCATTGGGTCAGCTCCCATTGAAGGGGCAGTGGGTCTACACAGCTGGCCTGACATCTTGGACCTGTGGGCCTGGGTAAAGAGCCAGTGTCTTAGGGAAGTGTCTACTCCCTGAGCAGTGACACCTGCCCTCTGTTCTCCTTCTGGCATATGGACCTGTGAATGCTCAGCAAGAGAAAGTGGGACCGGGAATGCTTGGGGGAAGGCGGTCCTGGGCCCCAAAGTTGGCATGGGCTGCTGGGTGGCCACTGCTGGCAGGGCCCCAGGTGACTGCAGAATTACAGGGAGCCAAGAACACAGAGAAGGGCCCCCTGAACACCCAGCTGAGATGGCTGAGAGAGGCCAGGCATTTCCTACACACGCTAGATGCTTCTGCTGAAACTTCCAACCTGCCGATAGCAACTCATCGGCTTGTGGAGGGCACCTCACCATTGCGTCCAGACTCTGGGCGACAGTGTCTGCCCATCCTCACCTCCTTTTCTCCCTCTCCCCCGTTTCCTCTCCAGCCTAGGTTGCTGTTGCATCGCAGGAGTTGTACATACCCTCAGTTTTGTACTGAAATTCTTGAAGGCGTTGGGTCAGCATTTGGCAGAAAGGGCCTGGAAGGCACCTTGCACAGCCCACCTTTCTCCCCAGCCAGGCCGCTGGCCTTGGAAGTGACAGGACCCACTGGTGGGCGGCCACTCCAGCTTGGACTTCTTTCTGTGCTGAGCCTGGGCCTCTGGACTGTCCTTGTGCATCTGTCAGTCGCTGCAACTTTTTTTTTTTTTTTGGTCTTTTTGTCTTTTCTAGGGCCACGGGTGCCTGGGAGGTTCCCAGGCTAGGGGTCTAATCGAAGCTGTAGCCGCCGGCCTACGCCAGAGCCACAGCAACGCGGGATCTGAGCCACATCTGCGACCTACACCAAAGCTCATGGCAATGCCGGATCCTTAATCCACTGAGCAAGGTCAGGGATCAAAGCCTCAACCTCATGGTTCCTAGTTGGATTCGTTAACCACTGAGCCACGACGGGAACTTCAAGGCTGCAACATTTCATGGGGATCGGGTCAGGCAGCAGCCCAGGAATTGGATTCAGCCAGGCCTGTGCTAACATTTCAGCTCTGCCATTCGCCTGCCAGCTGGTCACCCACAACTTCCTAACCTCCCTGGCGCTCAGTTTCCTTATCAGCACAACGGGGTAATGGCAGAAGCTAGGGTACGGGGGCATCAGGTCACCAAGGACAAGAGGAGATGGCTGTTACAGCACAAGCACTCGAGTCATCCCCTCCCATGTGGGTTTAGGGTAGGACGGGATCAGGTGTGTTTCTGACCCACTTCCCTGGGCAAAATTACCTCTCAGTTTGCCCCCTTCCCTCCCATCACTAGACATGGACCTTTCCTTTAAACCTCTGAAGTGTGCTTTTTCCTAATAAGGAATTAAGTGCAAGGCACCAACAAAGCTCTTTATTAAACCCAGTGATGACAGATGTCGTGGTGGCCGCTCTGTCACTCTGTAGTCACTTCCCGAAGGGATGAGTGAGTGGGCACCAGGCCTTAGAAGGGTCCGCGGTGAAGCAGGCTATGCCTCTTGCAAGTTCCTTCCAGTGGGAGAGGTTCACTTGACCTTGTCAGCCCATGGGGGTGGGGACCGGGGCGGCAGGTGGCAGAGGGACCGTATTCGGACTCTAGGACTCCTGTGGCCACCCCACTTGGTTGGGGTGGGGAGCTTTTCCTTTCCTTGGAAAGTTCTTTTCATGTCCTGGGAGTGGAATGAAGCCTCTCCACGTTTCCCCCGAGCTGACTCACCTGTGGTTTTCATTCCCAGAAGCTCCTCTGCGGTGTTTTGGTTCCTGAGGAGCTGGGTGGGCCCTGCCCGGCCCTTCACCTCACCCTGACCTTCCAGGGAAAACTTCTGGATGTGGGGGGTGCTGTTTCCTAGCGGTTGAGAAAAGGAGAGCCATGTGCTCTTTTGCCTCATTTTGAACATTTTTAATTGAATAAAAACACCGCCACAGTAGAACGGACCTTCGGCTGAAATCACCTTCTAGAAACAGCTGGTGCCCTAGACCCCAGGTGCTGCACACAGCCCTGCTCACACTCGCCTTGGGCACAGGCCTTCCCTGCTCAAGAGTCCTCCCCAAGCCGCTGGCCACAGTGCTTCCCGCCACACTGGTCATGAGTATTTTACAGCCTTTTTTAAAAAAAATTTTTAATTTGAAGTATATTTGGTTTACAATGTTGGGTTGATTTCTGGTATACAGCACAGTGACATATATATGTATATATTTTTCTTTCTTTTCTTTTTTGCTTTTTAGGGCCACACCTGTGGCATATGGAGGTTCCCAGGCTAGGGGTTCAATTGGAGATACAGCTGCCAGCCTACACCACAGCCACAGCAACACTGGATCCTTAACCCATTGATAGAGTCCAGGGATTGAACCTGCATCCTCATGGATACTATTGGGTTCATGGGTTCATTACCACTGAGCCACAATGGGAACTCCATTTTTTTTCTTTTCTTTTTCAGATTCTTTTCCATTATGGTTTATTACAGGATATTGAATATAGTTCCCTGTGCTATACAGTAGGACCCTGTTGTTTATCCATTCTAATGGATATAATAGTTTGCATCTGCTAATCTCTAGCTCCCAAACTCTCCCTCCCAACCGCCTACCCTTTGGCAACCATAAGTCTGTTCTCAACGTTTGTGATTCTGTTTCTGTTTCATAGATAGATAAGTTCATTTGTGCTCTACTTTAGATTCACATGTAAGTGATATCATATGATACTTGCCTTTCTCTTTGTGACTTATGATAGTCTCTAGGTCCATCTATGTTTTTGTAAATGGCATTATTTCATTCTTTTTTATGGCTGAGTGATATTCCGTGGTGTGTGTGTATCACGTTTTCTTTATCTATTCATCTGTCGATGGACACTTACATTGCTCCCATGTCTTGGCTGCTGTGAACTGTGCTGCTATGAACACTGGGGTGCATAACATCTTCCTTTTTATTAGCTTATGGTAGATTGACCCAACTGGATCAGGTCAAGCCCTGACCTTTTCAAAGGAGCTCCTTAACAGAAACCATACTCACTATAAATGAAAATAATTCAAACAGGAAAATGCAAGGAAGAACGTCCACTTCAGCTGAGATAAAGCCCCAGAGAAAAGCACTGCTCACGCTTCCAGGAACATCCCTCTGCTTGCTGTGCAGGCAATGTTTTCGTGCTCGTTGCTCACATGCGGTCATACTAGCCATGACTTTGTGGGAACTGCCCAGCACCGTGGTTCTTTCCTTCCTACTTTCCTGTCTTGACACTGGGGCCAAACAGCTAGTATGATATTTGGCAAGAGGCGGTTTCTGACACGTCTTAACTGATGGCCTTGACTGATAGCCTTGACTGATGATGCAGCACACATTCCTTGAGAACACAGCCTCTGTAGCCAAACTGCCTGGGGTTGAAGTCTGACTCTACCTGTCTGATCCTGAGCAAGTAACATAAACTCTCTGAGCCTCGGTTTCCTCACCTCTCTAAAATGGGGGTTAACCATGTGCCTGCACCTTGCATTTAGGCTAGTGCTCCGTTGTGCTTTAAACAGTGCCTGACATGTAGCTAACATCTGGTGAGAGTGGTGTTGACTCTATTAACCAGAAAGCCCTGGGCATGTGGGGACTGAGGCCTACGGCAGCTCCCATCTTGCAAGCTCAGCCCAGGAAGGGCTGTTGGGGAGAGGTCAGCTCAGGGCATCTGACTGGCAATAACTGAGGAAGGAGGCTAACCCAGTCCTAAGGGGCCAGAGAACATCCCCTGCAAGAGTCACCAACCTCCTCCCGGTCCACACAGAGAGCACATTTGTGTCACACACTGGGGCACTGATGGGGTGAGGCCATTTGTGGCTGAAAGCTCCAGGCATCCTGGTCTTGGCCTTTGTAGCCCCCATGGAGGTGGTAGGGGTGGATGCACTTGGTGGGGAGCTCTTTCTTGGCCCTGCCTTTCCTCCTCTCATATTTTTGCATCCCTGACTCTAGTCCAGCAGTCCCATGGACCTTTCCTCTCTCCTCCTGGTCTTTTTTTTTTTTTTTTTTGGTCTTTTTAGGGCCACACCCACAGCATGTGGAGGTTCCCAGACTAGGGGTCGAATCAAAGCTACAGCTGCCAGCCTACACCACAGCCACAGCAATGTGGGATCCAAGCCCTGTCTGTGACCTATACCACAGCTCACAGCAACGACAGATCCCTAACCCACTGAGCAAGGTCAGGGATTGAACCTGCATCCTCATGGATGCTAGTCAGATTTGTTTCTGCTGAGCCACAACGGGAACTCCCTCCTGTGTTCTTCATCTTAGTGGCTGGTGATCCTGAGGCTGAGGGCCACCATGAAAGCAACAGGGAGCTCAGAAGGTGATATCTGTTCAACAAGGAAATCTCATGGTTCCTTTCGTTCTCTGGTCCAGAGACAAGAAAGGAGAGGTAAGGGAGTTCCCGTCGTGGCGCAGTGGTTAACGAATCTGACTAGGAACCATGAGGTTGTGGGTTCGGTCCCTGCCCTTGCTCAGTGGGTTAACGATCCGGCGTTGCCGTGAGCTGTGGTGTAGGTTGCAGACGCGGCTCAGATCCCGCGTTGCTGTGGCTCTGGCGTAGGCCGGTGGCTACAGCTCCGATTCAACCCCTAGCCTGGGAACCTCCATATGCCGCGGGAGCGGCCCAAGAAATAGCAACAACAACAACAATAACAACAACAAGAGACAAAAAAAAAAAAAAAGAAAGGAGAGGTAGGGAGAGGCCCATGGTGCATGGTGCTTTAATTATACCCAGACAAGGTTTTTTTTTTTTTTCTTTTTTCCTTTTAGGGCCACACCTGCAGCATATGGAAGTTCCCAGGCTAGGAGTCCAATTGGAGCTGCAGCTGAGGCCTACACCACAGCCACAGCATTGCCAGATCTGATCCGCATCTGCCGCCTGTGTCGCAGCTTGGGGCAATGCCGGATCCTTAACCCACTGAGCAAAGACAGGGATCAAACCCGCATCCTCATGGTTACTAGTTGGGTTCTTAACCTGCTGAGTCACAGTGAGACTTCCCAGACAAGTTAAAACAAAAACAAAAAACCAAAAAACCCTCACACCCACCAGCCTTCTTGTAAGGCTGCAAAACAAAACACTTTCTTCCAGGGCAGGGTTTAGTCCTGGGTCCCTCTGCTCTAGTCTTGCTGTGAGCCATCGAGGGTGAGTAGTGAAGAGTTCTCTGCAGTGGGATAAGCTGGGATGCCACGTGGTTTTAAAAGCCCACTGTTTTGGTTAGATGTTCCTGTTCTGTCGGCTCCTAATGGGTGGACCCTTCACATAAATTCATGCTAAAGTGAGCAACAGTGTGATTCCAAGCAGTACATGATCAATATAACGTACATTTAGCACTGGGACACATGGTTTATGGTTCAGTTATGAAATTCACCTTCATAGTATTGGTTTGGGGAGATAGGGAAGGAGGTTGCATGAAGGGAAGATGGCGGAGTGTTGGGAGGTCACCTGAGGGGGACAAGAAGCGTGGGCTAGGTACATCTGAGGGGAGGAAGTAGAAGATGCGGGGCAGCTTCTGACTCCATGCTGTGTGTGGCCTCAGCTGAGTCCTCGACCTCTTAGCTTCTCTTTCTTCTTTAAAATGAGGAACAGTGAGTTCCCTGGTAGTCTAGTGGTTAAAGATTCTGTGTTGCCGCTGTGGTGCGAGTTTGATTCCTGGCCAGGGAATTTCCACATGCAAAATCAATCAATGAATAGATTTAAAAAGTACCCGAGACCCTGAGAAATGGAACAATTAAAAAATAAATAAAAATAATGTGAGGAACAGTAAACGGTGTTCCAGATGCTAGTAGGTGTCTCATTGAGAAGTTTCCTTGGTCAAGTGCGAGTGAAAAGCACTGACTTTCCCATCCTTTCGGCTACAAAACTGGTTAACCTATTTCAGACTTTGCAAATAGCTACAGGAAGAAAACTAACTACCCAGGTGTTTATCCCTGGCTTTGGACCACAAAAACCCCTTTGTGTGGTGATGGTGGTGATGGGGAGAAATATCAGGAAATGCCTGCTCTCAAACTGGCAAACATTGTTGCCTGCACAGTGCACACTGATGCTAGGGCCTGGAGCATGCCTCTGCTCACACCTGCTTTAGGAAGGAAAGGCTTGGCTGGGGTGGTGGTGGTGACGTAGCGTCACGTAGCTCAGCGCCCCCACCAGCCTCCCAGAGCTTGGCATCCAGAGAAGCTCCAGGCTCAGACCCAGCACCTGAAGTTCTTATAGGCCCCTGGTGAGGGCGGGGCGGAAAGCAGAGCCCCTACAGTCATTTCCTCTGTCAGGGAGACTTGCACGCCCAGCGGCCCTTTGCCTTCTCCCTCTGCTCCCCACCACCTTGGGTCCTCAGTGCCAGGCTCCACAAAGCTGCCCTTGTAGGCCCCGCCCCCTCTGCCCTCCCCCTGGAGATCATTGGCTGGCCCCAGCCTCTCCCCGCCCCCTTCCCCGCCCCCATGCCTGCCCTGCTCTAAGAGCCTGTCTTGCTTGCTTCCCCATCCTGCAGCCTCAGCTTGAAGCAGCATCCTTCCAACTCTTGCCTGACATAGGCTTAAACAAAGTTTTGGGTTTTTTTTAACCTAAAATAAAACAATAACAACAAACTTGCACTTATATAGGATTTGCACCTTACCGAGTCCCTGTGCTTGTCTCAAACCCAAAGGTTTGGAAGGGCAGTGATCAGAGATGTGTCTGTAGGGCCCTGAAGGCCAGAGAGCAGAAGGTCCTGAGGGTGTCCATCACACTGTCCTGGAGGCGATAGGGGTCCCGAATGGCCTTCCTTCAGGCCCCGTGTGCCTCAGCGACGTGGCCCACTCCAAGGGCTGGAGCATCCAGGCCAGCTGGAAGGCTGCCCTTGGGCCCCACTGCCTGTTGGGGGCTGGCCCCCAGGCTGGTCACACAAAGTTCTGTCCTCTGTTCCAAAGGCTTGGGAGAGCAGGGTGCAGAACATCCTGCCTGGGACACTTGGCCTCCTATTGGGAGCATTGGTGTCTCTTAGGATGTTGGGAGTGTGCAGGATTCTGAAGCCAAATTCTCCGGCCTATATTGTAGAAGCAGATTTTATTATCTAAACATTTGAAGGGGGAGTGGAGGAAGCCAGATGTGAGGCTCAGGGGCCTGCAGGTGATTACACTGAGTCTCGTGCAGCCACCTCAGGTACGGGTCTTCAGTGCTGCTCACATCCTAACAGGGAGCATACACTTGCCTTGTCTGTCTCTGTGGACGTGGGCTTGTCTGTCTGGTGCAGCTAGGGCAGCCTAGGCACCATCCCCTAGCATCCTGTGTGGACCACCCCTTGATCAGAGCTGTCCTGGGAAAGTGCAGCTGTGGCCGTGGTCAGGCCTCACTCTGGAATGGACTGAGTGTCTTTAGCACCTTCATGTACCCTGTGGCTTACACCTGACATCTTTCTTTAAAAAAAAAAAAAGATTCCCCAATGTAAACAATTATATAACTTCTCCTGCATCTCATTTTAGCATCAAAAAAGTCCTAAAAAATGCAAAGAATCCTGAATGCTTTAGGTCGGGTGTACCAGACATTTTGTGGTGAGTTTCAAGTATTTCTGCCTGGCCTTTGCTCTGCAGCCACTTCCTTCTTGGTAACAGGGGACAAGAGGACAGCACTGCAGGCCAAGCCCATCTCTGCAGGGCAAAGGCAGACCGAGGCAGTATTTATTTATTTAATTAATAATTTATTTATTTTCATGACTACACTTGCGGCATATATGTAAGTTCCTGGGCTAAGGGTTGAATTGAAACTGTAGCTCCCGGCCTACACCACTGCCACAGCAATGCCGGATCCGAGCTGCCCCTGCCAGCTACAGTGCAGCTTGCGGCAATGCCTGATCCTTAGCAAACCTGCATCCTCACAGATACTATTGGGTTCTTAACTTGCTAAGCCACAATGGGAACTCTGACTGGGCAATATTTAACTGAAGTTTCATGTAGAAAAATTTTCTATTCCAAACTTGCACTGTTGACAATGGAAAATTTTTTCTTGTCATTTTTGGTGGTAATTTCAATAGCTTTTTTAAATTCTAAAGGCAATGTATAGGAAATAATGAAGGGACACAGGAGAAAATAAAAAATGGACTCTCATCTCTCCATAACAGAGATACCCGCCCTTGACATTTTGTTATATTTCTTTCCAGTTATATGTATATATAAGTTATTGTTTTTGGTGTTTGTTGCATATGTAATTTTGTATAACTAGAGCTTTCCACTTCACATTAGAGCATACCCACATTTTCACATCGTTAAAGAGCCTTGAGAAACATTGCCTTGGACTTGCTATTTCTTCCATCTTATGGATATACCATAATTTATTAAACCATTCCCATGTCATGAGACCAATATATTGGTGCCAACTTTTTACAACTGTATATAAAATTTCAGTGAACATCTTTGCAAATAAATCCA
This sequence comes from Phacochoerus africanus, assembly GCF_016906955.1. Classification (NCBI taxonomy): domain Eukaryota; kingdom Metazoa; phylum Chordata; class Mammalia; order Artiodactyla; family Suidae; genus Phacochoerus; species Phacochoerus africanus. The sequence goes on from NC_062548.1 coordinate 48,490,756, forward strand.
AGTTTCTGACTCGTTCCTACAAACGGATAGCTAGAGAGTCACTGCCAGGTGGAAGGGTATAAGCTTCTTTTTAAAGGCTCTTAGGCGTTCCCGTCGTGGCGCAGTGGTTAACGAATCTGACTGGGAACCATGAGGTTGCGGGTTCGGTCCCTGCCTTTGCTCCGTGGGTTGACGATCCGGCGTTGCCGTGAGCTGTGGTGTGGGCTGCAGATGCGGCTCAGATCCCGCGTGGCTGTGGCTCTGGCGTAGGCCGGTGGCTACAGCTCCGATTCGACCCCTAGCCTGGGAACCTCCATATGCCGCCGGAGCGGCCCGAGAAATGGCAAAAAGACAAAAATAAATAAATAAATAAAAATAAAAATAACATTGTTAAAAAAAAAAAAAAAGGTTCTTAATGCAGATTGCCAAATTGCTTTCCAGAACGGTTCTTCCAAATGTGGATGGCAAAGCTTGCAGCAATGTCAGCAGGGGACAGTGGAGGTGTCAGAAGGGCCCCTTTCACATTTTACTTATTGTCACCTGTGAGGCAAAGACAGGTCAAGATTTGACTTGTTAGTTAAACAGCTCGAGGCCAAAAAGGAGGAAGAAAATGAATGAATACTAAGAATTTACCTTGTGTCCCATCCTGTGGAAACAACAGCAAGAAGAATTAGGAAGCTTGGGGAGGAAGTCTTTTCTAGAATACGCCACACACTCTTTTGGCTTCCTTAAGTTGTCACTAAAATCTTTATTATTTTTACCTGTAGGGACAACCAGCTTTTAAAGACTTTGTATGTCTAGGTAAGTCATCTAAATTGCCCAAGTTGTGATAAACAGTCATGTCTAGTGGGCGTGCAGACCCCTGGACACCAGCCATTGTTACTTCTGGCTTTTCTCTGTTTCTGATCACCAGCCAGCCCATCCTGGGCATCTGGGGCCGGGCTGGACGGTCCCTTCTGAGGGATGTCAAAATTGTCACTTGACACACCGTTCTAAGTGTGTAGACTCTGAAAGAGGCAGTCTTGAGGGTGTCTAGAGAAGGGTTCCTGGCTTTCTGAAGTGATTTTTCTCTTTCTTTCTGATTCAGAGGACCTTTTTTTCCCCGCTAATAGCTGGGTTCAGAGCCTCAGGGGTGATAGATTCTGAGTGTGGGAGAAGTGAAATATGATGGTTCTCCAGTTTAAGGTTCTTTTTTTTAAATACTCATAAAAAAGATTTGTAGCAATGTCTTAGCTAAAACCATGACCTGTGCAGCCAGGGGTACACCAGCCAATGTTTGTGATGCTGTTGCCAGATGTAGGATGGCGCCCCGTGAAGTTGCCCAAAGACGCTCTCAGGGGCACAGCCCCTCTGGACCAATCCCCCTTCTTTTCCCTGAGACGCTTGGTGCCAAGGACCACCCTGCGGCAGAGGGTCTACAATCAGCCCCTCCAGATCCTCTTTCTCCAGGGAACTGGCCTCTTCCAGGTGCGGCAGGAAAGTGAGAAACCATGCATTCCTCCTGTCACATGCATGTGACCCCCAGAACACCAGCTGCAGCATCTGATGATGATGGATTGGACCGCGCCTCCAACTGCCACCTATGTGGCCCCGAACACCTTACATCAGCTCGCTCGGTGTCAGCTTCTTCATCCCTAAACAGAGCTAAACCTCCTGTCTCTTAAGTTGGTTGTGATCTTATATTGGGAATATAGTGAAAAGACTGAGAAAGTGCTGGGTGAGTGTTTCCTTTCTTGTGACTCTTCCTGCAGACCCATCAACAGAGAAGCAAAGGCAACATCCTAGACCCACTTTGGGGGTCAGATGGCAGTTGATGGTGGGGTTCCCAGGACATGGAGAGACCTCTGGGGGAGATACTTTTCCTCAAGCATAGTCAGAGGAAACAGACAACCTTACAAGTGGGCATTGGACCCCCAGTCCCTCCTCACCCCGGGGCCCCAGGCCGCCCCTTCACATCTTCTCTGAGTTCCAGCCGCAACATTGGCCTGGAGGCACCCTGCGACGTGGGTCAGCTTTCAGGTGTGGAGGTGGTCCCTAGGGCTAGGCAGGCTGGGGAGGGGCAGACCTGGCCAGATATAGGCACAGCAAGGCCAGAGGTGGAAGGTCTAGAGGCCCAAGGGCAGCGCTGGGCCTGTGGTGGGAGAGATGGGCCCCAGGCTAAGCAGTTGCAGCTGGTTTACAAGTGAGATGACTGGCCAGACAACCTGGAAAACTGCCCCCATGCTAGCAACATAAACGGCCCCTGTTGCACATGACTCGCTCCATGCACACCTGTGTGCTCTTTCTCACTACTTTGCTTCTGATAAACACTCTCTCTCCTTCACAATCTTGGTCTCTTTGCTGACTTCTTTCTTCAAACAAGACAAGGACCGAGGTCTTTCTTCCAGCCCTTCCACAGCTGGAATCAGCCTGAGGGCAGGTGGAGGTGGGCCTGTCCCCTCTTCTGTCCTTGCTGTGACCTCCATGCTCTTTTCAGCCCCTGGAGGGAGACTCTGATGTGTCAGGGATCCCAGTGCCCACCCCACCCCCCACCCCAAACTGGGGAAGTGCTGGGGAACAGACAACCTTACAACCTGCAGTCGAGCCCAGTGAAGGCAGCCTCTGGCTTGTGGTCCAGGCCCAGTTCCCTGAAGGTGTAACCACATGTCCCTAAGCTGTGCGACACAGAGCACGATGTGCTGGCCGCCTCTTCTGGGAGGGCTCTGGAGCCTGGCTGGCCCTCTGCTCTCTGGGACAGCTGGCGCTCAGCTCAGCCAAGAAAGGGCCTTGACTTGTGTCTGGCACGTGCCAGGCCCTCAGCTCATGGGAGATCCAAGTCCGGGACCAAGTTAGCGCTTCCTAACCTGGGTTTCCAGAACTGGGTGCACGTGGTGCTTCTCCTGGAGGCAGAGTTTTTGTTTGTTTGTTTGTTTGTTTGTTTTGTTTGTTTTGAAGGCCAAAAGAATTTTTTTTTTTTTTTGAGCCTTAATCTTCACAGCTATTCCCAGTGCATAGAAGAGTGTGCTTTCTCAACGTGTCTCTTGAAGTTTCTTGAAGGAAATCTCACTAGTTCTCTTGGGTGTGGCACTTGGCTGCTGGGAACAGACACGGTTTATCTTGCAGAGAAAACTGTTTTGCAAGAGGCTTCCCACAAGCATGATCCGAGGGAGGGTCCCTGCCAGTTTTTCTTAGTCACTTGGGCTTAAGGGAAAGGTGGTTTGTTGTTTCATTTTTTTGTTTTTTGCTTTTTTTTTTTGGCTGTTGTTCTTTTTTTTCTTTTTCTTTTCTTTTTTTTTAAATCTGAAAACAAGAGCCATCTGGGAGTAGGTCCACATGGGTAATTACCCTGAGTTAGGGAGACAAAAGGACTGCTGATCAGCACTTCTGTGCCACTGCAGGTGGCTGATGGCTTTTGGTGGAATGTCACAGAGCACTCAGACTGGGGGTGAGTCAGAAATCCTTGGGTCACTTGTGGTTTTCTTCATGGTTTTGGTGTGACTATTAACTTGTTTTTACTTAACAAGAAAAACAGGTGTTTGGGTGTCTGTTTGAAATAGCGCTGCCCTGCTCTTAGCAGCTTACTGTAGACACATGGCTGTCCCCGTTTGGTTGACACCAGATAGATAAACTGAGAACAAGGCTCTGCCAGCATGCCCTTTAGACAGGGTTTCCCTGGCCACCGCCCTGAGCCTTAGTCCCCAGATCCTGAGATGTTCCTCAAGAGGGAAGGGGAGCTGGGAGCAACCCATCGCCTGAGGAGTTGCAAGTCCTCACTTTCAGGACCCTCACAGACCCTTCCAGAGTGAACGCCCCCTTTGGAAGTGAGCCTGTGTGCTCTGACCTTAGCTTTGATTTTTCTACCTGCCACCTGGACGAGCTGACAGCTCTCACCTTGAGTTCTGTTGCTTTGCAGATGGAAAAAAAAAGCAGCATATTTGTCCAAATGCCACTGCTTTGGGTTTCCTTGCCACCTGGCCAGATGCTGTGGTTTTTCCATTCTCACTAATGTCCACGCATGTGCTGTGCATTACAGGGACCAGGAGACCTGCAAGGCTGCCACCTCCCGGCCTGCAGGTGCTGACAGCTTCCCTCCAGTCCTCGGGCCTGAGAAGATGAGTTTCAGGCTTTCCTATTCAGACCTTCAGAAATGAGAACGTTTGGCTCCCTTCAAGCCTACTCTGTGCACAGGGATAAAGGGGATGGGAGGTGGGGCCCTTGGCCTTGGGAATGGGGGTGGCTGGAATCTTCCAGAAAAGCAGACCAGGGGACTTTTTTAAAATCAGGACTTAAAGGTAACCCAAAGTGTCCTCCTTTTACCCCACCCTTATGGCCATGCCTTATGGCTATGTCTGTGACCCTTATGTTGCAGGAGGGGGACTCCTTCCAGGGCCCCAGTTTGGGCTCTTGCCTAACACTCAGAAGTGAATTGTCTGAGGGGGCACTCGTTCTGACAAAGCAAGAGACTTTATTGGGAAGTGGCACCTGGGTGGAGAGCAGCAGGGTAAGAGAACCCAGGAGAACTGCTCTGCTGCATGGCTCACAGTCTCAGGTTTTATGGGAATGGGTTTAGTTTCTGGGTTGCCTCTGGCCAGTCGCCTTGCTTGGCCTATACTTTGTCTGACTCAGGTCCTTCCTTGTTGTGAGAGCATCTCTCAGCAAAGATGGATTCCAGCACCAAGGATCCTGGAACATTGGTTTCCTTCTCCCTCCCACTGGCCTCTCCCCAGTCCTCCTGGTTAGTCTTCAGGGCCTCCTGCTGTGAGACAACTCCTGCAAGCAGCTATTGTCATGCTTGCTCAAGGTGGGCAGTTTCGGTCAGTGGTCCCCTAACACTTAGATGTGGAATTCTGCAGGGGTTTTCATTTGCCACTTAGAGCAGGAGTGGTTGGCCAGTGGGTACCTTCCCCATCTTCTGCCACCAAGCCAGGCCCCAAGGCAGTTGGGACCCCTCGAAATCATGAGCTGGGAGCTTGAAGGACTTGCTACTTCACCACATCCCTGCCACTGGCAGGGAGAATCCAGGCAGCTAGGGAGTCAGAGGCTGAGTTTATTAGAAATGAATGTCATCTCTGAAGGGATGGCAGGAGCAGCACGCAACCACCTGCTCTCCAGGACATAGGGGTGGTGCAGCCAGGAGAAACAGTTACCTTTGCGTCTTTCTTCTTGTGTCCCCAGTCTTTGAACATGCCTGGGGTGTAACAGTTGGATGAGTCCCTTCTCTTCTTTGGGGAGGTAAGAGGCTATGCAGGATGGGATGTCACCTGTCACTTTCGGGCCATCTTTTGCCTTCCCTTCCCGTACGTAGTTACTGGGGGAATATGGGGGTGGTGTAAGCAATAGGGCTGTCGCAGTGAATGACTGCATCAGATGGGGACTCCTGGGCCCTGCCCACCCCCGCCAGGGGTGGATTTCCTGTGAGAAGCCAAGCTGCAGCCAGGCCGTGGGGCGGGGGGAGCTTGCTGATGGATAATGTTCTCTCCAGCCCATCTTCGCCAGAGGGTGAAACTTCATCATGATGAAACCCAGCACCAGCCATAAGCTGCCTTTGCAGCAAATGAGATATTCCTTTCATTTCTGCAATCCCCATGCTCAGGGAGCAACTTCCTCCTGAGGCCTGTGGTCAAGGGATCTGTGGAGGGAGGGCAGCTCATCACCCCCCAGCCAAGGAGGCTGGAATGAGCTACTGTGCAAAGTGTCTTGCAAAGATCTGGGCTTTTTCACAGGTGCTGGGAGCCCCATAGAGTTCTGAGCTGTGGGTGAAGCTGCTGGGTGAGACATCTGCCCTGCCAGCCACTCTTGTCAGCTGCAGAGAGGGCTTCTGGCCATCCCAGGGGTATTTGTCATATTAGCGACCATGAAAACCCTGAAACCCAAAGGCTCTGTGTCAGAGGTGGATGAGAGTCTTCAAATGCACAAGAGCTACTCCTAAGGTTTCTCTTGATTTGACAGCATTGATGGAGCACCTATGGTACAGGGGGACTGTACAGACGCCAGAGGATGCAGCTGTCGCTGGTAACAGATGGAATGAAATGTCCAAACAGAAGCTGCCGTCATGCTCCCCAGGGCCCAGAGGTGTTCTTAGGGAAGTGGGAAGGAAGTAGTCCTTAGCAACAGCCAATATTTTAAAAATCCAATACTTTTTTTTTTTTTTTCCATCTGGTAGTAGCTCTAGGAACACATGTACCCCAAGCGACTTACTTGCTGATCCATCTAAGATCAGGGTTGAACCCAAAGCATGGAGGGTTGGTGCCCCCGAGAGGGACCAGGAGGAGGGGAGACCCCCCGAAAACAGCCTGCTGCGCCATTTTCTTCTGTCCTTCTGGGTTCTAAGAAAACCAAGTTGTGCCTGGATGTGCTTTGCTGTGTGTGTTCCATGATCTCTTTCTCCCTGGGGGTGGGCAGTGGATTCCCTTTATTCTCTCACCAGGTCGAATGATGACCTAGGTTTTCCTCCATAGTCAATGTTCCACTGGAATGAGTCCTCACTTTGTGCAAACAGTGTGGCCAGAGGGAGACAAACCAGGCCTGGCACAGACTCCAAGAGGAGGGAGCCCAGGGAGCCCTGTACAGACCCTCCTAGCCCAAGCCAATGCTCCCTCTCTGAGCTGTCATACATGGGAGACATCCATCATTATTTGGGCCTCTTCTCTATGAGCATCCATGAGCTCAGAGCGATCTGTGAAAGCAGCTTTAACACAGGTATCTTGGGGAGAATGGTGGACCAGTTGCACCTAAATCCCTTAATATGATGTCTGGGTGGGGATTTTCTTCCTCTCTTTTCAAGGTCACCTTGAGAGGAGGAAACCTCCTCTCCCTTCCCCAGAGGGGCAGTGTAGGGTTGAACATTTTGTTTTTCTCCACCCAACTTGCTGACCTGCCCCCAGAGAGAGGAGCTGCGTTGTTAAGTCTGACTGAGGACACTGGCAAGAGCCTGACTCACGGTGGGCCACATTGGCAAGGGCATGTGACCACCATGCTGTTTTCAATAATGCTGTCTCTTTCTCACGCCCCCCTGTGCCTACCACTTGAGTCTCGTCCACTGGGAAGAACAGCCAAGGCCACTCTCTGTTTTCTTTCTGAAAGGCATGCACAGCTGAGGTAGAACCCGTTTCTCTTGACAGCGCCTTTCTTTCCTGCCATCTGTAGAACCTAGGGGCTGGGGCAGGACTTTCCAAAAAGTACTTAGCAGACCCAGCTCTACCCTTTGTCAGGTCCAAGGCCTTCACTTGGGCAGGGATGCTGGTAACTTCCAAAATCTCTAATCCAGCCTTTCTGCAGAGTCATTTGCCAGTTTGGGGTCATTTCATCCTTATTTTCATCAAGTTTCATTTTCTTTCATGGAAATTCAGGGAAGTTCAAGTTTTCTTGACTACTCACAAATACTCTTCGAAGCAACTATACTGGCTTGTGAGTCTGCCATCCATGTCCTTGCTGCAGTAACATCTTGCAAACTGCACGCTGGCCAGTCTTTGCTCCATGGTGTCTGGGGCCTCAGCTGTGGACACACAGAGGCTGAGATCTGGAATCTTCTGAAGGCCTGCTTGTGTTTGTGGCAGTCGATACCGGCTATCAGCTGGGACTTCTGCTGGCACTATGGGCCAGAATACTTACTTGTGGGCTGAGATTTCTCTCAGCATGGTGGCCTCAGAGATGTCATACTTTTTTTTTTTTTCACTGTACCTGCTGCATGTGGAAGTTCCTGGGCCAGGGATCAAACTTGCAACACAGCCATGATCCAAGTGACAGCAGTGACAACGCCAGGTCCTTAATCTGCTGAGCCACTAGGGAACTCCAGAAAGGTCCCACTTCTTACATGAGTCTCAGGATTCCAACTTCAATGTGGAAAGTGCGTCAGCTTTTAGGACCTAGCCTTGGAAAGCAGGCGTGACACTCCTACTACACACTTTCAGTTATAAGCAAGTGCCTAGCTTGTCCTGATTACGGGAAAGGGAATTTGGTCCTGCTTCTTGGTGGAGAATGCCAGCTCCTGGGAGAGCAGGCAGGATCGGAGGTATTCTTGTGCCCACCTTTGCAAACACAAGCTTCCACAGAACAATCAGGGAGATGGAAATTTCTGGTGTTTTGTCTGTCCTGTCCTGCTGGCAGGTACAAGGTAGAGAACAGCAGAGCTGGTGGGAAGGCTTTGGGAACAGCCAGAAGTGGAAATGGTGCATTTGACCAGGAAATACTCATGGAGGGCAGGGGGCTCAGGCACCCTTGCTTTAGAGCACTGCTTGCTGCTGGTTAACTGCACTGAACTGTAATCTGTTTTTTTTTTTTTTTTTTTTTTGCTTTATAGAGCCAAACCCATGGCATATGGAGGTTCCTGGGCTAGGGGTCAAATTGGAGCTGCAGCTGCACCACAGCCATAGCAACATCAGATTGGAATTGCAACTGCAGCTTACGCTGCAGCTCATGGCAATGCTGGATCCTTAACCCACTAAGTGAGGCCAGGGATTGAAACTGCATCCTCAGGGATACTAGTCAGGTTCTTAGCCCACTGAGCCACAACGGGAACTCCCTAATCTGTATTCTTGAGCCTCAGTGCTTGCAGTGTGCTGCTGACATCCTTCCCCTTGTCATCTTGGGCTGAAGATACTGCCATGAGAGGGTGGCGATGGTTTTTCATCCTGGTGCTTGGCACAGGGGCTGGGACCTAGTACATGCTCAACAAACAAGAAGGCTGTTGTTATCTTTCTCATAATCTTTACTGAGGGCCCAATGTGTACAGGGGACCAATGTGTCCTTTTTCTTCTCCAGATCTGTATGTATACGGGAAGAAGGTTTCTACCTGCTGCTGCCTTGAGGGTTTAAAAGGTTGACCCTGACCAGTTCAAGTTCCTAAGAGGCAAGGAACTTTGTGATAATAATTTAAATATTATAGTATTTGTTCAATGGATTGGAAACAGCCATATATATATATATATATATATACAGTGAAGAGATTTCAGTTATATATATATAATATACATACAAATTACCTATATTCTTTTTCAAATTCTTTTCCATTATAGGTTATTATAAGATATTGAATGTAGTTCCCGGTGCTATACAGTAGAGCCTTGCTGGTTACCTATTTTCTATATAGTCACGTGTATCTGCTAATCCCAAACTCCTAATTTATTTCCCCCCCTCCTTTTCTCCTTAGGTATCTAAAGTCTGTTTTCAATGTCTGTGAATCTGTTTTTGTTTTGTAAACAAATTCATTTGTCATTTTTTTTTAGATTCCACATATGTGATATTATATGATGTTATCTTTCTCTGACTTCACTTAGTACATTAATCTCTAGTTCCATCCATGTTGCTGTAAATGGTGTTATTTCATTCTTTTTTTTTAATAGCTGAGGAATAGTCTGTTGCATGTATATACCATATCTTCTTTATCCATTCCTCTGTCGATAGACATTTAGGTTGCTTCCATGTTCTGGCTATTTTAAATAGTGCTGCAATGAACATTGGGGTGTATGTATGTTCTCAAATTAGAATTTTTTATGGATATATGCCCAGGAGTGGGATTGCTGGACCATATTACCATCTTTAGCTTTTTAAGGAACTGCCATACTGTTTTCCATAGTGGCTACAGCAATTTACATTCCCACCAACAGTGTAGGAGGATCCCCTTTTTCTCCACACTCACTCAGCATGTATTATTTGTAGACTTTTTGATGATGGCCATTCTGATCAATGTGAGGTGATACCTCATTGTAGTTTTGATTTGAATTTCTCTCATAATTAGTGATTTTGGGCATCTTTTCATGTGAAACTGCCTTATTTTAAATACATTATATTTTAAATACTGTTTATTATGTTGTCTGGGGCATCTTGTATATAAATATATACTATGTGTGGCAAATGTAACTATTTAAAATAGCTATGATTCAAGGATCATTTAATATCATCGTCTTGGACTTGCATGCTGGATGTCTATCAGTGTTCATATAGGTAAGAAAGTTAATTTGTTTCTCCATTATCTGAAATAAGTTAATTTATCAGTAGAATATCCTGGGGCAAGTAAATTTAGGCTAAAGGCCAGGTGGCTTCAGGGCCATAATAACCCTTTTTTTTTTTTTTTTTTTGGCTGCCCTGAAGCATATGGAGTTCCTGGGCCAGACCAGATCCAAGCTGCAGTTGCGACCTAAGCCGAAGCAAGCTCCCGCAACACTAGATCCTTTAACCCACTGTACTGGCCGGTGATTGAACCTGAGTCCTGATGCTGTAGAGACGCCACCAATCTAGCTGCACCACAGCGGGAACTCCATTATATATATATATATATATATTTTGTCTTTTTGCCTTTTCTAGAGCCGCTCCCGAGGCATATGGAGGTTCCCAGGCTAGGGGTCTAATCGGAGATGTAGCTACTGGCCTATGCCAGAGCCACAGCAACGCGGGATCTGAGCCACGTCTGCAGCCTACACCACAGCTCACAGCAACGGATCCACAGTTAAGGCAACGGATCATTAACCCACTGAGCAAGGCCAGGGATCGAACCTGCAACCTTATGGTTCCTAGTCGGATTCGTCAACCACTGTGCCACAACGGGAACTCCAATATTTTTTCTTTTCAGGGCTGCACCTGCAGCATATGGAAGTTCCTGGGCTAGGGGTCAAATCGGAGTTGCAGCTGAAGCCTATGCCACAGCCACAGCAACACCAGATCCAAGGCACATCTGTCACCTACTCAGCTCGTGGCAACGCCGGATCCTTAACCCACTGAGCGAGGCCAGGAATCGAACCTGCATCCTTATGGATACTAGTCAGGTTCTTAACCCGCTGAGCCACAATGAGAACTCCCAGTAATAACTTTTGTGGTAGGGTTTTTTCTTTGCTCTGGCTATCATCTTCTGAGATTTAGATGCCCAGATTCAAAGCAGTATCCTCGCCAGGATCCATTGGACCACATGCCAGCGTGAGGGTGTACGTTCCCCAGTGGATGGGTCTGAGAGTAGGAGGACACTGGTGTCAGCCAGCTTGAATGCCAGCAGCAAGTAAGCAGATGGTCCTGGCAATGTTAGCAGCCCGTTAACAACCACGTTTTCCAAGGATATGTAATGACAGAGGGAAATATGATCTAATGTTAAGCGAATTGCTTCAATATTTCAAACTGTGTACCCAGGATGATCTGGTGAGTCAGCTGTGATAACCACAGGCGGGAGGAGCAGGCCGGCCAACCCTCCTTCATTCTCACATGAGGGGGGACAGGGAGGAGGTCCTGACAGAAGGCACAGAGCCCTGGGGGTCAGTTAACACCTTGCGGACAGGTCAGAGGGCAGGGGGATCTTGCTGGGGGAGACGGAGGCGAGGCTGCTGGGGACACCACAGACAAACTCCTCACTGTGGACCCTTTTCCCATGAACCAGCCCCGTGTAATCCCAAACCTGTCTTACCCTTTTGACTGGAGACCATTGACTGCTGACCTCTTTTTTAAAATATTTTTTATCTTTTTAGGGCTACGCCCTCGGAAATTTCCAGGGGTCAAATGGGAGCTACAGCTGCCGGGCTACACCACAGCCCCAGCAATGCCAGATCTGAGCTGTGTCTGTGACCTACACCACAGCTTGTGGCAATTCGGGATCCTTAACCCACTGAGCGAGGCCAGGGATTGAACCGCATCCTCATGGATAGTAGTCAAGTTCGTTTCCACTGAGCTGCAATGGGAACTCCTGGTTGCTGACCTCTTGACTGGCAGTTCCTTTAGGCTCCACTCAGGTCCTATCTACATGGTTCTTATGTTAGGGTACGAAGGCAACTTGAATACAGTCTTGTCCCCTAACTAGGAGGTCAGCTTCCCCTCCCCTCTCCGTCCCCTTCCCCCTTCTCTCCCCCCTCTCCTCCCCTTCCCCTCCCCCTGCCCCCCCTTCTCCTTTTTCTTGTCTTTTTAGGGCTGCACCTTTGGCATATGGAAGTTCCCAGGCTAGGGGGCGAATTGGAGCTGCAGCTGCCAGCCTACGCCACAGCCACAGCAATGCAGGATCCAAGCTGTGTCTGCCACCTACACCACAGGTGTAAGCAACATCGGATCCTTAACTTACTGAATGAGACCAGGGATCGAACCCATATCCTCATGGACACTATGTTGGGTTCCCAACCTGCCGAGCCACAATGAAAATTCCCCACCCATGCATTTTTCAGTTGTCATCACTCATAGCTATAAATGACTTGCTTTGGGGAGGGCTCTTCATCTCTGTGGGCTTACTCTGTTCATATGAACGAAATCTTTGAACACAGATTTGGGCGGTTCTCGCAGACAGTGGTGCTGATTTATTTAGAGCTCTTGGTTTAGCTAGAAGTGGAAAGAAGGGAAATTGTTTTAAAAAGACTAGGAAATGGGAGTTCCTGTTGTGGTGCAGTGGTTAACGAATCCGACTAGGAACCACAAGGTTGTGGGTTCGATTCTTGCTCAGTGGGTTAAGGCTCTGGCATTGCTGTGAGCTGTGGTGTAGGTTGCAGACGCGGCTCGGATCCCGCGTTGCTGTGGCTCTGGTGTAGGCTGGCGGCTACAGCTCCGATTAAACCCCTAGCCTGGGAACCTCCATATGCTGTGGGAGTGGTCCTAGAAAAGGCAAAAAGACAAAAATAAATAAAAAAACAAACTAGGAAATGGAAAAGAACAAATTCCGGTTCAGAGGGACTGCTTTGGATGTGCCCCTGGCCACCGTGGCAGCCCCTGCAAATGCAAGATCATTTCAGGAGAGAATGAGGAGGAGTATGAGGGGTCAGGCTCAGGGACCTGAAGACAAGGATCTGGTCCCCATGGCTTCTTAGTATCCAGGCAGAATCAACCTAATCCTGGCCTCCCTTTCCAGTTTCCTCCTACAGCTGTTAACAAGAAGCCTGCATTCACTGGTGCCTATGTCTTTTCTGAGGGAAAAGCTTTGAACATTCCGGTCAAAAAAAAGCAAGCTTGTACTTTTTTGGAGGAATACCTGTTTACTGTTGAAAATTTGCCCATTGACTCTTTGTTATAAATCCTTCTGGTTATTAAAAATTTTTTTATCCTGAAATAATTATAAATCCGCAGGAAGTTGCAAAGACAGTGCAATGACCCTATGTACCCCCCACCAGCTACAACTTACGTGATCATCATACAATATAAAAATCAGGAAATTGGCCTTCATGCAATGCACGTGTATAGTTTTATGTGATGTTATTACATGTGTAGATCCCTGAAACCATCACCTCAATCAAGGCATAGAACTGATCCCTCCCCTCAAAGATCCCCCCTGTGTTTCCCCTTAGAGTCACCCCCAATCCCTAGCCGCCAGCAACCACAAATCTGTTTCCCATGCCTGTATTTTGGATATGTTGAAAATGTTATATAAATTGAATGGTGCAATATGTGACTTTTTGAAACTACATTTTTTTTTTTTAACAATAACAGTGGCTTTTATTATTAGCTCTTGAAACTACATTTTTTCACTCAGCAGAATTCCGGAGACCCATGCAAGCCCTATCAGCCATCCCTTCCCTTTTTTACTGCTGAATACTACTCCATGGTGATGTTAACTTCATGTGTGAACTTGGCTGTGTCATAGTTCCCAGATATTTGGTCAAACATTCTATTTGTTTCTGTGAAAGTGTTTTGATTTTTAAAATTTTCTTTCTTTTTAGGGCCACACCTGCAGCATATGGAAGTTCTAAGGGTTGAACTAGAGCTGCAGCTGAGGCCTATGCCATAGCCACAGCAACACTGGATCTGAGCCACATCTGTGATCTACACCACAGCTCATGGCAATGCCAGATCCTTAACCAACTGAGTGAGGCCAGGGTTTGAACCTGCATCCTCATGGACACTATGTTTGGTTTTTAACCCACTGAGCCCCAATAGGAACTCCTCTCTGAAGGTGTTTTTAAAGGTGTGATTAACTTTTAAATCAGTAGAATTTGAGTATAACAAATGACCCTCCATATTTTGAGTGGGCCTCATCCAATTAACTGATGGACTTAGTAGAGAAAAGACTATTAAGGAAGAAGAAAAAGAAGAAGGAATGTGCTAGGAGATGTCCTTCAGATTTGAGCTACAACATCAAACCCTTCCCTGGGTCTCCAGCCTGTAAGCCCACTCTGCAGATTTTAGGTTTGACAGCTTCCACAGTAATACAAACCAGTTCCTTAAAATCTATCTAGCTAGCTAGCTATTATCTATCTAGCTCTCAAGAACGTTTACTAATACGTTCATAGTATGGTTGTAACAGTATGTTTAACCATTAACCCATTCCTTGAAGGATATTTTGATTGATTCCAGTTTGGACTATTATAAAAGAGATAAAACAACTTTTAAACATTTGTGTAAAAGTTTTGTGTGGACACAAATTTTTGCTTATCTGGGATAAATACTCAGGATTGCAGTGGCTGTACTATTTTACATTCCCACCAACAATGGGTGAGAGATCCAGTTCCTCCAAATCCTCACCAGCATTAGATATTGTCACTGTTTTTATTTTAGCAATTCCGATAGGTGTGAGGTGATATCTCATTTGGCCTTAATTTGTACTTCTCTAATGGCTAGTGTGGTTCAACATCTTTTTATATGTTCACTAGTTATTTGTGTATCCTCTTCAGTGAAGTGCTTTTTATCCTTTCTCGAAGCAAGTCCTTGGTCAGATAGTACCTGCTTTTATATCTGGTTATATATGGTTTTGCAAATAATTCTTCCAAGTCTGTGGTTGGCAGAATCTCAAATATATTTCCCCCAAGATTCCAGTTCCCCAATTATCCCATCAAACATGTATCTAGGTACTGCTGTGGAGGGAGTTTTCAGATGCAGTTAAGGTTACTAAGTGGGTGATTTTAAAATACGAAAATTACTGTTAATTATTTGGCTCAATGGAATCACATGAGCCCTTAAAAGTGGAAGAGGAAGTAAGCAGGGCAGAGGGTGGGAGAGAGAAAAACAGAAAGGGAAAGAGGGAGAGAGGGAGAGAAGAAGAAGAAGAAGAATGAGGAGGAGGACGAGGAAGAAGGAGACGGGAAGAGAAGAAGGAGAAGAATAAGAAAGAGAAGAAGGAGAAAAAGGAGGAGCAGGAAGAGGAGGAGGAAGAGCAGGAGAAGAAAAAGAGGAAGAGGAAGGGGAAGAAGGAAGGGGGAGGGGGAAGGGGCAAGGAGGAGGGTAAGGGGACATCAGAACGATCTGAAGTGTGAGAAGGCTTCAACCCACCATTGCTGACTTTGAAGACGGAGGAAGAGGATCACTAGCCAAGGAATTCTGGAGAAGTTTAGAAGCTAAAAATGATCCCAGGCTGACAGCCAGCCAGGAAATGGCAACTCTGTCCTACAAATGCATGAAACTAAACTCTGCCTCCAACAACTGGAATGAGTCTGGAAAATTAATCACCAGAGGCTCTGCAAAGGAACACAGCCCTCCTGCTATGAGAGATCTAGGAAGAGAAACCAGTTGAGCCTACCAGACTTCTGACTTACAGAACAGTAAGATAATTAATGGATGTTGTTTTAAGCCGCTAAATTTGTAGTAATTTGTTATGGAAACTAATACACAGTCTGTAGCTTTGTCTTTTCAAGGTCTTTCAGAGAGTAAGATTTTTAATTTTGGTGAAGTCCAATTTGTCAATTATTTTCTTTTAGGATTATGCTTTTGGTGTCAAGTTTACCAATTTTTTACAAAGCTCTACCTGCTGAAGATTTCCTCCTATGTATTCTTCCAAATGTTTTATAGTTAATATCTTATATTTAAATATTTATTAGGTTTATAGTTAATTTTGCATAAGATTTCAGATGTGGTTGAGGGTTTTTTTTTTTTTTTTTTGCCTTGGATATCCAATCACTCCAGCACCATGTGTTGAAATGTCCTTCCTCCATAGAACTGCTTTTACACATTTGTCAAAAACCAGTTGACTGTTCTTGTGTGGGGCCGTATTTTGGTTTTCTGTTCTGTTCCATTGTCTATGAATCTATTGCTCAGCCAAGACCACAGTCTTGATTACTGTAATTATATAATATCTTAAAACTGGGTTGAGTGACTCCTATTTTAATCTGCTTTGAAATTGTTTTAGCTACTCTAATTCCTTTGACTCTTTATACAAATTTCAGGATAATCTTGCTTATATTTACAAATATTTTGCTGAAATTTTGATAGGAATTACCTTAAACCTGTCCGTTGATTTGGGAAGAATTGCTATCTTTAATATGTTGAGTATTACAATCCATGCGCATAGCGCGTCTTTCTGTTTACTTAGATGTTGCTTTCTTTCATCAGCTTTTAGATCTTAGCATACATGTCCTGCACATGTTTTGTGAGACTTATACCTAAGTATTTAATTTAATTTAATTTTTTTCTTTTTTGGCTTCCCTGTGGCATATGGAGTTCCCAGGCCAGGGATCAGATCCGAGTCATAGCTGCAGCCTAAGCCTCGGCCTCAGCAATGCTGAATCCTTAACCCACTGTCCTGCGCCAAGGATTGAACTTGCATCTGAGTGCTCCCAAGATGCTGCCAATCCCATTGTGCCACAGCAGGAACTCCCCAAGTATTTCATTTTAAAAAGAGATTACAAATGGTACGTTTAGTTCTGGTCTCCATGTATTCATGTGAAAATATAGAAATATAATTAATGTTTGTGTATTTATCCACTCTTTGAGACCTTGATGAACACCCTTATTAGTTCTAGGAGTTGGGTTTTTTTTTTTTCCCCTCATTACTAGATTCTATAGTTTTCTATGGAGACCATCATGTCATTTGCAAAGAACAACACTATGCTGCCATCCTTTCTGATCTGTAAGCCTTTTGTTTACTTTTCCTGCCTTATTGCCTTAGCTAGAACTTCTAGCGCTATGTTGTTAATAGTGGTGAGAACAGACATCCTTACCTTTTCTTGAACTTAATCTTGAACTGAATTGACTGCATTCAATTCAGTCTTTCATCATTAAGTTTGATTTGATTTAACTATAGTTCTTGATAATGTTTCTTGTCAAGTTGAGGAAATTCCTAGTTTTCTGAGAGTTTTTGCATAAACAGCACTGAATTTTGTCAAATTTTTTTTTCTGCATTAATTGATATGATCTTGTGATTTGTCTCCTTTCACCTGTTGATGGTAGACTACATTGGTTGATTTTAAGTGTCGAACCAACCTTGCAGCTCTGAAATAAATCCCATTTGTTATGTGGTATTCTTTTTATATACTGCTAAATTTTATTTATTAATATTTTGTCAAAGATTTTATCATCTATATTCATGAGTTTTCTTGGTTATTCTGTAATTTTCTTTTTTGTACTGTCTTTGGTCTGATAGCAAGTAATATTAGATTCATAAAGTATGTTTCTGTTTTTTTCTGGAAGGATGTTTTGTGAACTTTGGGTTAAAGTTAAAAAAAAAAATTCCCTTCAGTGAAATCATCCGGATCTAGAGATTTCTTTTTAGAAAGTTTTAAAATTATGGGTTAAATTTATTTGTTAGCTATAGGGTTATTCATATTATCTTTTTCATCTTGGATAAGTTGTGTTAGTTGCTAATTTTTAAGTAACTTGTCCATTTCATCTAAGTTGTCAAATTTTTGCATGTAATTTGTTCACCGTATTTCCTTATTATCCATGTCATATCTGTTATATCTGTTGTTTTATCTCATTTCATTTATGGTATTGGTAATTACCAAACTCTCTCTCTCTCCCTAACCTCCCTGCCCCCTTTATTGCCAGTCTTGCTAGAGGTTGGTCAATTTTATTGATCTTTTCAAAAAATCAATTCTTTGTTTAAGTTATTTTCTTTGTTTTCAATTTTAGTGACTTCCGCTTTTTCTGATTTCTGATGCAGCTCCTCCCTCCAAGTAAGAGAGATTTGAACTGCACCATGGAGGTGACAGTGGAGAGGTGGGTGGGGGTGAGGAAGCTATTTCTACCCTTACATTTGGAGAGTTGCTGATGGGAGGAGTGGATATTGGTAGGGAACAGCTCAAGTAATGGAGTTGGGGTGATCCAGTAGATCTTGAGTGTTTGCTGTCTTTTTGTCTCAGGCTGCCTCATGGAGTCAGCTGGAGGCTTTGAGGAGGGCAGCCCACACCAGATGCCTCTCTTGAAGGGGATCTTGACTCTAGCAGGACTCTGGGCACTGGAGGACCCAATCCCTCTCACACCGTGTGACCCAGTGAGGAAGAAATGGAAGAGGAAGCTGAGACTCTGTTAGCCTGTGTATCTTAGAATGTGCTCCTCTCTCTTTCAGTACCATTTTGGAGACTTCTGGAGACCCTTCATTTACAGTTAAAGGAATGTTTGCTCAGGAGGATTCTTTCTCAAGATGTTTGCATTTGGGTATTCAAATCACTTAACTGGGTCTAAGAGTTCTTTCTTGTTTGTGGAGGTATGGTGGCCTGGATGGTGCCCAGTCTTCCCTCCTGCCCTGGCATGGGATTTGTCTGTGGCTGAGCCTACCCAGGTGGTCGAGGGAGTGGGGCCAGGAGGTGAGCCCTGTCCACAGCACAGCAGGGCACTGCATCTACTTAGGAGGACCTAGGCTGCTTTTTACATATAACTACATGAGGGGAAGGCTTCCCAGACCTTTTGGAGTTCAGAGAGTTCTTTAAAAAATGGCATTTTGATGAGCTGAGCATGAATGAATTGGAAATGTTCAGATAACATTTCCCCAGGGTTTCAAAGCCAAGGAGAAACGTGCTTGGCAAAATGTCTAAGGGGCTGGGCCAAGAGTTTGAAAAATGATTTGAGATGTTGGGATGATCCCAAACTGCCACCAGTTTCTCCCATCTCTGCTGCTGCAGAGATCCTGGGGGAGGGGGTTGCAGGCAGGAAGGGAGAGTGCCTTTCTCCCCTGGGAAGGAGGGAGAGCTGCTTTGAAATCATGGTCATATAATGTGGGGTTTTCCATCTGGGCTGAGTTTACTGTCAGATCTGTCCATACCTCTGTCCATCCATCTGTCCATCCATCCATCCACCCCCTCATCCATCCATCCATCCATCCATCCGGTGAGCACTTATTAAGCACCCAGTATATGCACAGCTCTGGGACGACAGAGGGTAATGAGCCTCAGCCTCTGACCTTTCAGATCTCAGAGTCATGGTGGGAGAAACTTGAGGACAGGCAAGGGCTACAGGATGGAAGTATGTGTCGACATAAAAAATATGCATAACTTAAAAGTTGAAAGTTAAGTTTTATTTGGGGCAAAATGTGGACTATAGTCTAGGAGGCAGTATTTCAGAGAGCTCTGAAATACTGCTCCAAAGAGGTAGGGAGGAAGGTCAGTATATATATGATTTTGGTCAAAGGGAAGTATAAGCCACCATGTACACATTTTGCAGAAGTTTGCTTCTGGTCTCATCAAGTTTGCTGCTAGTCATAAGGAGCAGATGTCACCATCAAGGATTTTAGTGCTTTTCTAGATACGAGGAGATGCAAGAATTTGGCTCATAAAACCTTCTCCTAAAAATACCTAACTATCTGAAGATTTGTTCTGTCAGTTTTCCCAAAGCACAGGGTGCCTCACTCCAGATCTCCACCCTGAGGTCCTTTCAGGGGGTGTTGAGGATCAACAGCTGCAGTGGCTCACAATTCAATCCATGTAGAGGCAGATGGCAAGTGCCAATCTCCAATTCATATCTGGAAGGCCATGTTGTTTGTGCCTGGATTATGCAGATTGGAGAAGAGCTCTTGAAGTTCCAGACTTCAAGACGGTTGTGGTGACAAGCTTGCCAAAATTTCCAGTGACTTCCAGTAAGGCATTAGAATGCCTTTAAACTGGACCAGGGAACCCTAAGATGAGATGCCATTTGGGATGGAAAGTGAAGGAAGGGGTCCACCCTGCAATGGAGCCCAAAGCTGCACCAAACCTGCTCCAGGACAGTGGAATTTAGAGTTGATAGCAGTGGGAGGGTCATTATTGCTAAGAGAGAGCCTCCTCCCTCTAAACACTGCCCTGCTACTCCAGGCAGCTCTCACCACATCCCTATGAGGAGATCCTCCTGTCCTTCCTTAGAAAGAAGAGGTGTGGGGTAAGGACTCAGCCCAGGTCACCAGGCTGGAAAGAAGGCTCAGTTGGGCTCATTGATCCCTGTACTGGGTGATGGGGTGCCTCTCCAGCAGATGAGAGCAGGACCAGGATACCAGTTGCTTCAAAATCCAGGCTCTGCTGTTAGGCTGGGATGTGCGGAAAGGAAATTGCTGAGAAGGGCAAGTCTGCAAGCTGCAAGGGCCCACCGGCTCAGGGAGTCTTTTGGTGCATCTAAGTCCTTCTTGGTGCAGAACACAGAATCTTGGAAGACATTTGGAAGTCATGGGATCTGAATTCTTTTTCTTTTTCTTTTAAGCCTACATTTTGCAGCACATGGATGTTCCCAGGCTAGGGGTTGAATCAGAGCTGCAGCTGCTGACTTTTGCCATAGCCACAGCCATGTGGGATCCAAGTCACACCTACCACCTACACCATAGCTTGTGGCAATGCTGGATCCTTAACCCACTGAGCAAGGCCAGGAATTGAACCAGCATCCTTAAGGACACTATGTCAGGTTCTCAACCTACTGAGCCACAACAGAAATGCCATTCTTTCTTCTTCTTCTTTTTTTTTTTTTTTTTTAAGGGGAGGGGATCTGATTTCTAATCACACTGACCCATCCTGTCTCAAAAGGGAATCTTTAACACACAGACTTTTTTCTTTCTTTCTTCGACACAATTGTGCTTTGGGTCTGTGGTATAAATTTATGTGCTGGGGAATCTGAGATAAACATCTCAGCCTTTTTGTCCTTGCCTATCCCTCACACTTGGCAGCATGTCCTGCTGGGCAAGGGGATTCTCTGAGTACTGACTCCACACTGGCCCTCTTCCAAACCTGGAATTGCGGGGAGAGCCACAGCTACAAATGCAGACCAGAGCAAGGGTGTGGTGCCAGCAATGGAAACATCTGGAAGGCCATGTTTGTGCCTGGACTGTGCAGATTGGAGAAGAGCTCTTGAAGTTCCAGACAAATCAAAGTACTGTACAGACTTCTCTCCTTTTTTGCTTTTGTTTTATTTTATTCTTAGTGAAGTGTGGTGGCTTTATAATGTGGTGTTAGGTGTACAGCAAAGTGATTCAGTGTGTATGTCTGTATTTTTTCAGATGCTTTTCCCTTATAGGTTATTATAGTATATTGAGTAGCATTTCCTGTGCTACAGTAGGTCCTCGTAGATTGTCTATTTTACATATAGTAGTGTGTTTAGGTTAATTCCAACCTCCTGGTTTATCCCTCCCTCTCCTTTCCTCTTTGGTAACTATGTTTGTTTTCTGGGTGTACAGATTTCTTTTGATATATGTGGTGATGTCAGTGTATCATTTTATTTTTAACTATTTTCTAAAATTTTTATTTATTTTCTTTTTAGGGCCCGTGGCATATGGAATTTCCCAGGCTAGAGGTCGAATTGGAGCTACAGCTGCTAGCCAACACTGCAGCCATAGCAATGTTAGATCCTTAACCTACTGATCAAGGCCAGGGATCGAACCTGCATCCTCATGGATCCTAGTTGGGTTCATTAACCGTGGAGCCACAAAGGGAGCTCCCTCTTCTGTGTGTTTTAAATGATATAAAACAAACCAACAACACAACACAATGTTTCCATGTAATACAGGGTTTGGTTCAGGCTCAGATAATAATGATTAGATTTTGTGTGGACAGATGTCAAGAATGAATTTTGAAAATCACTCGGGGTGTGGCATGATTCTTCGTTGTCAGACACTCCCCTGGAGTTTCTGATTTTTATCTGACAGATGTTGTCGGTGTCCCACCCCATCCTAAATGTCCCCCAGGAGGCCTTCCCTCCCTGGATGAAACCCACTGGCATGAATGAGACATTTTGGGAAACTTACTATAGGTGGGCTGCAGACACCACAGCCTCCGTTTGGTAAAGGGATGCTTCTCTCTTTCCACCTGAGAACACATGGCTGTTTTAGAAATCTAGAAACTTCTGAGGCCCATCCAAAATTAGCACCTTTGAAACACAACATGTTACACTGGCTTTCCTGGACAGGTGATGTTTTTTTTTCGTGTATTGCTCGAAATGAGAAAATGACTGTCCCATTCCAAAACAGCAATGAACTAAAATACCTTGCAAAACAAATCAGTGCTTGAGAAAGCCAGCTGCTCTTAGGCCAAAACGTATACAAATGTTGCCAGTTTCTAAATACTCTGTGTGGCAAAATTCTCTCTTCGGCATCCTTGGCGTGACCTCTGTTGTCAACGAGCTCCTTGGCCCAGCATCTGGGTAAAGATGCTGCAGCATAAGAAACTTCTCTGGCTCTTTCAGGGAGCAGCAGTTCTGAGGATTCTGAGGCACCTTCATGCACAGGTGGGATCTGAGTGTGAAGGGGTCAAAGGACCCTGTCCCAGCCAGGCTTGGACATGCACTCCTTCCAGGAAACTGTTACTCGGAGGGATGGGAATGACTTTTTGCTCAAGTTGAGTGATTCCCCTCGAGTGGCTGGATGCTGCGTGGATCTAAGCCATTACTCAGGCTCAACAGAGACTTGGCGGGGAGGGGTGATGTACTTAGTCTTCACTGCAACTTAAGTGCATTTTGCAGAGTCAGTTATCTCTGGTCCTTGGGTGTGTGGTTGGCATCAGGGCTCCTCAAGCTTTGATGTGCATATAAATTCTATGGCATCTCGCTGAAAAGCAGATTCTACTTCAACAGATATGGGGTGGGGCCTGAGATCCCACATTTCCTCCAAGCTCTCAGATGGTTGTGATGGACTGGTCAGGACTGCATTTGGAGGAGTGAGGGTTTAGCCCCCAGAGCTCCTTCTAAGAGCAGTGAGTGCTGGTGATATGATGGCCAGGCCCACCTGTGCAGGCCCTAGTTGTCCCTGGAGCACCACTTGGTGGCTTGGGAGCCTGGGCTGTTCTAATGATGGTAATAGCTGGTAAGAGTCTTTACTGCTAGGCCTGCAAAAACAGATTTCAGAGTAGGCTGGGTTTTATTTTGGTCTCTGAAATTTTGCCAATTTGGCCACAGAATCAATTGTCAGCTCCAAAATAAGTTTCATTTTCTAGCATGTTGAAATCATTAGAAGTAAGAGATCTTTTCCTGCTTTTTTTTTTTTTTTTTTTTTTTTTTTAAGGGCTGAACCCATGGCATATGGAAGGTCCCAGGCTAGGGGTCAAATAGGGCCTGCAGCTGCAGACCTACGCCACAGCCACAGCAACTGGGGATCTGAGCCATGTCTGCAACCTACACCACAGCTCACAGCAACACCAGATCTCTGACCCACTGAGCAAGGCCAGGGATTGAACCTGCAACCTCATGGTTCCTAGTCCTCATGGATACTAGTTGGGTTCATTTCTCCTGTGCAACAAAGGGAATTCTTCCTGTTCTTTTTGAATAAAGAAGGTAATGAGGCCGGTAAACCAAAGCCAAGGCCCTGTGGCAGGTGGAATCCTAAGACAGCTCCCAAGATGCTTGCCCCAGTGCACACACACAGCTTCTCCCAGCTCTTCAAGCAAACACTAGTCTAGATGCTGCTGGGAAGGGGTTTTGCAGATGTCATTAAGGTCCCCAATCAGTCGACTTTAGGGAAAGGGGATCATCCTGGGTGAGCCTGGTCTAATCGAGTGAGCCCTTGGGAAAGAGACTGAAAGTGTGAGAGGAACTCGATGAGAGGGAGATTTCCTTTGCAGGGTTTGAAGATGGAGGAGGCTGTGTGACAGGGGATGCAGCTGGCCTCTTGGAGCTGAAGTTAACCCCTGGTTGACAGCTAGCAAAGAAACACAGATGTCAGTCCTACAACACAGACATCCAACCACCTGAATGAGCTTCAGGCTGAACCTTCCCTAGAACCTCCAGAAAAGAAGGCACCCGTCTCTCACTTTGACTTTAGCTTCGTAAGACCCCGGACAGAGAACCCAACCCTGCTAGCCATGGACATCTCACCTAGCGAGCTGTAAGCTGACAGATGAGTGTTGTTTTAAGCTGTGAGATTTGGGATAATTTGATATCCCAAATGATCTGAAATAGAAAATTAGTACAGCCACAGAGGCAATCTTTTTTTTTTTTTTTTTCCTTCTGCCTTTTAGGGCCGCACCTGCTGCATAGGGAGGTTCCCAGTCTAGGGGTTGAATTGGAGCTTAGCTGCCCGCCTACACCGCAGCCACAGCCACACAGGATCTGAGCTGCCTCTGGAAACAACACCACGGCTCATGGCAATGCCAGGTCCTTAACCCACTGAGTGAGGCCAGGGATCGAATCCACATCCTCTTGGATACTAGTTGGATTTGTTACCATTGAGCCACATTGGGAACTCCACTAGAGGCAATTTTGATGAACTTAAGAACTTATGGTGGCTCTGCGCACTTGGAAAATCTGTGTGAATCTTTTTATTTGGAACTTATGGGTCAGCAGAGTGCTGACAGGTCACAGAGCAAGTGCTTGGAATCTGAAAGTCATCATTTTTCTACCTTAAAGCTAATGCTGTATGTAAAATTTGGTTTCCTTTTTTTTTTTTCCTTGAAGGAAAAAAACATGAGGCCATATACAAAGAGAAAAACTATTATTTCCTTAAAATGATTGTGCCTGGTAAAGACAATTGCAGTATTTAAAGTATGGTATTTATGTTTCTTTGCTCAGTCCAGGAGGGAAACTATGGTTTGAACATATGTGGTAACCCTTACATTCACAAAGGGACATGGGGGTGGGGAGTGGAGGCGGGGG
The DNA here is from genome assembly GCF_016906955.1 of Phacochoerus africanus. Taxonomy (NCBI): domain Eukaryota; kingdom Metazoa; phylum Chordata; class Mammalia; order Artiodactyla; family Suidae; genus Phacochoerus; species Phacochoerus africanus. The sequence continues at coordinate 48,515,344 of NC_062548.1, forward strand.
TGCCTCAGCCAGATCAGAACATTGTCAGATGTTCTGTTGACTTTTTCTGGTTAAATGTTATTCAGGTTTCTAAAGGCTCAGTTGCTTTCTTAGTCAGTCAGAGCTGCCATGACAAAATACCATAGATGGGTGGCTTAAACAGCACACCTGTATTTCTCACGGTTCTGGAGGCTGAAGGCTCAGATCAAGGTGCTGGCAGATTCTGTTCCTGGTGAAGACTCTCTTCCTGGCTTGCAGATGACAGTCTTCCTGTTATGTCCTCACGTGGCCTTTTCTTGGTGTGTGCTCGTGGGGGAGGGGAGGGTTGATGGGGAAGTGGGGGGAGAGAGAAGAGGAAGAGGAAGCAGAAGAGGAAGCAAAAGAGGAGGAGGGGGAGAGAAAAATGGAGGAAGGGGGAGAGTGAATGAGGGGGGCGGGAGAGGGAAAGAGGCAGAGCTCCCCTGTCTCTGGGGATCATCATGAGGGCACCACCGTCATGACCTGATCTAAACTTAAATCACCTCCCAAGGACCCATCTCCCAAGAGTTGGAACGTCAACATCTGAATTGGGTTGGGGAGACACAAACATTTGGTTGATAAAGTTGCTTGGATAAGAGGTACACAATAGTTTTATTGCCCAGACAGGTTGTGGGGGGCGGGGGTGGGGGGGAGGGACACCGTGCATGGAAGGTCCAAAGAAAGACTCCTCACAGGCACATCTTATTCCTCTGAGCCCCCAACTGCAGTCAACGGGGAACTCTGACTGGGTTGGAGTCAGACTTTAAAGACTCCAAAGAGAGCTAAATGGTGGGACTTTTCTTAATGATCTTACAACCCCGCCCACCACTCCGCAGGCTCAATGCCATTTCCAAATAGCGCAACATCATTCATTTTTATTACTATTTCCTACTTACCATGATGATTTGGGTTTTAATGGAGGCAAAGATGGCTAATTTTTTAGGAGAGTCCATGTTTTTTATTCTCTAATTCCGAGTTCAAGTTTTTCAACAGAACTACCTTACACAGGGGGATGCGGGGGGGCGGGGGGCTCTCTCTGGCACCTGCAAATTAATCTTTCCTCAGTCTCCACTCTCTTGCCTGTCACAGGAGGCAACGGTTGGACCTCAGTTTAGGGTGCTGTGACGGGTCACGTATGTAATCTCTGTGCAGAGTGCTTGTCCTGGAGGATCTTTCTAGACCCTTCTCATCAGCCGAAGGTTGCGGGAAGTTGGGGGAGGGCTGAGGTGGCCTGATCTGGGTTGCAGCAAGCTCTGCCTGTGGTAGTGGGCAGAGCATTGCCTGTAGGGAGGAGCACTGAGGCTGGGGAGCAGGAGGCCACAAGCAGCCAGGGGCCGGGTTCAGGTAGCGGGACCTGAGAGGCAGAGGTGAAGGATCAGGATCTGGTGGAGATTTGATGTGGGTGATGCAGAGGACAGGGGAGGTGGGTGTGACTGCAATGCTTCCATCCAGGACACGTGGGCAGAGGGAGGGAGCAGAAGCAGGAGGGCGCAGCTGAGAAGGGCAGCTGCAGGAGGTGTGGCTTAGGCTTCAGACTTGCTGTACTTGATGTTCCTGAGGACAGTTAAAGGAGAGATTTAGATTCTGTTGGAAAAATTGTCTAAAGCTAAGGAGAGAGGCAGGGATGGGCCATGGAGAGCCACTGATAACTAGACTTTCTAACATCCTCATTTTTATTAACCTCCTTGCCCCCATCCTTTTGGTAAGAGTCTCCTGCAGCTGCTGTAACAAATGACCCTCAAGGGATGGCTGATGAGAACAGAAATGCATTCCCTCACAGTTCTGGTGGCCAGAGGTCTGAAGTCAAGGTGTTGGTGGGGTCACGCTCCCCCTGGCAGCTCCGGGAGGATCCTTCCTTGGCCCCTCCAGCTGCTGGTGGTGCAGGCCCTCCTTGTGTCCCTGGGCTTGTGGGGGCATCTCCAATCTCTGCCTGTCTACATGTGGCCTTCTTCGCTGTCATCTGTGTCTCTCCTCTTCTTCTTCTTTTTTTTTTCTGGCTGCACCTATGGCATATGGAAATTCCCAGGCCAGGGACTGAATCTGGGCCATAGCTACAGCCTATGCCACAGCTGCGGCAATGCTGGATCCTTAACCCTCTGTGCCACAGCAGGAACTCCTGTCTCTCCTCTTCTTACAAGGATGTTGGTCATTGACATTAGGCCCACCCTAATCCAGTATGATCTCATCTTTTTTTTTTTTTCCTTTAAAAATTTTTTTATTATAGTTGATTTAGAATGTTATATATATATATATATATAACATTCGTATTATTATATATATATATATAATGTTATATATATATATATATATATATATAACATTATATTATATATATATAATGTTATATATATATATATATATATATATATATATATAACATTCGTATTATCTTCCATCTTGGTCTATCACAAGAGATTGGATAGAGTTCCCTGGGCTATGCAGCAGGACCTCATTGACTATCCATTCTAAATGTAATAGTTTCCATCTACTAACCCCAAACTCCCAGTCAGAATGATCTCATCTTAACTATGCCTGCAAAGACCCTATTTCCAAATCAGGACACAGTCTGAGGTTCCAGGTGGATGTGAATTTTGGGGAAGACATTATTCAACCCAATATACCTTCTTTACAACTTGCATTTGAACAGCTACATGAGTGAAATGTGGACACTAATTTCAGAAGCACTATTGCAAATTATAGGTTAGTACTAAAATTTGCATGCTTGGCATCAGGCTACCCTGAAGGACGGATTGCCTCTCTTTGCGAGGTAAAGGTCATGAGGCTGACTCTGGTTCTTGTATTTTTCTCCACCTACAGCCAGATCCAGAACTCAGTGCCTTTCTGGATACCACTGCCCCCGCCCCGCCCCCCCCCACCTCCCCAAAGAAGCAAGACATATGAAAACATTATGCACCACAAAACTCTACTGAACTTTTTCCGGGCAGGTGCAACTCACAGCCACCAACTGGCATATTGGGGCTGGTCCCAGCAGGGTTATTTTTCTGACGCCTTCCCTTCCAGCCTGGCCTCAGTGGCTCCTCTCTGCCTCCAGGAGATCCTTGTTCCCTTTCCATCACATGGAGTTGGTGGGAAGCAGCTGCCCAGTCAGGAGCCAAGTCCCCAGGACCCCAGGCATCTAGATGGGGCCCCTTGACCAGTCCTTGCCAGTGAGATGAGAGTGGACATGAGGTGGGTCACATCTTGACCCAAGTGGTTGTCTGCTGTGTGGAAGCCACCATGAACTGAAGGACTCTGGATCCCTGAAAATTTCCATGTGGAAGACTGCCTGCTTACCACTAACCCTGGACGAACTGTGAGCCAGAAAGAACCTTCTGGGAGAAGTCTCTGACCTCAGAGGTTTATCAGCCATAGCACTGTGCTCCCCCCTCACACCATCCCCAACGCAGTTGTAAAGTCTTCCTCCTTCATGGTCAGGAGGGGGTCGCTTCTGCCTCAGCTCCAGTCCCAACACACTACCCAGCCCTGCCCAGTACTCAGTGGAACATGGGGTGGCCCAGGGGGTGGGGCCTCCTCTGTGGAGGCTGTTCCAGATTATAAACAACCCAGAACTGTTCTGGAGAAAGTTACACTTAGGCGAATATGATACTTCAGGATTAACTGAGGATGGAGCAGGGAGAGGGGGACAATCCTGCAGCCTTAAAGGTCCGAAGCATGCTCTAAGCACACAGGGTGAGTGCTGCTCTGCTTTGGAGCTTCCAAAGAGCATCCCATTGTGCCACTTAGAAAATGCCAGCATAGGAGTCCCCTGGTGGCCTAGTGGGTTAAGAATCCAGCGTTGTCACCAATGCGTCGGGTTCGATCCCTGGCCTGGGGAACTTCTGCACGCTGTGGGCACAGCCAAAAAGAAAAAATAAATGCCAGCATCAGTTTTATCCCTGATGTGACCTACTGTGACCCCCTTTCTATGACAGAGCACGTGCTGTGGGGTCTTTTCTTGGGAGAACTTATTATTTTTTTTCACCTGCTCACATGAAAAATTTAGCCCCAGGTGTCAGATTATGATCCTACTGATGTGACCAAGATTTCTACCCCATCTCATCCATTGTTGTCACTGGCAGTGTCACTAAAGTACAGGGGGTAGTCATTTCCTCACAGAGCTGTGATCTTTTCAAAAATGATGATGCAAGCCTGTGGTTTTTAATCCTCATGTCCATTTAACCTGATGGCCTCTTAACAGTGGCCACTTTTCTTTTGACAAAATAGTGCTTTAATAAGACATCAGTTATTTCGGCAATTTCATTCACTGATTCATTGATTAAAGTATTCATTGAACAGATACCTGGTACCAGAACTGTTGGAGGCCTGAGAATCTAGCAGGAAATGAAACAACTCCCCAATATATATATATATATTTTTTTTCACTCTATAATTAAGTTTACACTCTTTCTTCTTACCTTGAGGTTTGCATCCTGCAGCTGGATTTGATGCTGTGAAAAGTGACTGCTTTGGAGCTTGGCAGATAGAGCCTGGAATCGTCCTTCTGCCCCGGACTTTTCCTTGAGTGGTGAGTGTCTTGGGGCTGCTGCCTGCCTGTGTACACAGGACAGAACCAGTTGGTGAATTGTCTATTTTGCATGAATAATGCATGACTGTTTTGCATTTTACAAATCAGCTCATATTAGTGCAAATTAATCACGCTGCTTTGGGTTTATCAAATATGTTAAAAAAAAAAATTGCTTCCTTCCCCAAGGCAGTAGCATCCTGGTCCCTCCACCCCTGAGCTTACTTCCGCCTTCTCTCGCTCTCGCTCACCAACCCCCTCCCCCGACTCAGAAGCATCAGGTAACAGAAAAGCACAAGCTTGGGGCATTTTCCAAGGAGTCCTGACTGCTTAGGAAAAGGCAAAGGAGTGGGTGTAGGGGGTGGGGGTGGGCAGTGCAGGGCAGTTAGGCCACCCACAAAGATCAAAGGCAAAGCTTCGATTTGTCTCCATTTCAGAACAGAACCATCTTCACAGGTTTTCTTGAGGCCCTTCCTTCATCTTATTGGGCTAAGGTATGGACATTTTCACATTTGCATTCGCTGATTTAAAATCAGAAAAGAGGACTATTTTTAAAGCCATCAGAACGTGGTTGTTCCAGCTGTGATTACTCTACCCAGCCGAAACCATCTCTTCTCATAGAGCCTGGGCTCCGTCACTGGGTGCCCTCCGTAGGTGGAAAATATTTCCGTAACTTGACCTGGCTTGGCTTAATGGTGCACAAGAGGACATCCATCCCCCAAACACAGTTTTCCAAGCACCTATGTGGGGAACCCAGGTACCCATCTTTGTTCTATGTCAAAACATTATAAGCAAAAAATAGCTGAAGTCTTATTGCCACCCAAATTACTCCACTAACTTAGAACTTGATAGGTCTTTAAAAGTTCTTTTAGACTTACATTTTCCAGTAAAGGCACTATATATCACTTTTCAAAGTATGAAAATCAGCAAAGCACTAAGAAAGGGGACAACGCCTCATATGACCCCAGGTAAGATTTGCTTGCTCATCTGTTTTACTTCTGGCGGCTAGCCCTTAATCCACACATTTCTCACTTTCTCCTCTATCTCTTTAGAGCAATAATTCTCTGCTGTTTCTTCCTTGGAATCTCCTGGATGCATTTGTCATCTGAGGATGTTCTTGCTGTAGAAACTGAGGGAGGGGCAAGAGCCCAGTTTCCTGGAGAGGTAAGCTTTGGGACACCATTATGTGGAACCCACCCAGAGCCCCAGGAAGGCAGACCTTGTTAAAAAACACAAGGACATTCAGGAGTTCCTGCTGCGGCATCTTGGGAGCACTGGGACGTAGGTTCTATCCCTGGTCTGGCACAATGGGTTAAGGATGTAGCATTGCCACAGCTGTGGCCTAGGTGGCAGCCGTAGCACTCCATCTGCTGCAGGGCAGCCACAAAAGAAAAGAAAAAAAAAGGACATTTGGGGGGTTCCTGTTGTGGCTCAGCCAGTTAAGAACCTGACATAGTGTCCATGAGGATGTGGGTTCGATCCCTAGCCTCCCTCGGTGGGTTAAGGATCTGGCGTTGCCACCAGCTGGGGCATAGGTTGCAGACGCGGCTTGGATTCTGTATGGTTGCGGCTGTGGCGTAGGCTGGCAGCTACAGCTCCAATGCGACTCTTAGCCTGGGAACTTCCATATACCACAGGTACTGCCGTAAAAAGCAAAAAAAAAAAATTTAATTTTAATTTTATTTTGTAAAACCATTTTTATTTTGAAAAATTAAAAGCATATGCGGAAGTATAGAGGATATGCATACCCTTGTGCTCACCCCATTCAGATTGGGTAGTTAGACCTATCTTGTCATTTTTGCTCCACATGTGTTTTGATAGTAGAAATAAAGCACTGCCTATGAGATGTCTATGGGGGGGAGGCGTGGCTCTCACCCAGCATTCTCTCCTCACTGCCTCAGGCAACCCCGACCTGCCCCAAGAGACTGCCATCCTCGGGATTGATGGGTTTCCTTCCAGCCCGTTTCTTGCACATTTGCATACAATTCACAGACACAGCAAAAGGAGAGAAGTTTATACTGAATCCCCGACGACCTGTCACTCAGCATGGGTGGTTAGTACAATTTCACTTGCTTATTCTCCTTTCCTTCCTCTTTGCCGAGGAATTTTATACCACATCCCAGGCACCATGTCTTTTCATCCTGCCAGGTTGCTGTATACAGTGCTAAGATGCACAGACTTTAGAAAAACGTAACCACAAAGCTGCTATTAAATGTAACAAAATGAGCAGCAATTCCTTATCAACAAACACCTAACTCCAGAATCAGATTTCTCCATTGTCTCAAAAATGTCTTAAGAATTGCTCAGTTTGAATCGGAAGCCCAGCCCTGCATATGGAGGATTCCTTCTGCATTTTCTGTTTATGCCACAAGCATGAGGAAATCAGGTTGCTTGTCTGGAGAAGAGCCCCCATTCTGGGGTTCCTTTTGCTTTCATGGGGTATCAGGGAACTCTGTCTTGGTCCACTCAGGCTGCTGTAACAAAACACTCCAGACCAGGTGGCTTGTCCACAGCAGAAATGTGTTGCTCACAGTTCTGGAGCCTGGAAGTCTGAGACCAGGGTGCCATCGAGGCCAGGTAAACGCCCCCTTCCTGGCTGCAGACCTCTCTGTCCTTCCACATGGAAGGGGTGAGGCACTCTGTGGGGCCTCTTTTTATGACAGCACTAATCCCATTCCTGAGGGCCTGCCCTCTTAATCACCCAACCCCCCTCTCCCTTCCCCACCACCTAGTACCTTGAAAATGAGGTTTTCAAATTAGGAATTTGGGGGATACAAACATAATGTTGGACTTCAAGGCCCCTTCAAGGAGATAGAACTCAAAGCTTCTGGGCAGGACAAGAATCACCAGATCCTTATCATCACCCTACCTGTTCATTGTAATGCCCCCTTCCTGACCTTGAGCAGCCTGGCCTACTCCTTCCTGCCCCTGCTGAAACCAAGCAGGGCCTTGTAGCTCCTGGGCACACAAGCCTTTCTGTGTCCCCTGTTTCTTTTTTTTAGGGAATAAACTTCAGCCTCCATGACCTTCCCTGAGTTCAAAAGGGCAGGTTCAAACAGTTGCTAATCAGGGAAGCGAGGGGATGCAGAGTCCAGGGAGGAGCAATCAAGAAACTATAGTGCAGCTTTGGGAGCAGGGTCTGGTCTCTCCTTAAGGAGTCTAAACAACAGTATCTGTGAGTCCTTCCACAGGACTAAAACTTCCAACAAATGGAAGATGCTAATGAAGCTTCTTTATTCCAGAAAGAAATCCACCAGACCACTGAACACTAGCTTGGAAAACAATGCAAGCTTGCCTCTACCCTGATCCCTATCTGCGGCCTTATTTTTCACTCTCCAAACTATAAAACCACCTCCCAGTATCTCCTAAGGGGGTGGAGAGTCTTTAAGGCATTAGCCTGCTGTGATCCTCCTTTGCCTGGCAAAGCAATAGATCTGTTTTTCCTCCTTTGTCCAAAACTGTCTCCGTGTTTCTATTCAGCACCAGTGAGAAGAGGCTGAGTTCTGGCAGTACTACTGGGAAAGGTATGTTGCCCCCTCCTCGCCCAGCCCCTGTTGGGGTCTTATACACCCCCAACCATCCAGCAAGTGTATGCTAAGACCCCTCTTTCCCCGACCCATCAGCAGGTCAGCAGGTGTATCATGAGACCTCTCCTCTCCCCGGGCTATAAAAACACACACAACCGTGCACTCAGGGTCAGCTCTCCCTGATCATCAGGAAGTCGGCCCACTGTGTTAACAGCGACTCTCACCTCAATAAACTTGTCTTTTCTTTTTTCTTTTCTTTTTTTTTTTTTGTCTTTTTGCCATTTCTTGGGCCACTCCCTTGGCATATGGAGGTTCCCAGGCTAGGGGTCCAATCGGAGCTGTGGCCACCAGCCTACGCCAGAGCCACAGCAACGCGGGATCCGAGCTGCGTCTGCAACCTACACCACAGCTCACGGCAACGCCGGATCCCCAACCCACTGAGCAAGGGCAGGGACCGAACCCGCAAACTCATGGTTCCTAGTCGGATTCGTTAACCACTGCACCACGATGGGAACTCCAACTTGTCTTTTCTTCATCCTGCTTTGAATCTGAAAAATTCTTGTTTCCGACCCATGAGCGCAGACCAGGGAGACATGTAGCAAACCTGATCTCCCATTGTTTTTTGCCCAACCAATGGATGTTCTTCTAAAGGCTGGACTAGAGGCAGAGTCAACTTCTTTGGCAAGAATTCTGTGTTGAGGGAGATGAAAAAAATTCATTACTGTTGTGTCTTTCTAAGAGCTGGATCTGGCTTGTTCCCTTTAACTGCTGGACACGCCATGTTGGAGTTCTCCACTGGGCCATCCGTGCACGCGCTTGCTCCTACCCTTCAAGCAGAGCGGCTGCACACACTCTCGTGTCCACCTCCTCAAGCAAAGAGGTTCTCTAGGGGTTCTGCCCAGGTATGTAATTACCATGAATAACCCCCCCTTTTTTTTTGAAGTAAAAATACCTTGCTACTTATGATCACTACCTGAATCCACAGCAGAAAGGGAACCCAAACATCGATATTTATTTTTCGAACAACGTATAATTTTTTTTTTTTGGTCTTTTTGTCTTTTTTAGGGCTGAAGCCACGGCATATGGAGGTTCCCAGGCTAGGGGTCCAATCAGAACTGTAGCCGCCGGCCTATGCCACAGCCACAGCCATCAGGGCTCCGAGTCACATCTGCGACCTACACCACAGCTCACCGCAACACCGGATCCTTCACCCACCGAGCGAACCCACGTCCTCATGGATGCTAGTCGGGTTCACTAACCACTGAGCCACGATGGGAACTCCAACATTTTTTTTTCTTTTTATGGCCACACCTGAGACATATGGAAGTTCCCAGGCTAGGGGCTGAATTAGAGCTGCAGCTGCTGGCCTACGCTACAGCACAGCAACCCCCGATCCAAGCAGCATCTGCAACCTATGTGGCAGCCTGCTGCAACACTGGATTCTTAACCCACTGAGGCCAGGGATTGAACCTGCATCCTTATGGATAATAGCTGGGTTCGTTAACCCAATGAGCCACAACGGAAACTCCAAACAATGGATAATTTTTCAGTTTCACTTTCAGGAACAAAAAGAATCAACCAATATCTTAATTTCTAAAGTAAAAAAAATCATCCTAAAACCTGCTCTTGCTGTCGACATGATTAATAATTTGTTGACTTGCCTTCCAAATTTGTTGTTCTGTTCACAAATGAACGTAAGCAAATATATGGGCATCTCATTTAACACAAAAGGAATACATATTTTTCTATGGCTAGATTCTTTTTTTATTTCATTTTTTTAATTTAATGATTTTTATTTTTTCCATTGCAGTTGGTTTACAGTGGTCTGTCAATTTTCTACTGCACAGCAAAGTGACCTAGTCACACATATATATGTAGATTCTTTTTCTCACATTATCCTTCATCATGCTCCATCACAAGTGACTAGATACAATTCTTTTTTTTTAATCTGGTATTTCAGGGACATCTTTCCACAACAGTATGCACATATCTAAATAATTTCTTTTGACAGCTAGCCAGCATTCAATTGCCCACACAAGGTGTGATGGTTAATTTTATGTGTCACCTGGAGCAGCCAGATAAAGCATTATTTCTGGGTGGGTATTGGGGGTGTTTCCGGATGAGATTAGCATTCGAATCAGTGAACACAGGAGTGAGTGATGGAGGGTGGGGCAAGCATCTCCCTTGAAGCCACAGTTTAACTGCCTGTGGCTGGGAACTTCTGGTTTAAAGAGCAGTTGACTCACAGGGCACTGTGACAAGTTCAGGCTCCCAAGTCACTCATCCAAAATGGGAAGCATCCAATCCGTGCCCAGGCCCATGCCAGTCTCATACAATTGAAATAAAAAATAAATTACCAAAAAAAACCCCAGAAAACTCAGCTTCACTTAAAAAAATGATTAATGACTTTTATAGAGGGCCTCTGGCACGCTGCCTCAATTGGCCATTGGCTTAAGTTTTACTAATACATTAAGTGTTTACTTTTGGTGACACAGAAAGGTGAGGTAGAAAGGTGGCTGGCCAGCTTTATTCTTGTTCAGCCAGGTTCCTTTGAAGTAGGCTGAGCTCTCAGCATGGTGCCTGGCCTGCAGCCACAACTCAGGACAGGGTCTGCGTCACTGCACTGTGGTTACAACTCTTCCTGCCCCAAGGTCTCGGCCTCACCTCTCTGAAGCTGTGTCTCTGGGGAGGGGAAGTCTGAATGGGGTCTGACCTTTGGGTACAAAGCCTGGAGTGCGTTTCCTGGTTGTCTTGTGTTCAGAATATCACAGTGCCCTCCCAGCCATGGGGCACCCCCACCCCCCAGCTCAGGGGGGAGCCTTCGGTACTGCAGGTGGGCTTGGATAGAAGGGCCTTCCTCATGCTGACTCTCCCTCCTGGGGAAGACTCACAGTCCAAGACCTCTCCTCTGGCCATGACCCCTGAACAGGTGGTTCTTTTGAGGGGCTGCTGGTTATCTTACCATTGATTGATGGATGTGTTGATTCAAGCTGGCTTGGAGACCTCTTGGATCGTCCATGATGGTATCGTAAAGCTACCTTGCAAGCTCCCATAACTAGATACATTTAAATCTACATTCTCAAACCAAGTCAGCTTGTGTTACATGGTGTGTACACAACATAGCAGAAAGGACAACCTCACATAGTGCTGGTGGATCTGTGACTCAGCAGCTGCTCAGATGAGATCTGCTCTTTGAGTTCTCTGTCCCCTGACTTAACCCTCCCCTCAGTTGCTGGGAGTGTTTTAATGCCAGCCTCCACTGCTAGGTATAAGGTTGGGATTTCACAAATCTGACTAGTATTCATGAGGATGCAGGTTTGATTCCTGGCTTTGCTCAGTGGGTGAAGGATCTGGTGTTGCTGTGGGCTGTGGGGTAGGTTGCAGACACGGCTCAGATCTGGCATTGCTGTGGCTGTGGCATAGGTCAGTGGCTATAGCTCTGATTTGACCCCTAGTTGGGGCACTTCCAAATGCCGTGAGAGTGCTCCCCCCTCAAAAAAAAGATTGGAATTTCATTTCACTGTCTAGTTCATCCTGCAACACCAGCTTGTGCCTGACACCTAGTAGAGGCTCAGTAGAAAGCTGTGAAAAGAATAAATGAGAGAGATTTACATGCAGCTTTCCAATGTTCCCAGCACCACTTGCTGAGGAGACTTTTCCCCATTTTATAGTCTTGCATCCTTTATGGGAGATTAATTGATTTCAGGTGTTTGGGTTTATTTCTGGGCTCTCTATTCTGTTCCATTGATCTGTATGTCTGTTTTTGTACTAATACCACACTGTTTTGATTACTGTAGCCTTGCAGTATTTTCTGACATCTGGGAGAGTTATGCCTTCTGCTTCTTTTTCCTTCCTCAGGATTGCTTTGGAAATTCTATGTCTTTTATGATTCCATATAAATTTTTGGATTATTTGTTCTATTTATGTGAAAAATATCATGGGTAATTCAATAGGGGTTGCATTAAATCTCTAGATTGCTTTGTGTAGTGTGACCATTTTACCAGTAATTCTTCCATAAGAACATGGGATGTCTTTCCATTTCTTTGATCCTCTTTAATTTCCTTTATTAATGTTTTATAGTTTATAGACAGAGAAAGACAAATACTCTATGATATCACTTATATGTGGAATGTACAATATGATACAAATGACCTTATCTATGAAATAGATACAGATTCAAAAACATAGGGAACAGACCTGTGACTGCCAAGGGGGTGGAGAGTTGGGGAGGAATGGAGTGGGAGTTCGGGGTTATCAGATGCAAACTGTTACATATAGAATAGATAAACAACAAGGTCCTAATGCGTAGTACATGGAACTATATTCAATATCCTCTGATAAACCATGGTGGAAAAGAATATGAAAGAGAAGATATGAATATATATATATGTGTATATATATATATATATATCTGTCACTTTGCTATACAGAAGAAACCAATACAACATTTTAAATCAATTGTACTTGAATAAAATTTAAAAAAAAAAAGCATTACACCACCATTCCCATGATCACCAGTACCATCCCCTCCATCCCTATTTTCTCACTGCAAAGCCAGCCATCATCACCATCACCACTTCCACGGCAATTACACCACCACAATCATCATGACCACCTCCCGTGGCATTGCTACCACTATCATCACCACCACTGCCACTAGTCGCCATCCTCGTCCCACAAGCAGGGGTTTTCCAGTTACACTTGTGAACCCCTCAGACTCTGATGAACCCCTGAGGGGTGGAGTGGAAGCGGGGGACCTGAAGGCTGCTAAGCAGTCGGGAGTCCAGACTCACCCTCTTCCACTCATAGTTGAGTCTGAGACACCCACATCGTTTGCTTTTCCCATTGGAATTCCTCATAACTTTCCATTAAGATTCTCAGATCTGGAGTTCCCGTCGTGGCGCAGTGGTTAACGAATCCGTCTAGGAACCATGAGGTTGCGGGTTCGGTCCCTGCCCTTGCTCAGTGGGTTAACGATCCGGCGTTGCTGTGAGCTGTGGTGTAGGTTGCAGACGCGGCTCGGATCCCGCGTTGCTGTGGCTCTGGCGTAGGCCGGTGGCTACAGCTCCGATTCAACCCCTAGCCTGGGAACCTCCATATGCCGCGGGAGCGGCCCAAGAAATAGCAACAACAACAACAACAACAACAACAAAAAGACAAAAAGACAAAAAAAAAAAGATTCTCAGATCTTAAAAAACCATGTAAGCCGCAACGTGCTATAGTCTCCTTTCTCACACTAGCGAATTTTTTCCAAGAAGCGTTTATGAAAATGTAAATGTAATTGCCCAAGGAGGGCACAAAGTCAAAGGAGAAACACAGTAGGTTTGTTTCACTGGAGAGAGGGAGTGCCTTGGGTGGTGGTGAGGGGAGGCCTGGACCCCACACTCCTGGGCTGGCATCACAGATACAGCTGGAAGTAAAAGGAGAGAAGGAAACCTGAAAGCAGCAAAGTCCAAATATTGTTTTTGTTTGTTTGTTTCTCTTTTTTTGCTTTTTAGGGCCACATCTGCAGTACATGGACGTTTCCAGGCTAGGGGTTGAATCGGAGCTGCAGCTGCTGGCCTATGCCACAGCCACAGCAATGCAGGATCCAAGCCGCATCTGTGACCTATACCACAGTTCATGGTGACGCGCCAAATCCTTTAACCCACTGAGTGAGGCCAGGGATTGGACCCGCACCCTCATGGATACTAGTCAGGTTTGTTTCTGCTGAGCCACAACAGGAACTCCTGTTCTGATGTGTACTCAGGATGAGATAGATTCATCTAAGCTTAGCACAGCTGCTGGGGGCTGTGCGGTTTCCTGCAGAACTCAAGTGTGATGACAGGTGCTCCCTTACAGTCTGTGCCCGCCCCCTGGCCACTCTGCCCTGATGCCAGGCAGGGCGGGCTTGCCTGGGAGGGTTTCCTCCTCTGCACACATTCTGGAATGTCTCATCTTTGGAGTCAAGGGAGTCCTGTCTCTTTGGGATGATAAGTGTTAGAGAGCTTTATTGGGTGATTCTCCCTCTTCACATTTTACTCCCTTGGGGGGAAAATACTTAACTCTCATTAGATATGAAACACATTGCGCTTTGTTAAAAATCCAGCATGGAAACAGACAGAGGCTTCCATGCAGGCCCAGCACTAGTGACAAAGCCTTCATTATTTACTCCATAATTATCTCCTTGCACTGCTGTGTCAGACATGGCAACACTGTAAGGCCAGCATGACGTCTGTTGTTCAAGTTCCAGATGCTGGCTGATGTTTGCTTTCTTTTTCTGCTCTGAGGAGCAGCTAGGTGGGCAGAGGGGTGAGGATGAGGTGGTGGGATCAGGAGAGGGATGTGTAATGAGAGAATCAGCCCCCAAGGTCAGATTTTGGGGTGCAGGCTCACAGGCCTGCAGCCTGGGCAGGTGGTGGGGGGCAGAGAGGGCCCACAGGGTAGGGATGGGGCTGCAGGGGACCTAGAGCCCGTGACTCCTCTCAAAGGAATGAAGCCACTCAGCTCTGGCTAGTCCTCACCATGGGAAAATGAGAATCATTGTTGCCAGACTGTCTGATTACTTTTGTCCCCCAAGAAAAACTGCAATCTGGATTTTTTTCAGCTGTGCCCATGACATGCTAAAATTCCCAGGCCAGGGATTGAACCCACGCCACTGCAGTGACAATGCCAGATCCTTAACCCACTGAACCACCGGGGAATCCCCTGTGTGTGTTTTTTTTTTTTTTGTTAATGCAAAAATGCCTGATTTTTAAGTGTTGACAAGTTATTACTTTTTTTTTTTTTGTCTTTTCTAGGGCTGCACCCAGGGCATATGGAGGTTCCTAGGCTAGGAGTCGAATTGGAGCTGTAGCTGCTGGCCTACGCCACAGCCATAGCAATGTGGGATCCGAGCCGTGTCTGCAACATACACCACAGCTCATGGCAACACCGGATCTTTAACCCACTGAGCAAGGCCAGGGAACGAACTTGCAGCCTCACGGTTCCTAGTTGGATTTGTTAATCACTGAGCCAAGACGGAAACTCTTTTTTTTTTTTTTTGCTTTTTAGGGCCATACCTGTGGAAGTTCTCAGGCTAGGGATCAAATCCTCATCCTCATGTATCAGTCGGGTTTCCGCTGAGCCACAACAGGAACTCTCACGTATTGCTTTTTAAAAAATGATAATTCTGGAGTTTGCATGGTGGCTCTGAGGTCACGAACCAGACTAGTATCCATGAGGACTTGGGTTCAATCCCTGGCCTTACTCAGTGGTTAAAGAATCTGGTGTTGGCATGAGCTGCAGTGTAGTTCACAGAGGTGGATCACAGCCTATGTTGCTGTGACCATGGTGTAGGCTAGCAGCTGCAACTCCAATTCAACCCCTGGTCTGGGAACTTCCATATGCTGCGGGTGTGGCCCTAAAAAGAAAAAACAAACAAAGGAACAAACAAAAATCGATAACTCTGTGTAGGTCAAATGTACAGGTCTATTATGTATGATTTTGTGCCGGTCTATTTGGGAATAGAATCTGTTTTCTCTCTCTGCTTTAGCCAATAAAGGACTTCTAGTCTCCAGGTGAAGGTACAGAAAAGATGTGCGAATATCTATGTTTACAGAGGACTTGATTTGTGAAGGTCCATTTTTCTCCTTCTGCAAAACTTTAAGAATCTGTTAGGGAGCAGCTCTGGCCTGAGATGCTTCTGGAGGCCAGGGTGTTCCAGGCCTTTCCCAGGCCAAAAGACCACTAATCATGGGGTTAGGGGCTTGTATTTCAAAAGCCACCAATGCTAATTGCCCCAGCCTGTCACCTGTTTATTACCTGTAACATGAGAGAGCTGGATGGGGTGTGGGGATTTTAAAAGGTGTGTGTATATTTAATACTCTTATTTAAAACTCAAAACCCAGCAGATGAAGCAGATGAGTGAAGAGCTTTGGCTCTGTGGTAAGGCGGGGGAGGGTCTGCAGCCTCAAACTGCCCTCCCCCCAGACCATATCTCTTCCAGAATCTTCACTCTGAGTCTATTTTCCCTCCTGCTTCTCTCAGAGCCAAGCTTTTGGGGACACAGATTTGGACAGATGCCTGTAAAGAGGAGAACTTGGCGAGAGCCACTTCTCACTTAAGAGAGGAGAGTGGAAAATCCAGACCTCAGGGCAAATCATCTCTGAAGGTAAAGCATATTTTCCTGGTGAGCTGGAACTCCCACTTCCACTAAGCAAAGAAATATAGCCCAGGAATAGGAGACGTGGTCTTGGAGAAGGCATGGGTCCAGTACTGTTTGGCTGTCATTCATGAGTGAAAAATCACAAATTCAGTCCTTAGGACGTTGATGGAAAAAAAAAAATGAGGTGGATTATGTCCTGCTGGCAAAGTGAGCCGTGGGGGTGCTGGGCGTGTGACAGTCTGGTCCCTCCTGCTGTGCGTCTGGCCTTCAGAAAAACAAGGACCACAAATGTTGACGAAAAGTGCTGATGATAAGCTTTGGTAGCACCGGGGGATGGAGGCAGGCTTTGGAGTCAACTATATTCTCTGACGGCGTTTGTCACAGGCGCAATGAACCAGCGCATTTGTGGAGTTAAAACTGGAGCTAGGAGCCCCTGATCCGTTGTAATGTGATGATGACAACAGCTATGCTGAACACTGTACATGGATTCCCTCACTGGTGCACAATTGAATACTTTGATGGATTTCACGAATAAGTCCCCGTCCCCGTGCTAGGATGACAGAGCAGCAGAGGTGGGAAGTGGGGATTGGAGCCCCGGCGTTGCTCAAAGCCAATGATGCTCCTAAGAAGCCAGTTCCTGCTTATCCTCCCGGTCTGTAGGATTTGTAGAGGCCCTTGATGTTCTTGTCCTTAGTACCGCCTTTGGTGCTTCCTGAGGGATGAATGCAGAGCTGAAACACAGCAAGAGGGGCTTTCCAGGGTGGCTGCCAGCCCTGAGGCCTCTCTGCTCTCCCTGCCCATTCCAGGAGGGTCTGTGTGTTTTACTCCCATCAGGGCTAGATCTGCAAGGACTTCTGGTTGGTCGCGTCTGGTCCACATCTCTGGCTGATTCTGGGTTGACTCAGAAGCTGAGTGCCAAGGCTGTGAGCACTTAACAGTGCCTGATTGTTCCGAGCTGTGGACTGAATGGTCCTCTCCAAATGACGTCTAAGCCTAAACCCCTAAGCCACGGGGCTGGGCCTTTGGGTAGATGATTGGGTCATGAGGGTGGAGCCCTCACTAATGGGATTGGTGCCCTTGAAACTGTAGTAAGACAGATGGTTTCTCTCTCCATCATGTGAGGTGGTGAGGCTGCAACAAGATGCAAACCAGGAAGGGACTGTCAGCAGCACTGGATCTGCTGTGCCTTGATCTTAAATTTCCAGCCTCCAGAACTGTCAGGATTAACTTTTTTGTTGTCTATGGGACGTTGGTAGAGCAGCTCAAATGGACTGAGACACCTGCTTCCATTGTGCAGGACAGAAATGTGGAGCTGGCTCCACCCTTGGCTTTCTCCTGGCTCTCGGGGACCTTGTCACATTTCGGAGCTGCAGTGGGCAGGCATGTGGGCAGCGTGGCTTCACCACAGGTGTCACAACTGGGAGCAAGGAGGACCAGGTACTGGGTGAGAGGGCGTGGGTCCCCTCGGGGCTCCGGGGAACAGCAGGCTGGCTGGGAAGTCAGGGAAGGAGGGAGCTCCAGACATAGCAAGAAGGTTGCAGGATGAGCTGAGAAAGGAAGCGAGGGCACAGCAGGGCTGGTGGTTGGAGGCCTCAGCAGGAGCTGGGCCAGGTGGAACACTGCAAGGGCCTTCCAGTGGCTTGAGTCTGTGCTTCCAAGCTGGTCCCAGGGTAAACATCAGCTGTTGCCCTTGGGCCCAACCCACATTTTCCCAAATGAACCAAAGCGAGGCTTAGAGAGGATTACCCCCAAGAAAAGAGGGTTGTCATTCTCTTCTGCAACCCCTTCGGCCCCTTGCTCTAAATGATGGTAAAAACAGTTGCAGTTGAGGGCCTCACAGGAGTGTTTCCTGCATTGACAGGATGTCTCTGGGAAAATCGGAGTCTCCTGCTTCAAGATTTCCTTTGGCAGAACAGGTGTCACGAATGGGAGTGCTCTTGAGAGACCTCGGCATTTTGTGTTGAGATGGCCTTTGGACAGGACCTCCTTCATGCCCCTTACTTCATAGACGAGGCTGGGAGAGCAAGGGGCTCCGACCAGGGCCACACAGCCAGCTGCAGGGCAGAGGAGCTGAGGGGTTGTAGTCAGAGGCCTAACCAAGGTCATGACTATGTCGTCTACTAGGAATGTCATCCTGGGGACACCCTGACCTCTCAGAACCTTTTTCTCTCAGCTGCAAAATGGAAATAAAAATGGCATCGAGTCTAGAGTTTTGGTGAAGGCTGACCACATAAAAGCACGTTCAAAGCTTAGCATATTGCCTGGAGTGTTAATTGTTCTTATCGTGCTGTTATTAGCACTTTCAATGCATAAGGCTTTGAAACCGTTGGTTACTCCTATTTATGGGTTTATGATTCAACTGAACAAATATTTATTGGATCCATACTAAGTATCCAGTAATGGGGCCAAACATGACAACTCAAAGGCTTTAGCCTGACCCCCTGGAAACCTGCAGTTTCCACCTGGAGGCAGGAGATGAAGAGATAGTGAGTGTGGCTCTGAGTGTGGAAGAGAGGGGACCCAACTGGACCTCCAGGCACAGGCAGAGGTGGGGGAGGAGGCTGGGAAGGGGTGATCCTTGCATCAGGAAAGCCAGGAAAGAAAGCCCAGCAAGAGGAGAGATTTGAGGGAGTTCCCACTGTGGTGCAGGGGGTTAATGATCTGGCTTGTCTCCGTGGTGGCACCGGTTCAGTCCCTGGGCTGGTGCAGTAGGTTAGGATCTGGCACTGCTGCCACTGTGGCGTAGGTCGAAGCCCTGGCTCGGATTCGATCCCTGGCCTGGGAAATTCCATATGTCACTGGTGCAGCTGAAAAAGAAAAAAAGAAGAAGGAGATTTTCAGTGGGGAGGAGGGCAGGGTCTGAGGATGCCTTGCTGTCTGCTGACCTTGACCCATCAACTTCATAAGGGAGACTCTGAGTCGGAAGGGGGCAGGGGCAAGGAAGAAGCTGATGAGATAGGGCTGGTGTCTCTTCATGCCGTTGAGTTAAGACCTGTAATGTTCTCCAAGGAAAGAAGGCAGGATGGGCTTGCCTTTGAAGCTTACATTCTAGAAGGCCACCAAAAGATAAGAGGTCCCAGGCGGGAGGTGAGAAGCCTGACTCCTGGGGGCGAGAAGCCTGACTCAATCATTCCCTTGCCATGGGGCCCTAAATAATCTCCTTGGCTTCCTTGTGTCTCAATGTCCTCATCTGGAAAGCTGGGTCATTAGTAGCACTGGCTTTATAGGATGTTGAAAGGACTGGGGGGGAAAGTCCATGGACATGACTTAGGCCCCTGCTGAATATGTGTTTAATCTATGCTTGCTCTTCTGTTTGAGGCTTCATTTTCTCACATTTAAAAAGGAAGAATACAACGGCTTTCCTGCTCTGGAAAGAATGAAAAGGGCCATGTGTGGGAAAGTCATTTGGAAATGTAAACTTGCAATGTACTATTATTGTTGGAGGAAACTTCAGTTCAGTTTGGTTGGGGAGATGGGGGAACATGAGGAACATGGGGAACTTTATGTGTTGAGTTAGGAGAACAAGATATGGAATCCCATGCTGGGTTTCGAAAGAATAAAAAATGGTCTTAAATAAAGCTGCGTGTTTTCCCAATAGATTTGTGGAAAGAACAGAAAATCCCCCGTCCCTGGCCTCTAGTTTAATAAAAGAAAGGGGAACTTGATTTATAGACCTGCTGACTATATCAGCAACATGCAGTGACATCAGTGAGGTAGGGGGCGTTCTTCTGGGCAAACTAACCTTTCAAAGTGGGGGCAGGCCCCGTGTGGCCCTAATCACCAAGGCACGCTGCTCTGGAAGGTGGCCCATTAAACATTTGTGAAAGGAAGTTTTCTAGCAGTGACAGCTGGGGACACCTACTGCCAACAGTGTTGTATGTGTTCTGCCTACCTCATTATTGGTGATGAGTCTCAAAATTGTGTTTCCAAACCTTCCAGTTGGAGCATGAGGTTTTTTGCCAACTGAGATCTCTTTTTATTTGTGGGAGAGGGTAGACAACTCCTTTTTGAGTTTCCCATTGTGAATTTCAGCCTGCAAGAGCCTAGGCTGTCTGCCTCCCAATCATGATATTGCCCATGAACCCAGTTCTTGGGTCAAACAAAGTCTCTGGGATGGAGAAAGTGGGTGTGGGTTATGACTGGATTGAAAGGCAGCCTTGTGATCGGGGAGAGGCTGCTGAGAAAGAGGCTGGAGAACGAGCTGGGGGCCTCATGGAGGGAGGAGTGGAGGGCCATCCATTCCGATGAAAATTCTCTCCCACCCACCACCGGTCCTACAGTTCCCACCAATTCTGACATGACCTGGAGTTGGTGCAGACACCACAGCTTCAGGGGCTCAGTTTTGCAAGATCATCCACCACTTCGGACACCCTTTGCAAGTCCTGAGTCCCCATGCTATCCTGCCTGACTACAATTTGGGGGTTCCCACCCCCTCTTCAGGCTCTATAATTGGCTAGAATAACTCTATTTTCCATTGTTCAGGAAAGGGTTATACTTAACAATGATCCCACCTTTTTTTGTTTGCTTTTTAGGGCCATACCTGGCGCATATGGAAGTGCCCTGCTAGGGGTCGAATTACAGCTGTGGCAGCGGGCCTACACAACAGCCACAGCAACCCTGGATCCTTAACCCACTGCGCTGGACCAGATATCGAACCTGGCATCCTCATGGATACTAGTCCAGTTAGTTTCTGCTGAGCCACAAGGAGAACTCCCACAATGACCCCTTTCTTTAAAAGGATACAAAGGAGCAACCAGATAAAGAGATACATAGGGCAGCAAGGTCTGGGGGGGTTGGAGAGGGGAGGGCACCGTGGCAGGTGCAGAAGTTTCTGTCCTGGTGGAATCAGGGCGTGCCACCCTCCTGGGACATCAATTTGTTCACCAACCAGGAAGCCCCCCAGCCTCGCTGTTTCAGGTTTCATCTGGGGTTTCATCAGGAGGTGTGCTTGAGCCAACCATTGGCCACATGATTAAACTCAATCCCCAGCCCCACCCTGGAGATGGGGTGGGGGTGGGGGGGGTGGGGGGTAGTGGTGGGGTTGGGGGTGGGGCTGAAGCTTCCTATTCTAACCAGGTGCTGGGCAAGGGCTCTGCCTTCTCAGAACCTGGTGGTCTTTCTGGGTAAAATGAGGCTGTTGACAGGACCTGTCATCCACATTTGCTGGGTGAGGCCAGTGGCGGGGGGAAAGGGGGGCTCTGAAAGGGCAGGATTCAGGGTGGCAGTAAGCCCATAGGGTACTGGCTGTTGTCACATCCCCAAACACAACTTAAAGTGTGAAAGAGATGAAGTAGGGCACAGCTTTGTCAATATTTGGAATTTGCCTTGAGAGAAGGTCTTGAATGGAAATCTCAAGTGTGGAGATTGTTGAGGATAATGACAGCCAACACTGAGTCTGAGCCCTGCTGGGCTGAGGGGAACAGGGCATTTTGGGGGCTATTTCCCTAATGTATTGATTCTGTGAGGAAAGACCATGTCCTTCTACTTCTACAGACAGCTCATATTCTGGACTGTGAGGGCACATCCTAATCTAGATGCCCTTAGGCTTGACCTTCATGCACTTTTTTTTTTTTTTCCTTTTTACAGCTGCACCTGCAGCCTATGGAAGTTCCCAGGTTGAATTGGAGCTGCAGTTGCCGGCCTACATCACAGCTCACGGTAATGCCACCTGATCCCCAACCCACTCAGTGAGGCCAGGGATTGAACCTGCATCCTCAGAGAAACAATGTTGGGTCCTTAACCTGCTGAGCTGCAATAGGAACTCCTTGATGGCCTTTTCTAAGTTATTATGATTATCTTTATTATGATCATTGTTTCTCAGTAGAAGAAATGAACTCTGCCATATTTCGTTCTTAGAAGATTGAGTTGGTAGCTGTGATCAGAAGTACCTCTTGGAGGAGTTCCCCTTGTGGCTCAGCAAAAACAAACCCGGCTAGTATCCATGAGGATGCAGGTTCCATCCCTGGCCTTGCTCAGTTGGTTAAGGATCTGGCATTGCCGTGAGCTGTGGTGTAGGCTGGAAGCAGCAGCTCTGACTTGACCCCTAGCCTGGGAACTTCCATATGCCTCGGGTGCAGCCCTAAAAAGACAGAAAAAAAAAAAGCTGAGTTCTGTGTCAAGTCAAACCCAGCTTTTCCCTCACTTCACCCTCACCTGGGCAGTTTTCATTGCTGAGACTTTGGATGTGGGAGTCCCACAGGCTTTGCCGAGGAAGCAGAGCCCCAGGCCTTCCTGCAGCTTCCTGCAGAGAGAGGCTTTCGGAGACAGGCTCTTAACCACAGCTATGCCTGTGCAGCCTGAACATCAGAAAATGAAGTGCCACCCTCTGAGCCTTGGTTCCTCCACGCAAACCGAGGGGATTCAACCAGCTGGCATTTATTTGTTCCTTTCCCAGTGTTCACCATCTGCGGGATGGATTATGGCAACACTGGAAGTGATACCACTTCCCAGGCCTTACCATGTGCCAGCCTGGCGTTGGCCCTTTCCACTGCCAGCTTCATTCTCCAAGGCTGTGATTCCAGGAAGCAGCACCTTCATTATCCTTATTTGCAGCCGAGGCTCGAAGGTGACAAGCATCTGAGAACAAGCTAGGAAAGCGATAAGGGGAAACGGGCTTCGTTAACAACTGAAGACCGATGTGGAGGAGGCCCCAACAGAAAGGGCAGGTGGGTGTGGTGGAAGACAGCTGGGAGCTCTAATAAAAGGGGAGACAGAGAGAGTCCCCAATATCCTGCCTAAGACGCTCTGCCTGGTCCAGGGCTGGCCCCAGGCATCCTTGTCATTCTCTGTCCAGGAGTGAGGGACAGTCCCCTGGTAACTCGGGAGCCTTGGTGATGGGCTCACTGAGAAGAAACAGTTGACCTTTGCTCTGGGGCCTGATACCAATATAAAGAAACATTCAAATAAGGTGACACAGAACAGAAGTGAGAGCCACGGCAAGGTTATCCTAAGAAAAACAGAGCAGATTTGTCTGCAGGCTGTGGGAGGATGGAGGGCTCAGATTTCTAACCTGCTCTCTGCCCAGCGTTCCCCCAGGATAATCTTGAAGGCAGGAGGGAGGAGGGGGAGCAGGGAACTGAAACCATTTGGTCTTGGGGCTGAGAGTGTGTCTTGCAGATTTGGCAAAGAAATGCTTGTTTAGTCATTACTTTTATTAACCCTTGCTTGGCAAACCCCCTTTGTATTCATGGAAAGGCAAGGTGGTGGGCAAGGGGCCACACCCGGAAGCTTCACCAAGGAGACCTGGTCTCTCCTCGACTTTTTGGTTGAATACAGTATTGTGTCACCTCAACTAGAGATTGCATTAGAGGCATGGGTGGTTGCCAGTGCAAGAGATGGTTTGTCTCCAGATCTCGTGTTGCCCCAACACAGCACCTCTCATCTCTGCGTCCCCCAACCCCCACTTTCTTGACAGCAATAAACATGCAGCAGCCAGATATGGTTGGACTTTCAGGCTCCGTATGAAGGTTCAGGTCACCACTGGCCCATGCCACGAAGAAATCCAAGTGCCTTCTTGCAGGAGGCAGGGCCCTATGTCTCTGCACCACCAAGGGTCCTAGCCCATTGCTGGGGAGTTGCTAAACCCAGCAGCACCCGCCACTGTGGTTGGTTGGGCCTTACAAAACTATCAAAGAAAATAATAAGGTCCCAGGGCAAGAGACTTGGGAGAGTGATTTATCTGTAGCATTATAAGTAAGCATTAATGGAAGGGGAAAAGCTCAGGCATTTTTTTAAAAATCTATTTTTGTTGTTGTTGTTTATCTTTGGTTTTGTTTTTTGCTGCACCCGTGCATATGGAAGTTCTTGGGTGAGGGAATCAAATCTAAGTTGCATCTGAGACCTGCGGCACAGCTATGGCAACGCTGGATCCTTAACCCACTGCACCAGGCTGGGATTGAACCCACACCTCTGCAGCAACCTGAGCCACTGTAGAGACAATGCTGGATCCTTCACCTGATGTCCTACAGTAGGAACTCCGAGAAATCTGGTCTTTAGCAAAATTGGTAACCCTCTTCATCATCTGCAGACCCCCAGGGATCGAGGGGCTGGAAACACTCTTTGACGAGCCTTGCCAGTTGCATTCTTAGATTTTCCCTTTTCTCTTCTGGTAGAAAACCTTAACTATCTTTATGTTTTTGCAGCATCCATTGATCGGATTTGGGTAAAAATCTCAAAATGGTTCCCTCAGGTTGGCTGACTTCTCTTTTCTTTCTAAAAAAATGGAACTTCTGTTCTCAAGAGTTGGGGCAAAACAGAATCCAAGACAAATGACCATGGTTCAGAGAAAAACCCTATGACCAGTGAAAGGTCCAGGGTGGACAGACAGCATTGTCTGCTTAGGGGGAGCTGAGCAAAACAGTATGAAGTGATGTGTGAAGACAACCGCTCCCCCTGACACCTGCAGAGTCTGGGTTATTGCCAAGGGCTGCAGAGAGCACATCTCCCAGTATTCTGGGCACTGTTATTATTATTTCCCATGAAGCTTAAGAATTAGCTGTGCCTTTACCACTGAAACATCATTTTTTGAACAAAAATAAATAACCAGAGCTCTGGTCCTCCCCCCCTGCTTCTTTTTCTGCTTTTTAGGACTGTACCCGAGGCATATATATGGAGGTTCCCAGGCTAGGGGTTCAATCGGAACTACAGCTTCTGGCCTATGCCAGAGCCACAGCAATGCAGGATCTGAGCCATGTCTGCAACCTACACCACAGCTCACGGCAACGCCAGATCCTTAACTCGCTGAGCGAGGCCAAGGATCCAACCTGTGTCCTCATGGATACTAGTCGGATTCGTTTCTGCTTCACCACAACAAGAACTCCCTGGTTTCCCTTTTTAGAGGCTGTGGATGTGGTGGGTGGGTGGATGTAAAGGGGTGAGTGGGTACAGGGTTGTCAACAGTTAGGAGCATCCTCGGGCAAGTCCCTCTCTCCCAGGGCAGAACCATCGGATACTGTTTCTAGTTAACATGTGAGAGAGGTCTGTGCTAGTCACTGAGCTAGGTTCAGTATGCTAATTTATTTAAATCGTGCAACAGCCCAGTCCATAGATTTAACTAGCTGGGTTTACAGATGAGGAAGGTGAGGTTCAGAAAGGCTGAGTCGCCTCTTTGCGGTTACTCCTTGAGCTGCTGGCCAACTTGCCCAGAGCCCTCCACCCATCACTTCCCTGCTTTTAAGGCAGGGCTTTCGATGCCAAGCTGTTGGACGTCAGGAAGCCATGCGGATGCTTAACCCTCAGGGCCATGTTTCTACAGTTGATCCAAGAACCTGATGCAAGTATGGATCACCAATCAAGCAAGGGGTCCAGGGAGGAAAGACCAAAGGTGGGCGCATGATTTGCCTTCCTTTTCATGGTTCAAGACTCAAGGTTGCTAAAGTTTTCCCCATGTGGGGGGGCAGGTGTCAGGCTTTAACTAGATGATGAGCATGGAAACTCTGTGGTATGTGTCCATGAAGAAGGGATCCTGAGATGGATGGAGCCATCAGAAATCCGCACAGTCATTTTATGTCTTGCATTATTTGGGGCGACCTTTCACAATTATGTAGAACTTTGTATTGCAGTGGTTTGAGACATGAACTTTTGTGAATGTGATCTGGAAAGGAATACAGACATACACCAACAATGAAGACCCATATCCCTTCCCTTGGAAGGTGATCCTTGAGATGTCCTTCCACTTAAGGCACAGTATCACCACTGAGCCACCGTATTGTCCCTTTTTCTTTCCTTTTTGTCCCAGCAGAATCGATTTCAAACTTTACCCTAAAAGGAGCAATCCCTTCATGGCCATGCTTTTTGAAGGACTTGGATTGATCAGCTGTCAACAAGGAAGGGTCATGGGGACAAGTCACAAGTGGCATCGGTAGGCTGGACAGTCAAAAACAAAGGGCTTACTAGTTTGGCACAACCATTCTATAACACATCACAAATTCTGCATGCAGTTCTTTACCACCGTTGAAAGCTGATATCTTAGAAATCCCCCAAAATGATAAAGACAAGGTCCCTTTTGGAAAAGAAGCAGGTACCCCTCAGTTCAGACCTTACCAGTTTGGAATAGTTCAGGCTCCATTGACTTAAGCCAGTTTGCATCCCTGGGCCAGTCTATATCCCCTTCCAACTCTTAGAAGAGCAAGAATACTCATGGGTCATCCCTTCCATGCCCCGGCACCCCCATCCCTGCCTGCCTGTTCTGGAGGGCTCCAAGGAGAGAGGAGGGAGGAGGGGCCAGGTAGGGGGCCAGTTCTATCCAGACACTGATGAACAGCTCCGGAGGCTAAAGCATAGCTGCCTCAAGTGGTTGTGCCATCAATGCCTAGGGAGCCACCTAGGCATCAGTGTCCCATGGAGCAGTGGTTAGAAGAAACACCAAAGCAAGCGATTCTTCTTACTCACCAACTGCACCAACCGCACTCTGCAGTTGAAAAGTTCTCCTAAACCACCCCATCAAAACAGAGTTCCCATTGTGCCTTAGCAGGAAAAAATCTGACTAATATCCCTGAGAATGTGGGTTCAATCCCTGGCTTTGCAGTGGGTTCAGGATCTGGCATTGCTGTGAGCTGTGGTGTAGGCATGCAGTTGTAGCTCCCACTTGACCCCTAGCCTGGGAACCTCCATATGCCTCAGGTGCTGCCCTAAAAAGCAAAAAAAAAAAAGGAAGTCTCCTCAAGGGAAAAACCCTTTTCTAGGGCTGGTGGTCATTCAGTTTTGCAGAACAAAGAGTGGGACTTAGGCCTCTCTCTCCTCCAATTATCTCATTTGCATAAAACTTTTAAAGCACATATGAACCTCTTGAAAAGAGCATCATTTATAACTGATGACATTTTGTGTTTGTATTCATTTCCATAAAATGCTCAAGATTAGTGTTTTTTTTTAGTGATGTGATGTCTCTATGGGGAATTGAACTTAGAGCTGCAGCCTTTCTGTGGAACATGCATTTAACCTTCCGTGCATAGATTCTGTGCACTGGATTTAAAGTCCTTAACAGTATTTCTCCAGAAATGACCCCAGTCTTGCAGAAGCTGACCTTGAGAATCTGTAGAGGTGATTTGGGCTTGAGTTATCAAGGTGGTAGAGTGTGGCGGTGAAGCATGTGGGTCAACTCCTAACTCACTACTAACTAGGAGGGCTAACCTGGCAAGGTCCGTACTGTTTTGTACCTCCACGTTCTCATCTTCTTATTGGGGATGATGATGGTAAAACATGCTTTACAGGTTTACTGGGAAGATTAAACAAGTTAATAGCAGAGTGTGAAGAACACTGCCTGACATGTGGTGTACACTGACCTGGGCTAGTTAGTGATGCCATCAAAGTGGCTGTGACAGTTCCAAACAGCAATAGAACCACGTACTGGAGTTCCAGTGTCACACACTTGCCTTTTAAAAGCTGCCTAATGTTTTCCCCGGTCATCTTCAGAGACACTCAGAGTCAGGTCCGTGTATACACATTCCTTCCTTTGTGCTATATCAGAAAGAAAGGAGTTGGGTATGGTTCCAAATGAGGGGGAGGAAGCAAAGGAGATAAAGTTTTCTGTGTAGACAAGTCAGCTCTTCTAAATGGTCTGTCTGATCCTAAGAAGAGCAGCTGTTCCATCTCCACAGGACCAGCCCTTGATCCCTCCCACCAAAGTTGATGCGGGGGAATCCTGGTCATGCTTTTTGACTTTGCTTGTAGGTTCTGCTCAGCCTCACTCTCACCTGCCCCGATGTCTCTTCACACTCCTCCTGACGGTTTCTGGATGGCCTTTCCAATGCTTTTTTGGGTGAATGGTTTAATCTAAGTATAACATACGTGGAGAACAATGCATGCATCATGCTGAATTATTACAGTCAGCACATGAAACCCAGATAAAGACTTTGAGCAATACCAGCACCCAATATACTTCCTTTGTGTCTCCTCCGAAGCATCACCTCCTCCAAATGTAGCCACCAGTCTCATTTCCCTCACAACAGACTATTTTTTTTTGTTTTTTTTGCCAATTTTATTACACTTTGGCTAAATGGAACCACACAGTATTTAGTCTTTTTGTTTGTTTGGGCAGTGCCTGTGGCATGTAGAAGTTCCTGGACCAGAGATTGAACCTGTGATAATGCCAGATCCTTGATCTGCTGAGCCACCAGGGAGTTCTCAGTTTGTAGTCTTTTGGGCTTAGCTTCTTTTTTTTCCCCCTCTCTTGTTAGGGCTGCACCCACAGCATATGAAAGTTCCTGGGCTAGTGGTTGAATTGAAGCTGCAGCTGCCAGCCTGTGCTGCAGCCACAGCAATGACAGATCTGAGCCATATCTGTGACCTCCACCATAGCCTACAGCAATGCTGGATCCTTAACCCACTGAACGAGGCCAGGGATCGAACCTGCATCCTCATGGATACTATGTCAGTTTCTTAACCTTCTGAGCCACAGTGGGAACACCTGAGCTAGGCTTCTTTTGCTTAGTATTCCATCTGTGAGATTCCTCTGTGTTGTGGTTTTTTTCTTTTCCATCACTGTAGAGCTCTATTGTAAAAATATATTCATGAATTTTATTTATTCATCCATTCTCCCTTTTTAGATATCTGAGTTGTTTTCAGTTTTGGACTATTATGAATAATGGTGCCATGAACATGTCTTTTGGCAAATTATGTTGTCATACCTATGCAGCTAGGTACAGAATTGATGGGTCAAATATATACTGATGCTCAACCTTAGTGAATATTGCCTAACAGTTGCCTAAATGGTTGAACACTGCCATTTTTTAACAGAGTTTTTTGAATGTTGATCCGAATGAGTTCGTCATATATTTTGAATATTAACCCCTTATCAACTATATCATTTGCAGATATCTTCTCCCATTTAGTAGGCAGCCTTGTCATTTTGATGGTAGTCTCTGTCACTGTGCAAAAGATTTTTAGTTTGATGTAGTCCCATTTGTTTATTTTTGCTTTTGTTCCCTTGCCTGAGGAGACATATCCAAAAAATTATCGCTAAGAGTGAGGTCAAAGACTGTTCTGCCTATGTTTTCTTCTAAAAATTTTATGGTTTCAGGTCTTACATTTAAGTCTTTAATCCATTTGGAGGTTATTTTTGTATATAGTGTGAGAAAGGGGTCCAATTTTACCCTTTTACATGTAGCTGTCCAATTTTCCCAACACCGTTTAATTGAAGAGGCCATCTTCCCCATTGTCCACACCAAGACACACTGTAATTAAAATGGTGATCATTAAAGATAAAGAGAAACAAGGGAAAAAATGCTTACATGGAGACTAAACAACATGCTACTAAAAAAAAAGGGGGGGGCCTTTGATGAATTCAAAGAGGAAATAAAGATAAAGAATCATTAAAGCAGCAAGGGAAAAGCAACTTATTATGTACAAGGAAACTCCCATCAGACTGTTGGCTGACTGTTCAGTAGAAATTTTGCAGACCATAAGGGAATGGCAGAATATGGGTGGGTAAACCCATGGTCTTAATAGGCTAGAGGAAGAACCCAAAGTGGCACTTGCCAGCACCAGTGTCCTTGTAGAATGAGCTCCCCAAAATGGCTGCTGTAAGCATCTAGGTCTCCGTGAGGAGTCCCCCTTGCCTCCTACCTTTCTAAGAGGTTCTCCAAGATTAGCAAGTGGGTTTAACCCAGGTTTCTTTCAAAATACTGCTTCTGTGCTGGGTCTTGGAGTATATGAAATTTTTTATGAGCTCTTTAAGAGCAGAGGCTCTGTTTCCTACAGCCCTCAGGCTCTCCCATGTGGAAGCCCCACTGACCTTCAAAGCCAGGTGATCTGAAGGCTTACCTTCCTGGTGCAGACCTAGGGTCTGGAAAGCCTGATGTGGGGCTCAGACCCCTTGCTCTTTGGGAAAAAACTCTGAAATTATGATTATCCTCTCATTTGCAGGTCACCTATCCAAGGGTATACCACTAAGGGTGTTATACTGCATCTCCACCCCTCCTACTTATCTCGCTGTGGTTCCTTCTTTATATCTTCAATTTTGGAAAATATCTTCTTCTAGTCTTCAGGATTTTCTCATCAATAGTTGCTCTGTAAATTGTTGTAATTTTGGAGTGCCCATGTGAGGAGGTGAGCTCAGTTTCTTCTTACTCCACCATTTTGGCTATTCCCCTGAAACGGAACTGATTTTTGAACATTGTGTATCATGTACCCTGCTGACTTGTTTATTTGTTGCAATAGATTTTTTAGTTGTTGTATATATAATATATATATATATTAGGAATCCTAAACAATCTATATATGAATATATATATGAATAATTATGTCACTTGCAAATTGAAATAGTTTACTTCTTTCCGATTAAATATCTTCTATTTCTTTTCTTCATGCTGCAAGCCTTTTATTAACTTCCAGAAATCTGAAAAAGTTGATTTGGAGAAATTTTGCCAGTTTTTTTTATTGCTTCTTTGGAGGGGCAAATTTTTGGAAGTATTTACTCCAGCACTTTTGCTGATATCACTTTAGTCTTTTGATTGGAACTTTTGTTTTATTTCCATTTTATGTAATTATGTCACATGTTATAATTTGTTTTTAATTTGTAATCTGTTTTATGTTTCTTTTTCTCTCCTTTCTTGCTTGATTTTGTATTAATAAAATAATTTTATTGTCCAATTCCCCTTTTCTATTAGATCATTAGTTTTATATCCTTGGCCTTTTACACTTAAATATAAACATTTTATCATTTCTCAGAAAAAATTATTACCTTTAGACAGTTTATTTTGTTTACTCCTTCATCCTTTTTTTTCCATTAGGATAATCATGAATTTTAATTCTACATATATTTTAATTTCCATATGATGTCATTATTTTTTATAAAATTAATCTTTTTTTACACTTACCCACATATATAACTTTTTCCTTACTCTTTGTTTTTGTGCTTTTCTTTTTTCTTATTTTTTTGGGGGGGAACATTTTCCTTTTGCTAAAAAATTTCTTTCTGTATAGGTTTTCTTTTGATGAATGTCTTCAGGTTATTGTTGGAAGGACTTGAAGTTTGAAACTGTATTTATTATGCCTTAAGTTTTGAAAGATATTTCACTGGAAATAGAATTTTCATTTGTAAGTTATTTTCTTTCAGCACTTAAAACATTATTCCATTGTTTTTCATTTCCATTGTTTCTCTTAGATAGTTAACTGTAAGTCTCATTGAGCTCCTCTGAAGGTCATGTATTTATCACTCTAACTGCCTTCAGGATTTAAAAAAAAAAATTTTTTAGGGAGGAGTTCCCATCTTGGCTCAGTGGCTAATGAATCTGACTAGGAACCATGAGGTTGTGGGTTTTATTCCTGGCCATGCTCAGTCAGTGAAGGATCCAGAGTTGCCATGAGCTGTGGTGTACGTTGCACAGATGCGGCTTGGATCCCACGTTGCTGTGGTGTTGGCATAGGCTGGCGGCTACAACTCTGATTGGACCCCTAGCCTGGGAACCTCCATATGCTGTGGGTGCAGCCCCAGAAAAGACAAAAAAATAAAAATTTGCCAGACTAGGCAAGATGGCAGAAGAGTAGGGGGACGTGCTCGCCCTCTCCCACAAACACAACAAAAAAACACATTTACATGTTAAACGACTTGCACAGAACAGCAACTGAATGCTGGCAAAAGTTAAACCTCCAAAGATGGCAAGAATCTCATGACATAACTGGGTAAAAGAAGAGAAAAGAGGAGAGTGAGAGAAGGGGAATCAGGACTGGACCCCATAAGGCTATCAGCTGATTTCTCTACAGAAACTCTATAGGCCAGGAGGGAATGGCAAGAGATATTTAAAGCACTGAAAGAAAAAAATATGCAACCTAGAATACTCTATCTAGCAAGAATATCATTTAAAATGGAAAGGGAAATAAAAATTTTTTCCAACCAAAAAAGCTAAAACAATATAGCAATACAAAACCCATTCTAAAAGAAATATTGAAAGGGCTTCTCTAAATCAAAAAAAAAAAAAAAAAAGAACTAGGATAGAGGAAACCAAAATCAGAGAGCAGTTACTCAAATAAGCCAGCATACAGATCTAAACATGAAGATATTTAAAATAAAATAAAATTAAAAAGAAAAAAGAGAAATCAAAATCATAAAATGTGGGCAAGGGAAGTAAGGAAATAAATAGATTCTTTTTTAAATTTTATTTTCTAAAATTTTATTATGGTAAGGAAGTGTTTGAACCTACAGGATTATCAGGCTAAAACACACAGTTATAGGAAGGGGTTAACATACTTAAAAAAACAGGTCAGGAGTTCCCGCCGTGGCGCAGTGGTTAACGAATCTGACTAGGAACCATGCGGTTGCGGGTTAGGTCCCTGCCCTTGCTCAGTGGGTTAAAGATCTGGCGTTGCCGTGAGCTGTGGTGTAGGTTGCGGACATGGCTCGGATCCCGTGTTGCTGTGGCTCTGGCGTAGGCTGGCGGCTACAGCTCCGATTCAACCCCTAGCCTGGGAACCTCCACATGCCCCGGGAGTGGCCCAAGAAATAGCAAAAAGTCAAAAAAAAAAAAAAAAAAAAAACCAGGTCAAACACAAATCAAAACCAAACATTACATTCACAAAAAATGAAAAGAAAAACTCTCAAGCAGAAAATAATTGGAGACCATCCAACCAAAGAAAGAAAGGAAGAATGGAGAATCATAGAATAAACTGGAAAACAAAGTTTAAAATGGCAATAAATAATCATCTATCAATTATCACCTTAAATATCAATGGACTGAATGCTCCAATCAAAAGACACAGAGTGGTTGAGTGGATAAAAAAGCAAAAACCTTCAATCTGCTGACTACAAGAAGCTCAGCTTAGGACAAAGGACACACATAGACTGAAAGTAAAGAAATGGGAAAAAATATTTCATGCCAAAAGACATGACAGGAAAGCAGGAGCTGTAATACTCATATCAGACAAAATAGACTTTAAAATGAAGGCCATAAAGAAAGACAAAGAAGGACACTATTTAATGGTTAAAGGATCCATTCAAGAAGAGGATATTACTATCATCAACATATATGCCCCAAATACAGGAGCGCCCAGATACATACAACAAATATTAACAGACATAAATTGACAGGAATACAATCATAGTAGGAGACTTTAACACTCCACTCACATCAATGGTCAGATCCTCTAGACAGAAAACCAATAAAGCAACAGAGATCCTAAAGGAAACAAAAGAAAAGTTAGACTTAATTGACATCTTCAGGACACTACATCCAAAAAAATCACAATACACATTCTTCTCAAGTGCACATGGAATATTCTCAAGAATTGATCACCTATTGGGGCACAAAGCTAACTTCAACAAATTTAAGAGTATAGAAATTATCTCAAGTATCTTCTCTGACCACAATGGCATGAAACTAGAAATCAACCATTGGAAAAGAAATGAGAAAAAACCTACTACATGGAGACTAAACAACATGCTACTAAAAAACCAATGGGTCAATGAGGAAATCAACAAGGAAATTAAAAAATACCTCAAGACAAATGATAGTGAAGGCACAACCTCTCAAATCTATGGGAGGCCACAAAAGCAGTGCTCAGAGGGAAATTCATAGAAATACAGGCCTTCCTCAAAAAAGAAGAAAAATCTCAAGTTGACAACTTAACCAACCACCTAAATGAATTAGAAAAAGAAGAACAAAAAAACCTGAAGTCAGCAGAAGGAAGGAAACCATAAAGATCAAAGAGGAAATCAATAAAATAGAAATTCAAAAAACAATAGAGAAAATTAATAAAACCAAGAGCTGATTCTTTGAAAAGGTAAACAAAATTGACAACCCTCTGGCTAGACTCACCAGGAGGAGAGAAAGAACCCAAATAAACGAAATTAGAAATGAAAAAGGAGAAATCACAACGGATACAGCAGAAATACAAAAAACCATAAGAGAATACTATGAACAGTTATATGCCAACAAATTGACAATCTGGAAGAAATGGACAATTTTCTAGAATCTGACAGCCTGCCAAAACTGAATCAAGAAGAAACAGACCAACTGAACAGACCGATCACTAGAAATGAAATTGAATATGTCATAAAAACACTCCCTACAAATAAAAGCCCAGGACCAGATGGCTTCATAGGTGAATTCTACCAAACATACAAAGAGGATCTGGTGCCCATCCTCCTTAAACTTTTTCAAAAGGTTGAAGAAGAAGGAATACTCCCAAAGACATTCTACGATGCCACCATCACCCTAAACCAGACAAAGATACCACCAAAAAAGAAAACTATCGGCCAATATCTTTGATGCATATAAATGCAAAAATTCTCAACAAAATTCTAGCCAACCAAATCCAACAACATATCAACATATCAAAAAGATTGTACACCATGACCAGGGTTTCATCCCACGTTCACAAGGATGGTTCAACATATGCAAATCAATCAACATCATACACCACATTAACAAAGGAAAAGTCAAAAACCATATGATCATCTCAATAGATACAGAGAAAGCATTTGACAAAGTCCAACAGCCATTTATGATAAAAACCCTCCCCAATTGGGTCTAGAGGGAACATTCCTTAACATAATCAAAGCCATTTATGACAAACCCACAGCAAATATAATACTCAATAGAGAAAAACTAAAAGCCTTCTCACTCAAATCTGGAACAAGACAGGGATGCCCACTCTCACCACTGCTCCTCAACATAGTTTTGGAAGTCCTAGCCACAGCAGTTAGACAAACAAAGGAAATAAAAGGCATCCAAATAGGAAGAGAAGCAATAAAACTGTCACTGTACGCAGACAACATGATACTATACATAGAAAACCCTAAGGACTCAACCCAAAAACTACTTGAACTGATTAATAAATTCAGCAAAGTAGCAGAATATAAGATTAATATTCAGAAATCAGTTGCATTTCTGTATACTAACAATGGAATATTAGAAAAGGAATACAAAAATACAATACCTTTTAAAATTGCCAAAAAAATCAAATACCTGAGAATACACCTGACCAAGGAGGTAAAGAACTTACATGCCAAGAACTATAAAACATTAATCAAGGAAATTAAAGAAGATGCAAAGAAATGGAAAGATATTCCATGTTCCTGGAATGGAAAAATTAATATTGTTAAAATGGCCATACTACCCAAAGCAATCTACAGATTCAATGCAATCCCTATCGCATTACCCATGACATTTTTCACAGGACTAGAACAAATAATCCAAAAATTTACATGGAACCACAAAAGACCCAGAATTGCCAAAAAAATCCTGAGAAATAAAAACCAAGCAGGAAGAAACAAACAAACAAACAAATAAAAAAAAACCCAACCCAAGCAGGAGGCATAACTCTTCCAGAGTTCATTCAAGCAATATTACAAATCCATAGTCATCAAAACAGTGTGGTACTGGTACCAAAACAGACATACAGACCAATGGAACAGAATAGAGAACCCAGAAATATACCCTGACACCTATGGTCAACTAATCTTTGAGAAAGAAGGCAAGAGCATAAGATGGGAAAAAGAAAGTCTATACAGCAAGAATTGCTTAGAAACCTGGACAGCTACATGCAAATCAGTGAAACTAGAACACACCCTCACACCATGCACACAAATAAACTCAAAATGGCTGAAAGACTTAA
This sequence comes from Phacochoerus africanus, assembly GCF_016906955.1. NCBI lineage: Eukaryota > Metazoa > Chordata > Mammalia > Artiodactyla > Suidae > Phacochoerus > Phacochoerus africanus. The sequence continues at coordinate 48,551,063 of NC_062548.1, forward strand.
ATATAAGACAAGACACCATCAAACTCCTGGAAGAGAACATAGGCAAAACATTCTCTGACATCAACCTCATGAATATTTTCTCAGGTCAGTCTCCCAAAGCAATAGAAATAAGGGCAAAAATAAACCAATGGGACCTAACCAAACTGACAAGCTTTTGCATGGCAAAGGAAAACAAAAAGACAACTTACAGAATGGGAGAAAATAGTTTCAAATGATGCAACAGACAAGGGCTTAATCTCTAGAATATAAAAGCAAGTTATACAACTCAATAGCAAAAAAGTCAACCACCCAATGGAAAAATGGGCAAAAGACCTGAATAGACATTTCTTCAAGGAAGATACACAAATGGTCAACAGGCACATGAAACAATGCTCAACATCACTGATTATTAGAGAAATGCAAATCAAAACTACCATGAGATACCACCTCACACCAGTCAGAATGGCCATGATTAATAAGTCCACAAATAACAAGTGCTGGAGGGGTTGTGGAGAAAAGGGAACCCTCTTGCACTGTTGGTGGGAATGTAAACTGGTACAGCCACTATGGAGAACAGTATGGATGTGCATTAGATATCTATATATAGAACTACCATATGATCCAGGAGTCCCACTCTTGGGCATATATCCGGACAAAACTCTGCTTAAAAGAGACACATGCACCTGCATGTTCATTGCAGCTCTATTCACAATAGCCAAGACATGGAAACAACCCAAATGTAATGTCCATCGACAGACAATTGGATTAGGAAGAAGTGGTATATATATATACAATGGAATACTACTCAGCCATAAGAAAGAACAAAATAATGCCATTTGCGGCAACATGGATGGAACTAGAGACTCTCATACTGAGTGAAATAAGTCAGAAAGAGAAAGACAAATACCTTATGATATCACTTACAATTGGAATCTAATATCTAGCACAAATGAACCTTTCCACAGAAAAGAAAATCATGGACTTGGAGAATAGACTTGTGGCTGCCCAAGGGGAGAGGGAGGGAGTGGGAGGGATCCAGAGCTTGGGGTTAATGGATACAAACTATTGCTCTTGGAATGGATTTATAATGAGATCCTGCTCTGCGGCACTGAGAACTATGTCTAGATACTTACATCACAACATGACAATGGGAGGAAAAATTATGTATACATGTATGTGTAACTTGGCCCCCATGCTGTATAGTGGGAAAAAATAAAAATAAAATAAAATAAAAAATAAATTTTTTTGATTTTCATTTTCTGTAGTTTTACCATAGGATACCATAGAAGATGCTTTCCCTCGAATCCTTTCCCAGTAGGTGTTTAGATTGAGGTCAAATCAGGGACACACCAAATGATAAAAGTGACAACAAACACTTCTGATGTTTAATAAATTTGAAATAGTAGTAGTGAAGTTTATTTTCATATGAATCCTAGATTCTTTTGTTCTAGAGAGATGATGAGGTAAGGCCAATTCTTGGCATGGAATTAGTGTTCTGTAAATATTTCAATGAAACATTTTAGTAAATCTTTCAATGAATGGATGGGTAGGCGGATGGATGAGACCAAATGAATGATCAAGGCAAACTGAAGATAAGTGGGCTTCAGCTTTTGATCTGACAGTCATCTAGTGTTCTTGAACAGGTCCCTGAAACTCACTTGGGGCCTCTTTCTTCAGGTCACTTTCTTCACTTGTAACTGGAGGAGATTGCTATAGAATATCTTAGGATCCTCTTCTGACTCTGCTAGTCTACAAGATGCCCGGAAACAAAGGATCTGTGCACAGAGCTCTGAAGTGAACCATTTTGGTAACTTCTTGGCTCATCTCAGGGATTCCAGACAGGACAGACTTGCCTGTTTCTCCATCATTTCCTCACATCCAAGAGTAAGGCCATGACTGGTTGCCCTGCTCCACCCCAGATCAGACGTTTCCTGTGCTCCACAGCAACAAGTTAGCATCTTTGCCCTGCTGCACATCTGCATAGTTGTGTGGCTTCCTGTGTGCTGCCTTCTTCACCTCTACTTGACCCCCAAGTGCCTGACAGAACATCTGGCACATGTTGGGAACTCAGAGTATCATGAATAAAGGAACGTTGTTCCTATATTGTTCCCAGGACAGAGGGAGCTCTATGGCACAATTGTCTCATCAAGTGGAAACTTCTTTTTCTCCTCAAGATGTAGTTTATACGCAGGCAGTGGTGGGAAAGAGATTGTTTTATTTATTTATTTATTTTGTCTTTTGCTGTTTCTTTGGGCCGCTCCCGCGGCATATGGAGGAACCATGAGGTTGCGGGTTCGGTCCCTGCCCTTGCTCAGTGGGTTACGATTGCAGACGGGGCTCGGATCCCTATACCACAGCTCACGGCAACGCCGGATCTTTAACCCACTGAGCAAGGGCAGGGACCGAACCCGCAACCTCATGGTTCTTAGTCGGACTCGTTAACCACTGCGCCACGACGGGAACTCCAAGAGATTGTTTTTAAAATGAAGGGGAGGGGAGTTCCTGTCGTGGCGCAGTGGTTAATGGAACCATGAGGTTGCGGGTTTGGTCCCTGCCCTTGCTCAGTGGGTTAACGATCCGGCGTTGCCGTGAGCTGTGGTGTAGGTCGCAGATGCGGCTCGGATCCGAGTTGCTTTGGCCCTGGCATAGGCTGGTGGTTACAGCTCCGATTTGACCCCTAGCCTGGGAACCTCCCATATGCCGCGGGAGCGGCCCAAGAAATGGCAAAAAGACAAAAAACAAACAAACAAACAAAAAACAAACAAACAAACAAAAAATAAAAGGAAGGGGAGCAGATTGCTTAAAAGCTCTTCCTTGCATGTTGGTTACTAACTTAGGGGGAAAAGAAAGGAACTTGGCTCAGCTTCCCTTTTCTGACTCCACCCCTCCCCATGTCCCTGTGCTTTGCATTTCTGGTCTGGATATCAGGTCTCTCAGAAGGTAAAAAGGTTTCTGGGCAAAAGGAAGGTCTGCTTGTTTGGGAGAGTGCTGTGTACAGCTGTGATTTGGGGCTTGCCTGGGCTCTTGAAAACTCACCTAGCAAAGCTCACTTTCAGCCTCTTATTCACAGCCCTCAGCAGCTATACTTCCTCTTTTGGCTTCTTGTATTTTCCTTGTTTCAGTCCACTGAGGGCCTGTGAGACCCTGACTGCTCCATCTGTTCAGCCTACTGTGAGATAAACCCATAGCTGTCTGTTGCTAACTTTGCAAGTAGGAAGTCCTTTCCATGGCAGCCTTTTCCTGCACTGTGGGTACCTTCTTGAACCCTGTTTCATTTGGGCAAAAGATGTTGTTGTTTTCAACCTTGTCTCCTTGTGACCGTTGGTGGACTCCTCAGAAAGTCAACGGTGAATACTCCTCATCTGTAGCAATTGCAGCAGTGGATATGTATGACAATGTCCCTGGCTTCAAGTCTGGACTTCCTGGTCCACTAATTGAGGTGCCTTGGGACAGAAACCTGTCATAGGCTCTGTTTTTCCTTCTGTATGCTGGGGACTTGTGTCATTGCTGTGAATAATAAATGATACGGCACATGCATTGGGCAGAACAGAGTAGCCAACTTAATTCATGTTAAGGGTTGGCATCGTTACTGAGACATGATAAATACTTCATATCCTTTTCTTCCTTTCCTTTTGGCCTGGAAATGTTTGATTAACAAGTCAGACTGCGATTTCTCTCTTTATTTCAGCAATCACAGGAAGAATCTGTGTGAAAGTCATCTCTTCTGACGCCCCCAGGGTTCCCAGGTGATGAAGTTGCCAGCATGGGCCTCATGGAAAAACCATTACAGGCATGCCCCACTTTTAGAAAGTTCAATTTATGCCATTTCACCTTTACAAAAGGCCTACAGTAGTACCTGTTTTTGCTAATAGAAAGAAATCCCAAGAGGATTTTTGCAAAAAGACAAAAAATGAAAATCACGATCAGTGTGTGTTTCGCAGTGAGCTGTTACCAGGCAGCACACGCCCAGCAGCTAGAGTAGCACCACCAAGCGCCTTGGCCTGGAACTACACTCAGCATCTCAGTGCCAAGCCGCCATAGCTTTGAACTGCATCTGTGAGACTCTGCACTTGATTTCCATTTTAAATGCCTGTATTAGCAAGATGGGTCCTGAGGTAGCTGATTCTTTGCTTTACGCTGTTTCCGCTTAAGAAAACGTAGGAACGCTCTGCTTTTGGATAGTGGCCAGGGGTGGTGGGGGAGGGGAAGAACTCTTTGAGGAATGCTTTCCTAATTTATTATTCGCTGAATGGAAAGATTCTTCAGTCCTGGGATTGCTTTCATTTCACAAAATCACAGGTTTCCTTCTTTTAAATCCAAAGAGGTATTTCCTGTGGCAACTGCAGCAAAGTCCTGAGGGAAGGCAGTGATCTATCTGGTGGGTCTTCCTACAACACCAAGGCCCCTCCACGGGTCACTGTTGCTGTGTCATGACTGCTCTCTGTAAAAGGAGGAAATACCATCAATTATGAAAAACGAGAAGTCACTGAGGGATTAACATTGGGTGAAACCCCTTTTGTCACTCAGTAGATGGCAGTCTGCAAAACCATGGTTTATTATGATGACTGTTATTTCATTTTAGAATTCTGAGAATTAGCGACAAATGTCAGAGGTTGTGCCTCCTTGCTGTCAATTCACCATTTTTGTGATGTTTGTTATCTTGATCTTCCTTAGACAGTAAAAGAAACCACGCCACCCGTCAGAGATTCTTTTTTATCCTCTCCTTTAACCAAAGTCTTCTAGATTTCTCTCTGATTTGCTGGACTTCAAAAAAGTTATTCTTCAGAGGATGAGTTTTGTTAAAGTCAGGGGATTCGATTTCTCATGGCAGGGAGTGGCCGGGGAGTGTGGGCTTTGGTTCTAGCCCTTTCCGAAGTGGCATAGCAACCTTCTACGTGATGCTTTTCCCTACTGAAGCAGCTGTTGAACTTGGAGACCCTTTCCCCCGGTTTATGTCAAGTGAACCTAGAAAACAGAAAAATTCTAAGTGATCTCATAACCAAACCACATAAACAGAGAGTCTATAAAAATGACCTCAGGATTAGTCAGCAGAACAGTGGAGTAGCAAAAGATGGCCAGATGTTACTACTCTGGATGTGCATGAGTGTGTGTGTCCTTTAGAGGACCAACAGTTGTTTTGAGGTCCTGTGCTGGCCCTGGGACCTGGGAAGGCACAACTGCATAGGAACTGAATGACAATCTCCAATTCTGATCAGTTTGGAATCCAGTTCCTTCTCTCTACTTAGTGGCTGTGTGACCTTGGGAAAGAGACAGTGTCTTTCTGACATGGTCTCCCATTCTATAAAATAGAGATGATGACAGTAGCTCTTACCCAATGGGGCAATAGTGAAGATTAAACATGATCCCACATAAAACACAGTCAGCTTAGATCTGTACCATGCATGATGACTATCTGTATTAGTTTCTATTGTTGCCATTACAAACCACCACAGCCTCCGTGGCTTAAAACAACACGAATTTGGAGTTCCTTGGTGGCTCAGCAGGTTAAGGATCCAGCGTTGTCTCTGCTCTGCTTGCGGCTGTGGTGTGGGTTCGATTCCTGGACTGGGAACAGGTGTGGCCAAGAAACCAACCAAACAAAACACACAAAAAAACCCCACACAAATTTATTATCTTAAAGCTGGAAATCAAGTCTGATGTGGGTCTCACCATGCGAAAATCAAGGTGTAACAATTATCATCGTGTTCCTTTCTGGAGGCTGGAGGGAAGAATCAGCTTCCTTGCTCATTTGGGCTGTTGGCCAAACCCAGTTCTTTGTGGTTGTAGGACTGGGCTCCCCACTTTCTTGCTGGCTGTAAATGGAGGGCCTTTTCAAGCCTCCAGAGGACCTTGCATTCCATAACTTGTGTGTGACACCTTCCTCCGTCTTCAAAGCCAGCAATGGGGCATCCAGTCCTTTACACCACATCTCTGACCAATTCTTCTGCCTCCCTTTTTTGCTTTTACTAGCTCACGTGATGATGTTGGGTCCCCCTGGGTCATTCAGGATAATCCCCTAGCATCTGATTAGCACCCTTAAATGCTTCTCCTGAATTCCATTTTGCCATATTCGAGGCTCTGGGAAGCAGGAGGTAGACATCGTTGGGGGACCATTATTCTCCTACCACACCATCAGAGTCATCTTCCCCATCTAAGGGTTTAAAGAAAGTAGATGCCCCTAGGGCTCAGCATGCAGAGATGCACAGAATAGATAATGTCGGGGTGTGCGTTGGGGGTGGGAAGCACAGGGATGGGAATCGGGGATGATGGTCTGAGGCAAATGTAGAAACTGAGTAAAGCTTGTCCTTCTGCCCTACACACCCCAGCCTCTCCAGCACACCAGCTTTGCACATTCTCCACTTCTCGCCTTGCTCCCTCCACTTTTTTTTTTTTTTTGTCATTTTAGGGCCAAACCTGCGGCATCTGGAGGTTCCCAGGCTAGGGATCTAATTGGAGCTGTAGCCACCAACCTATACCACAGCCACAGCCATGCCAGATCTGAGCCATGTCTGTGACCTACACCACAGCTCACGGCAATGTCAGATCCTTGACCTGCTAAGCAAGGCCAGGGATCGAACCCGCAACCTCATGGTTCTTAGTTGGTTTCGTTTCTGCTGTGACCCGACATGAACTCTACTCCCTCTGCTTTTGATGCCCCTTTGACCTCTGTCTTACCAGGAGGTGGGAGTTGCTATTCTTTATGGCGGTTCTGCTGATGGCCAGGCTTGTGCTGGATGCTTTCTTTGTCAACATCATTTTGGACTCACACGGGCGACTTGCTTGGCTTAAGGTCACACAGAACATCAGTTAAAGTTGTGATGACTCAGGCACTAAACAGGGATTTACTGGAGGCTGTGGAGCTCATTTCTGGAATCTTGGGAAAAGTTGAAACAACCAGGCTTTGGAGGCAGCAGATGCCCAGGAATCCCTGGGACCTTAGCAGCAGAGTGAAGTCTTTTTGGCTGTGGGAACAGGACTGGAGGCCAGCAGCCCCCTGTCTAGGAATTGTACAATTCCAGCTATATAATCCTGGAGAAGGATCTGGTGATTATATGGCTACATGCATTTATGAGGTTTGCAGACATTGCTGAATCTGAATTCAGAGGCAGATAAAGCTTGGGCTTGTGGTGGCATCCCCGCTTTGCAATGAGAACACTTCCTAAAGTGAAAAAGAGGGTTGCCACTGGCTGTTTACTGTATTGTGAAGGTGGCTGCTCAGGTGTTTCTCCCCAAGTGCTGGCCAAGGAATGGGTCACAGAACCCCTGGCCCCTGGGGGAAGTGGAGTGAGCAGGGCAGCCACCCCTGTGACGACCACTTGACAGCTCACAAGGGGGAAGATAAAAGTTGAACTCAGGTTTTTTTGTCCCCAGCTCAATCTGCCCTCCATTCTCTAGATGAAAGCCGGTGTGCTGGGACACTGTACCTGATTAGCTCACCTTCTTGTAGGTTGACTCCTTGTTAGTGGAAGGAGTATTTCTATCCTAAAGACCACAGGATGCAGCACCGGCAGCAGGGGCGGTTCCTGGCCCTGGGGCTGCTGGGTGGGGGAGGGGCTATGAAAAGCTGAGCCTAATTTGTTATTGCAGCAGATAAACCCAGATTGGTTGACCTCTGCCACCTCCCCTGAAGGCCTTGGAGGAGGAGGTAAGTTCCCTGCTGTGAAGCAAGAGAGGCCACTGGGGGACAAGGGCCCACAGCTGCCCCAACAATGCTTGACAAGTCTGGGCATGACCATAGGCTGAATATAGTAACAGATCTGCCAGAGACAGGACTGCACAGGCTCTTCTGGGCTGAGAGGAAAAGAGTCTTTTTTGTTTTTCTTTAATTTGACTGTAAAAAGAGGCAAGCCCAGCCAGATATGAGGGCAATTTTTTTTCTTTCATTTTTTAAAGTTTTGTTGAAATGTAGTTGATTTACAAGGTTGTGATAATTTCTGCTGTACAACAAAGTGATTCAGTTATCCATGCACACACATCCGTTGTCTTTCAGATTCTTTCCCCACTTAATTATCACAGAATACTGGGTAGAGCTCCCTGCGCTCTACAGCAGGTCCCCTTTGGCCAATCATTTCATATACCTCAGTGTTCATGTGCCAGTGGGGACGATTTAGAAGAGGTCTATTTAAACGGAGCCTGGGCTGGGTGAGTTGACCTCGGGTTGAAAGCCACTTCAGTCTGCTGAAAGCCCGCCCCAGAGGGGAAGTGTGTGTGCGCATGAGCTCACAGGGGTGGTGGGTGGGAGGAGGGGCCCACTTTGTCCGCTCTCCTCCAGCCCTAGTCAAGAGAGTGTTTCTGGATGTTTAGGTGGAGAGATGCAAAGATGTGGGGATCTAGAACCCAGCCTCCAGAGGCCTAGAGGGATGCATTCCCAGACCGGGTCTCACAGCATGGCCCCCGCCCCCCAGCCCTGAGCCATCCTGCAGAAGGATGTGAGGACAGCTCATCCGGCATCTGTCTGAGCCAGCGGACACAAGGGGACTTGACTGGGAAAACCAGAGTCGTCTAGAGAAGTTTTTTAAAAAAACCAAACCTGAGAAGATAGGCAATTTTAAAGTCTACAAACATGCTTATTTCAGAGTAATGCCAAGATAGTGAGCCTACTGTGTGTCAGGCTCAAGGCCAACTGCTCTCGGTGTATCATCAGTTCATTTACTACTCCCCAAAGCCCCCCCACCCTCAAGATCTTCCCCTTTACCAATGAGAAAGCTGAGGTGTAGAAAGGGGAAGGGTGAAGGGTGTTGCTGAAAGTCCTAAAAGTGGTGGAACCTTTACTGAGCATGAGGGGGAGATGATCTTAAGATGCAGCACAAAGGACTTAGGTTAGACATGAGACCCATTTGGGGAAAATAAAGCTCACTGCAAGGCTTTACAGTAGGTTACTGTGGAGTCTTCTGGATGCCTTTAAAAAAAGGCCTAGGATGAATTTTGCCATAGCCAAAAAGTGGAAGCAACCCCAGGGTCCATCCATGGGTGAATGGATAAACAAAATGTATACACACAGGATGGAATATTATTCAGCCTTAAAAAGGAAGGAAATTCAAACACAGGCTGCAACATGAATGAACCTTGAGGACGTTACGCTGAGTGAAATAAGCCAGACACAAAAGGACCAAGGCTGTATGATTCTGCCTATACAAGAGGTACCTGGAGTAATCGAATTCATAGAGACAGAAAGGAGGATGGTGGCTGCCAGGGGCTAGGGGAGTGGATGTGAGAGCTGCTGGTTAATGGGTAGAGTTTCAACCGGATGATGACAAGAGTTTGGTGGACAGATGGTGGGGACGGTTGCACAACAATGTGATTTACTTCGTGCTACTGAACCATACACGTAAAATGGTCATGATGGTAAATTTGACGTTATGAGAATTTTACCACAATTAAAAACAAATAGGATGGTTAAACACAGTACTTCCTGAGGGTGAGGGCTGGTCTCTAGGACAGACTGCTGTGCCCTCAGATGCTGTGTCCCATGTGCTGGGAATCTGATGTCACCGTCCTGCCTTCCCTGGTCCTGGCCCACGTCCCCCCATGCTCTCTTAATTGTTAGCTATTAATTCGGCCTCGTATGTTTGGCCTTAATGTCTCACATGGCTGAGCATCTTCCACCAGGCTCTGCGGCCTCGGGCCCCTGGGAGTGGTGTTTTTGTGGGCAAGCCTGGCTCTGTGGTTTCTAAGACGTTGACTAGGTTTTGACTAGGTTTCGTGTTGCAACCCTGGGAAGAAGGACTGGGTGCTTTTTGCATGAAAAAACGTTGTGGCCTGATTGACACGTGGGTAAGTTTTCAAGAGTCCTGACACATTAGACCTACGTTGGAATGTGTGCCCCCCCGCCAAGGAAAACAAAGCGTGATCGTATTTATGATGCAGATGGCGACATCAAAGAGCTCGTGCTGCTCTCAAAGTTCCAGAAAATTTGAGCCACACCCTCGGATGGATCCAAGAGGCCCTTAAAGTCACAATTCACATCTCGGTGGCAGACATCTTGGCTAATGCACACTGGACTTTTCCTCCATTGCTGCTTCACACACCCCCCTGCAAGGGTTCAAGAGCAAGGGTTTGAGCTTTTCTTTGCCCTCTCTTTTCCCCACAGCCCTTAGTGCCGGCACTAGTGAGGCTGATGTCTTTTCACATTGTGCCTGTTTGTATTTCTCTTTGGGTAAATTGCCTATCTATATCCTCCTGTTTGTTTTTTTTAATATATATATTAAAAATGTATATGTATATAATAAAAATATATATGTTATATTTACAATATATATCAGAAAGTTCTTAGAGAGAGTAGATCCTAAAAATGCTCATCATGAAGGAAAAACTTTTTTCTTTCCTTTCCTTTTCTTTTTTTAAATGGAAGTATAGTTGATTTATGATATTGTGCTAGTTTCAGGCGTATAGCAAAGTGACTCAGTTATACATATATATAACATACACATTACATATATATTCTTTTCCGTTATAGATTCTTTCCCCCTCCCTTCCTTTCTTCCTTCCTTCCTTCCTGTATCAGTATGAGATGTTGGATGTTAACTCAATTCATTGCGGTAATCATTTCATGATGTAAATCAAACCATTATGTTGTACACCTTAAATTTATACAATGCTGCGTGTCAATTATATCTCAATAAAACTGGATGCAAAAGAAAAAAATTTTAAAGAGTTGGTTAAAGCACAATGCTTATTATGCTTTACCAAATGTGACATAAAGCAAGTTAAACAAATTTTCTTTTTAACAGTAGTGATAACCAAATAGCCATAAAATGTTCTGGCTAAACTTGTCCTCCTCTTCTTGAATATGGATGAACTTTATGTAGAAACTGCTTCCCATAAGTAAAAACAGAGCACTCTAATGTGTTTGGATCCATGCTGTACTGACAGGAGGCTCTGTTCGTCTGGATTATATAGCAATCGGAATGGTTTTGCACACGGCACGTTAACTTCATGTACCCGCAGAGTGAAAACAATCTTGCAGAGGTTGTTTTCCAGTCAAGCGGTCAGTACCCGAGACCATGATGACATCATCTTAGAAGAGGCTGTGCATGGTGAGTTTCAAGTTCTATCTAGACGACTTTTCCTGTAGTTCTCACCACTACAATTCATTTTCTCTTAAGATAACATAGGGACTTGCTATTGTGGCTCAGCGGTAACAAGCCAGACTAGGATCCATGAGGTTGTGGGTTCCATCCCTGGCCTCCCTCTGTGGGTTACGGATTCAGTGTTGCTGTGAGCTGTCGTGTAGATCGCAGGTGCGGCTCAGCGTTGCTGTGGCTGTGGTGTAGACCGCAGCTGCAGCTCCAATTCAACCCCTAGCCTAGGAATTTCCATGTGCCAAGGGTGAGGCCCTAAAAAGAAAAAAAAAGATAATATAATATAGCCAGTTTACTTATGCTCTTGGTTACGGAAGGTTGTATTTTAGTAGTATATGCTGAGTCTAGGTAGAAAGCTAAAGAGAATGAATCCAGAAATTGTGGAGCTGTTTATTAACTTTCCTAGGGTAGGAAAAAAAAAAAAAAAGGGAGGGACTCGATAATTTTTATCTGATTAAATTGCCTCTACTCCCAGATGCTATTTTTTTTTTGGTGTCTTTTTGCCTTTTCTAGGGCTGCTTCCTGCGGCATATGGAGTTTCCCAGGCTAGGGGTCCAGTGGGAGCTGTAACCACCAGCCTATGCCCGAGCCACAGCAATGCGGGATCTGAGCCTCGTCTGCAGCCTACGCCACTGCTCACAGCAACACCGGATCCTTAACCCCCTGAGCAAGGCAAGGGATTGATCCCGCAACCTCATGGTTCCTAGTTGGATTTGTTAACCACTGGGCCACAGTGGGAACTCCCCAGGTGCTAATTCTTGATCTCTTATGCATGTTGAAAATATTTCAACTATTCTGTGTTTTTAAACCTTATTTTTGTTTGTGTTGTACACAATTGAAAAACATATGTGGTCCTTTTCTTTATAGTCTTGGCAGTTTATTTCTATTCTACCATAAATTTTAAAAAATGTTGATCTTGTGTTTTTCATAATCTTTTATAGTGTTTTTTGTTTCTTGTTTGATTCATTTGGAGCTTGACTTAGCGTGTATTGTGTGAGGTAGGGATTTATATTTTGTCGTGGTAAACTTTATTGATTGTGCCAATTGAATTTAATTTCCACTAATTTGAAGTCTCCTCTCTTTCATCTTCACTTACACACACACACACACTCACAACTACATTCTGAATTCTTGAATCCTTTTAAATTGTTATTTTCAAGAAAATAATCTTTGGCTTAATTTAGCAACTCATTTATTTTTGCTTTTATGTTTATTAGTTCTATACTTTAAAAAACAAACAAACAAACTTCTTTCTTCTTTTACATCAACTGTTTTTTATTTTTTGGCTGCATCTGCAGCATGTTGAACTTCCCACGCTAAGGACTGAATATGTGCCACTGTAACCAGAGCCACAGCAGTGACAATGCCAGGTCCTTAACCTGATGAGCCACAAGGGAGCTCCTCTGCCCTTCTTTCTGATATTTTGTTTTTTGCCTCTTGAATTGAAGGCTTAGTGCATCCATTTTCATTAATTTTTTTCCTAATATTTGCACTAAAGGCTGTAAATCTTTGTCAGAAGAGCTCTGACTGCAGTTTACAGGTTTTGATATGCACGGTTCTATATTTGTCTTTTTCTGTTTTTTAGGGCCTCACCTGTGGCATATGGAAGTTCCTAGACTAGGGGTCAAATAGGAGCTGCAGCTGTCAGTCTACACCATAGACACAGCAACACCAAATCCTAGCCACACTTGTGACCTATACTGCATTGTGTGGCAATGCTGGATCCTTAACGCACTGAGCAAGCCAGGGATGAAACCTGCATTCTTGTGGATACTAGTCAGGTTCTTAACATGCTGAGCCACAATAGGAACTCCTCTATTTGTCTTAAAATTGTTCACGATTCTGTGTTTTTGGTTTTTAATATTTATTTATTAATTTTTATCATGTAAATGCCTGTATTTGAACTAACACTTTGCGACTAGATTACATCACTCTTAAGAGTTAGAGTAATGGTATAATCTTGAAAACGATAGCAAACATCTTGGCTAAGCAAGACTATATTGTCTTACATACATATTTTTAGTTTTTAGTGACCACATCTTGTTTTAGGTATAAAATTATAAAATTTATTGCACACTTAGTGTACTTGGTCTATTGTTTCCTGTCTACATGCTGAGCACACTCTCTCCTCAAAAGCATTTTATTTAGGAGTTCCTTTTGTGGCTCAGCAGTGAAGACCCCAACTAGTATCCATGAAGATGCGGGTTTGATTTCTGGCCTCAGTCAGTGGGTTAAGGATCCAGCATTGCTGTGACTTATGGCATAGCTCTCCAAGGTGGCTTGGATCCACATTGCTGCGGCTGTGGCATAGGCCAGCAGCTGCAGCTCCCATTAAACCCTACAGCCTGGGAACTTTCATATGCCATGGGTTCAGCCCTAAAAAAAAAAAAAAGTTTATATTTGATAATATTTTAAATATAAAGAGAGTTTGATGACCCAAGCTTTAAAACAAATAAGCTTATTTTGAACCAAATGTTTCAGGACAAAATATGTCAATTGTTTACAAATTGAGTGTGAGAGAGGAGATGCATATTTAAGGTACATTTTTTTGTCTGCTTAAAATGTACTTTTTTTTTTTCTTATGTGAAGACCTCATATAAAAGCAGCAAAATCCACAGTCTTATTTAATGGAATCAAATATTCTTCAATGTACAAAAAAAGATTCCATAGAAGGCATACTGTAAAAGATACCAGTTTTAAGCAGAAAGGACTATGAAAATCTTTTATTTCATTCTGCACAGCCAGTTTCTTCCACACATTTTCAGTACTGTAAAGATAAGCAAAGAATATTTATATCCAAACACACTTTGACCACAGTTCTTGATTAAGAGCTCATGAACTGGAGGGAAAGCAAAATTATTGTCTAATAATATTCATATCCAATATTCAAGCAATTCCCAAGAGGTGGACATTCTACGAGGGAAAAAGATACATCAAAAGAATAACACACGGCACTGGAAAATGTCAAGAGCAACAATTTGGGAGGCATGATTAAATGATTTGGCTCTGTCTGTACTTGTAGAAGGTTGTTTTAAAGTTCTCAGATGAATTGGGTTTTTGGCTCTTCTTTTGCTATTAATTTATAATTCATGGAATTGTGTTCAATGAAGGTGCCCTGTGAGGTTTCTGCTTTGAGAAACTTGTTGAGGGTTTCTTTGAAGCCTGATAGTAGCCCCATTTTTGTGAGGGTTTTGTGTGTTTGAAATCAATGTGTATTTTCTGCTTGTTGGGTATACATTTCTCTATTAAATCATGCCTATTAATTACAGTATTCAAATCTTCTAGAGCTTCACTTTTTTTGGCATTATTTAATCTGCTGAGTTTTGGAAGAGGTGTGGTAAAGCATTCATGACATGGACTTGACCGCTTCTTGCCTTTCTATCAGCTTTTTAATGAAAAAAAAAATTTTTTTTTTGTCTTTTTGCTATTTCTTGGGCCGCTCCCTCGGCATATGGAGGTTCCCAGGCTAGGGGTCCAATTGGAGCCGTAGCCACCAGCCTACGCCAGAGCCACAGCAACACGGGATCCGAGCTGCGTCTGCAGCCTACACCACAGCTCACGGCAACGGATCCACAGTTAAGGCAACGGATCGTTAACCCACTGAGCAAGGGCAGGGATCGAACCCGCAACCTCATGGTTCCTAGTCGGATTCGTTAACCACTGGGCCCACGATGGGAACTCCCTTAATGAAATTTTTTAAATTCAGTTGTCAAGTGCATTAAGATCTCTGATTGTTATATAAATTTTACTTTTTATTAATTAGATACATTTTTCTTCGTCTTTTTTTTTTTCCATTTTATTGCTGCACCTGTGGCATATGGAAGTTTCCAGGTTAGTGGTCAAATGGGAGCTGCACCTGAGACCTAGGCCACAGCCATAGCAACACTAGATCTGAGCTGCATCTGTGACCTACACTGCAGCTTATTGTAATGACAGATTCTTAACTCGCTGAGCAAGACCAGGGATCACACCCACATCCTCACACTCACACACATGCATGCATGCTCACATGCAGCCAGATGCAGAAGCTGCTGGACCAAAGTCACTGCTCAGGCTGGGGCTGGACCATATTTCCAATGGGAGGAGAGTCTGTGAAAACAACAGCTCCTGAAAACCAGTTTCCTTAAAAGCCTTTCTTCTCAGAGCCCTGGGGACAGGGACAGGGTGAGCCTGAGAAGGGGAGTAGGCCTTCAAGGTGACATAATTGTCCACATAACTGGGCGGCAACGTGGGTGAATGGAGGCTTTAGCGGAGTTAAATAATCACCTGACAGTTCAAGATTAATTGATCAGGAGTTCCTGTCGTGGCGCAGTGGTTAACGAATCCGACTAGGAACCGTGAGGTTGTGGGTTCAATCCCTTGCCTTGCTCAGTGGGTTAAGGATCCGTTGCCTTAACTGTGGATCCGTTGCTGTGAGCTGTGGTGTAGGTTCCAGACACAGCTCGGATCCCGTGTTGCTGTGGCTCTGATGTAGGCCAGTGGCTACGGCTCCGATTAGACCCCTAGGATGAGAATTTCCATATGCCGTGGAAGCGGCCCTAGAAAAGGCAAAAAGACCAAAAAAAAAAAGATTAATTGATCAGTATGTTTATGGGGTGGTGATGGCTCAAATAGCACTTCCCATTGTGTGTCAGAGGGAGGTGAGCAGGAAAGGGAGGGTGGCTTGGTCAGTGCTAATACGTGTGCCATTAATAAAGATATTTTTTTGCTGTTTAGAGCTGGACCTGCAGCATATGGAAGTTCCTGGGCCAAGAGTTGAATCAGAGCTGCAGCTGAGACCTACATCACAGCAACACCAGATCCTTAACCAACTGAACAAGGCCAGGGATGGAACCTGCATCCTCATGGAGACAACATTGGGTCCTTGACCTGCTGAGCCACAGCAGGAACTACTAATATTGATTTTATAGCTTTGACAAAAGGCTACTAGCAAATCAGGGAGTATGATAACTTTAGGGACCCATCTTGGATGCCAACAAGTGAGTTTAAAAGTATTTGTAGGTCTTTTGCTTTTGTTCAGTGAAGTCACACATGTCCGTTTACCATGAGGCTTAATTCCAGCATGGAGCCTCGTCATTAAAATCTGGGTCTTGGGGAGTTCCCGTCGTGGCGCAGTGGAAACGAATCCTACTAGGAACCACGAGGTTGCAGGTTCAATCCCTGGCCTCGCTCAGTGGGTTAAGGATCCAGTGTTGCCACCAGCTGTGGTGTAGGTCACAGAGGAGGCTCAAATCTGGTGTTGTTGTGGCTGTGGTTGTGGCATAGGCCAGTGACTGCAGCTCCGAATAGAGCCCTAGCCTGGGAA
The DNA here is from genome assembly GCF_016906955.1 of Phacochoerus africanus. Taxonomy (NCBI): domain Eukaryota; kingdom Metazoa; phylum Chordata; class Mammalia; order Artiodactyla; family Suidae; genus Phacochoerus; species Phacochoerus africanus. The sequence goes on from NC_062548.1 coordinate 48,567,428, forward strand.
CGTCCATATGCCATGGGGGTGGTCTTCAAAAGACAAAAAAAAAAAAAAAAAAATCTGGGTCTTGGAGTTCCTGTTGTGACTCAGCGGTAACAAACTTGACTAGTATCCATGAGAATGTGAATTTGATCCCCAGCCTTGCTCACTGGGTTAAGGATCCGGCGTTGCCATGAGCTGTGGTGTAGGTTGCAGACGTGGCTCAGATCCCGTATTGCTGTGGCTGTGGTGTAGGCTGGCAGCTGCAGCTCCAGTTTGATCCCTGGCCCAGGAATTTCCATATACCTTGGGAGTGGCCCTAAAAAGACCAAAAAAAAAAAAAAAAAAAATCTGGGTTTCAGATAGGCGTGTTCTACATTTTGAAAAATGGTGTTATCCAGTACATAGTTGATGCTAACTATAATTGGATTTAATTTCCAACAAAACTGAACTGAAAACCCCTTTCACTTTCATATTATTTTCTTGCAAAAGAGCTATAATTAAGCATTGTCAGGTTTTATTTTGAGTTGAAATGTCTCATGTTTGATTTTGGCACAGAAACTCTTTCTTTTGGAGAGAGTTGTAAAATATCCTTTCAGCTCTTTTCTTGCAATAGAAAGGTAGGAAAAAAGTATCTTCACTTCAGTGTATTTTACTCAACAAGGACTTATTGAATCCATGTCATGAGCTTAAAACTGTTAGGTGTATGGGCTACTTACAAAACAAAGGCAAAATGCTTCATTTATCTAGAGGCCACTTTTCTAGCAGCCTTGATTATCTGGAATATAGCCAATAACAAGAATGTAGTAAAAACAGCCACTGAACTGCCAAAATATTATCAAAACTCCAAGTACCCAAGCTCTGGCTCCTAACACACATGGCAGTTAGATGCTCCTGCTAGTCGGTTTTACTCTTAATTTAGATACAATAAAAATGATCTTGGCTCTCTGACTTCCTTGACCCTCAGCAAATTAGAACTAAGGATGGAAATGAGGAGCCCCAAAGTAGGAGCCCTAAAGTCAGAGTGACAATGGGCAGGTTGATAGTAAAGCAGGAGAGACAGCAGCTATAAAGCAGGTGAATGGAGTCCCCGTGGTGGCTCAGCAGGTTAAGAACCTGACTAGATTCCATGAGGATTTGGGTTTGATCCCTGGCCTCACTCAGTGGGTTAAGGGATCTGGTGTTGCTGTGAGCCGTGGTGTAGGTTGCAGATGCAACTTGGATCCTGCATTGCTGTGGCTGTGGTGTAGGCTGGCAGCTGCAGCTCCAATTGAACCCCTAGCCCAGGAACTTCCGTATGTTGCAGGTGTGGCCCTGAAAAGAAAAGAAAAAAGCAGGTGGAAAGCAGGTCTACTTGCTGAGCTGGACCAAAGGCAGGAGACAGAGTACATCAAATAATGGAGAGCTCCAGGAGGAGTGCAGATTTTGATCCACTTTGTGACTCTTCAGTGCAGAGACAACTTTGCATCCCATATGATTAAAATAAAAGCAACTTTGAAATTTTGGATTAAGGGAAGATGTGCTTTTTTGAAACTTTATCTCAGGCTACCCTGGAAACCAACAGTCTTGTAGCAGGGGCTTCCCATCACCCTAGTACAGGCAGTCTGGCCGCTGAGTGCAGGGTTTTGCACACAGAGTGGGCAGCCAACATAAATATTAGCAATCCCAGTTCCAAAACAAGATGGTTTTTACTGACTTTCCCCTGCTCCTCCCAAATAAATATGATTAAATGCCCTGGAAATTCTTGAACAGACAGTTTTTATAAAGGGACCCGAGGAACAAATATGCAGTGAGTCCCTTGGTTTACTTTTCATCTCCTAGACTAGGTGCAGGAAAGGTCTACAACCTGGAACTGCCAAGATACATAGACCACAAACAAACAAACAGGAAAACTCGCTCTCTCTGGCCAAAGGACTAGGGAAGGAAGACAAAGACCCGATGGTGACCCTCAGCCTCGGCTCCACAACCCCGGCACCTGCAGGAGGTCTGACCTGTGGACAACAGAAGCAGCAAAGCTTTGGCCATTCCAGCTCCTGCTCACAAGCTGACCATGTGGGCTCCACCCAGAAATGTAAGGAGACCTGGCCCAATGGCTTCCGGCCCTTCTTCCTAGGTGGTACCCAGAGACAGTGAAGAGCTCAGAGAAGCACCTTTGCCCCTGCAGAAAACATCAGTAGGTTGACTGGGAGCACCAGTAGCCCAAGAAGAACAAAATTAACAAGAAAAGCATTGTAAGTGCTAAAAAAAAAAAAAGAGAGAGAGAGAGAGAGAGATTGTCACTGGAATAAAAGCTCAAAAGCTCAGGAGTTCCCGTCGTGGTGCAGTGGTTAACGAATCCGACTAGGAACCATGAGGTTGCGGGTTCGGTCCCTGCCCTTGATCAGTGGGTTAATGATCCGGCGTTGCCGTGAGCTGTGGTGTAGGTTGCAGACGCGGCTCGGATCCCGTGTTGCTGTGGCTCTGGTGTAGGCCGGTGGCTACAGCTCCGATTCGACCCCTAGCCTGGGAACCTCCATGTGCCGCGGGAGCGGCCCAAGAAATAGCAACAACAACAACAAAAAAGACAAAAAAAAAAAAAAAAAGCTCAAAATCTCAAAAACATGGGACGGAATCTATACTTTAAACCTAATCAGAGCAACTGCCTACTAAAACAGATTTAAATAGGTCAAGAGTCTCCTAACATAATGATCAAAATGTCCAGAATACAGGGAAAAAAATCACAAACTAACCTACATTACACCAGGAAAACCACAATTTGAATGAGAAAAGATAATTAACTGGTGCAATTCCAAGATGACTCAGAGGTTGGAATTATTGGACAAGGATTTTTCAGCAGCCATCCTAAAAATTGCTTCAACAATCAATTACAAGTCAGGTTCTCCAGAGACAAAGGAAAAAACCCCAGAACATTTCAGCAAAGAAATAGAAATCATAAGAAATAAGCAAATGAAAATAGTAGAACTGGAAAATACACCAACCAAAATAAAAACCTTAGTGGATGGACTTAATTGTAGTGTGGAAATGATGGAGGGCAGACTCAGTGAACGCGAAGAGAGGGCAATAGAATTTACTTAGTCTGAACAGAGAGATAATAGGCTGGGAAGAAAACTGGAGAGCCTTGGGGATCTTTGGGACAGTAATACAAAGATTTAACATTCCTGTCATTAAAGTTCTAGAAGGAGACTAAAGACTAAAAAGACTTCAGAAGAGATAATGGCTGAAAACTCCCCAAATTTGGCAAAAGATATAAATCTACGGTCATGAAAAGTGAACAAATCCCAAGGAGGAAAAACTCAAAGAAATTCATACCAAGACTTATCACAGGAGTTCCCGTCATGGCTCAGTGGTTAACGAATCCGACTAGGAACCCTGAGGTTGCGGGTTCGATCCCTGGTCTCACTCAGTGGGTTAAGGATCCGGTGTTGCCATGAGCTGAGGTGTAGGTCATGGACACGGCTCAGATCCTGTGTTGCTGTGGCTCTGGCGTAGGCCGGCGACTACAGCTCCGATTTGACCCCTAGACTGGGAACCTCCATATGCCGAGGGAGCGGCCCTAGAAAAGGCAAAAAGACCAAAAAAAAAAAAAAGGCTTATCACATTCAAACTTGTACAAATGAGACACAAAGATGACTTCTTAAAAGTAGCCAGAGAACAATGACACATTACCTGTAAAGGAACACTGATTTGCATGATGGTGGATTTCTCATCTCTTTCTCTCCTTACATATTATACTCAATGTCCAGTGTTTTTAGTTGGACTCCTCAGGAGGAACAGGGAAAAATATATGGACTTCATTTCCTGAGAGCTGAAATTCTGGCATCACGTTTTTTATAAGACACTTTCTCATTTTAACTAACTTGAGATAGGTTTCAGATGAATTATTAATTTTCTAAATGTAATCAAATTCCAAATACAATAAAGGCATCACCGAAGGGGCAATGTTACATATACCACATACCAACGATACTGCTTTTTACAACCGTGACTTGCTTCTGTAAGCAGATCTTGTAATCTGAACCCTCACTGTAACTTTCTTCTTAGAAATTCATGTTGAGAAATGCTTTCCTCTGCTGGGCTTATGGAAGATGAGCATCTGAACATGTTGCTTCACAAGGCTACTTTTTCTACGCAAACTGATTTATATCAAGGAAACATACTCTAGACATCTCTTAAAGGAACACGTCCAGATAATTCATGACAAGCATATATCTAGCGGAGTCAGACTAGCAGAGGGGAAAAAAGTCATTCAGTGAAAATGGTGGACCTGCCATATATGAGAAGGATGGTAAGTCCTGGAAGATGGAGAAGAAGTGGTCCATGACCCAAAGATTCAATCTCTGGTGGGAGAGAGATACAATTCTTTTTTCTAATCATTTATTTATATATATATTTTTTCTACTGTACAGCATGGTGACCCCATTACACATACATGTATACATTCTTTTTTCTCACATTATGTGTTCCATCATAATTGACTAGACAGAATTCCCAGTGCTACACAGCAGGATCCCATTGCTAATCCATCCCTAAGGCAACATTCTGCATCTATTTACCCCAAGCTCCCAGTCCCTCCCCTTCCCCCTTGGCAACCACAAGTCTATTCTCCAAGTCCATGATTTTCTTTTCTGTGGAAAGGTTCCTTTGTGCCTTATATTAGATTCCAGATATAAGTGATATCATACGGTATTTGTCTTTCTTTTTCTGACTTACTTCACTCAGGATGAGAGTCTCTAGTTCCATCCATGTTGCTGCAAATGGCATTATTTTGTTCTTTTTTATGGCTGAGTAGTATTCCATTGTGTGTGTGTGTGTGTGTGTGTGTGTATATGTGTATATATATATATATATATATACACACACACACCACATCTTCCTGATTCAGTCATCTATCAGTGGACATTTGGGTTGTTTCCATGTTTTGGTTATTGTGAATAGTGCTGCAATGAACATGCAGGTCAAAGAAGGCAAGAACATAAAATGGGAAAAAGACAGTCTTTTCAGCAAGTATTGCGGGAAACCTGGACAGCTGCATGCAAATCAACGAAACTAGAACACACCCTCACACCATGCACCAAAAATAAACTCAAAATAGCTGAGAGACTTAAATATAAGACAAGAGATACACTTCTTGGTGTGGGATTTCAGTGCAGTGGGATAGATGCTAAAATAGAGGGAAGAAAAATCCTAGAGATACCATGAAGGGAGAGGCTAACTGGCAGGGAGGGTGATGGGTGTGGATGTTGGGAAGATGTGATGGAGAGGTGAAAAGCAACACCTGAACTAAGATGCTGTGGGTGATGATGGAGTGGAGGAACCAGCAGGTGCAGGAGTAGTGGAGGAGAAACCATTCCTGCTGGAGGAGAAAGTGGATGTGAAACCATGTCAGAAGATGGGCAGGGACAGTTTACCAAGGATCTGAATGCCTTGGGTTAGTGAAAATTCTTTTTAAATAGTGTTTTTTTTTTTCTCCTAAAGAAAAGGTGGTTTTGAGGAGCTAATGCTCTTTAACAGAGTTTTGGTTTTTTTTTAAGTTTCTACGATTTTTATTTTTTCCATTTTAGTTGCTTTACAGTGCAAAAAGGGTCTTGATTTGTAGCTTTGCAAGAGTTAAGAATATGAGCAAAACTAGGAAGATGAAAAAAATGGGAAACCCTATAATATATGGAAAACATGGAGGTGAGACCCTCTAAAAGCATTGTTGAGCCAGGAAAATAGGCGAGTAGGGCAGGGTGGATGTGCCTGCACCCATGATAGCAAACAGTGGAAGAGGAGTCTTCCTGATGTTGGGTGGCCCCGAGGCGTAGAGCCAGGCTCAGTGGGGGAGCCACAGTCAGGCTGATTTCTCTTTGGTGCAGCAACCTTTTTGCTGAGCAAAGCAGAGACGCCACGGGCTGCCTCATCATCATGTGGTGGGTTCCCTGTGACCAGAAACATGCAGATGTTGGAAAGGTTGGCTGGCCACCCATGGGGTTGATGAAGTTATTTGACAATTTCAGCATCCAGTGAGTAATTGGAGGAGACGGTCTCCTGGTTCCTTTTTTATCTTTGAGAATCTATGCTTCTTCCTGAAATCCAAGTAGAGTCTCATGTAGAACACAGTGGATTATTTGTAGGTGTTTGCTGATTGGCCAAGTGAAAATCATGTTGGGGTCAAAGCATGAAACATATTAGTCTAACATTGTCCACTCAGGGAAATGGAAACTTTACTATTTACATTATTTATGTTTCCTCCCAGTTTCTTCCCTTTAAAACCCTTCACCAGAATGTTCAGCCCTTCCATGACTGCTCTGATCTCTTTAGAGCTACACTGGGAACCCGCTATGGGTTTGGCTGAGTGACTTGCTCCATGAAAATCAAGGTCAGAACATGTCCCCAGGCCTGCCCCGGAAACAAACATGTTCCAAGTTGGGACTCAATATATTCAGCGTTAGGATGGAGCTTAGCCAGCCATGGGGACAGGACAGAGGCAAAACACACCCTTTGCAGGGAGTGAGGTGCTTCCTTTCACTGACGATTTTCTCAAATATGAATTCTCCCTCTTCTTCTTCCTTTGTCTCTTACCCATCCCTGGGACTGATTTATAATAATGAAAAAATAATAGCCAACATACTGGATATTTACAGTGTTTGAGGCAATGTAATGCATGTTTAATCTTCTCAACAATCCTAGAAGTAGGGATTTTGTATTATTTCCACTCAACAGATGGGGAAACCGAGGCCCAGAGTGCCTAGGGAGCGTGCCCAAGCTTGACGAGCTGGAGCCTCTGATTCCTGAGCCAAGAGTTTCACTTGGGAAACTTTTTTTTTTTTTTTTTTTTTGGTATTTTTAGGGCCACACCTGCAGCATATGGAGATTCCCAGGCTAGGGGTCTAATCCAAGCTGTAGCTGCCGGCCTACACCACAGCCACAGCAACACAGGATCTGAGCTGTGTCTGTGACCTACAGCACAGCCATAGCAATGCCGGATCCTTAACCTACTGAGTGAGCCAGGGATCAAACACGTGTCCTCATGGATATTAGTTGGGTTTGTTAACCACTGAGCCATGAAGGAATTCCTCACTTGGGAAGCCTTAAATGTTCAATCGGAGACCTTTTTGCTTTTGCAAAATAGGGTGGAGTGTCCTCTCCTCCTCCTCTCCACCAAGATGTGTGAGAATGCTATGAGGACATGTCTGTGGAAACTTCTCCATCATAACTGTTAGAGTCAATGCATTTTCACACACTGAACATGCCCGTATGAACACCAGCAAGATGCAGATGCAGAAATGACCAGCTCTCCCAGTGCAGAGTGACCACTGCTCTGACTTCCATCAACATAGGTTAGCTTTGCCTGTTCTAGAACTCCTTGTAAGTGGGATTGATGTGTCCTCTTTTAGGTTTGGTTACTTCTGCTTAGCATCTGTAAGACCTATCCAGGGGTGTGCTGATAAATGGTCTCTCGAGAAAAAAAAAAAAAGAGGGAGAGAGAGGAGGGAGAAAGATTCTATTTGTAGTGTTTGCTCATTTCAGTGGTATAAATATACTCCCATCTTGGCTGAGTTCAAGTCACTGGTGATTTAACAGTCAGCTTGCAAAATTCCAGAATATTCCACAATCAGTTCTTACGAGTGGGTACAAGAAAAACCCATCATGTTGCAGGGTTCATCCACATTGTGGCCTATAGTTGTATATCACCCTTTCTCATGTTGTTTAGTGTTTCTGGGTGAACATTTTTATTGTGGCCTTTTGACAAGGTCACTGGTTTCCAGAAAGAATCTCTTTGGGTGGATTCACTGCTGCCAGATGAATCCAGTCCTGTCCCTGCTGCACAAGCCCCTCTCCTGACCCCTAGTCTCAGCCTTGGCTCTATAGATGGGAAGCACCATTCCTGCCCCCTGTGGCTCATGAGTGGCCTTGGTACTCAGTAGGTGCTCAATAAATGTTCCTATCATCCCTTTCTTTCTCTTTTTCCTTCAGGGGAGGGTGATCCCATGGGGGGTAAAACCACATGGAGCCATGGGGCCCCACCTCCCTGTCTGGGTCTCTGGGGTGTTTTACTCTGGTGCCCAGAACACCTGCGTGGCCATTCAGCTTTCTTTCCCTGGGTTCTCCTTAAAGAAGAGGAAGAGGAGGAAGAGAAGGAAAAGAAGGAAGAAGGGAGGAAGGAGGGAAGGGGAGAAGGAAGGAAGGGAAAGAAAGAGGGAAGAGAAGGAGAGAAAGCAGCTGGCAGATTTGTCAGCCAGCCCTGCCTGGAAGAAGAAGCCTGTTACCTACAGTCCCTTGCTCTGGCCGCAAGGACCGGCCCAGGAAAGCCGGTCACACATGAAAGGGACCATTGTTTTGTTCAGGGCCGTCTTCCTGCCTCTAAATTGATCATCACAGCCCAGGCGGCCTCTGGAGAGATACCATCTCCAGGGGGACATGAAAGGAAATCTCCGGAAAGACTGTCAAAAGAGTGACACAAAGGTGACAAAAGAAGGTCATGGAGTGACAGGCTGTGAATGTATATTTTTTTTAGGGTCAAGGGGAAACGAGGAGCTGGCTGTGGAGGCGAAGCCGGGCCTTGCGGGGGGGGGGGGGGGGGGGAGGGGTGCTGTGCATGCCTGAGGGTCTGCGCATGCCCAGGGCGGGTCCACCTGGGGAAGGACCCTCTTCCAGGCAGTTGGCACCAGCGCAGGTTCCCTCTGCAGCAGGCAGAAAGATCTCAACTGGAAAAACACACCGGATCCCGGCCAAGTGAAACAAAATGCCCCTCCCTGCCTGGGGGTTCAACTCCCGTCCCTTGACAGCTGGTCCTGATGGAGTGCAGCATCTCTGTCCAAACCCAGAACTTGTTTGCTTTGGATCTCCCGCCAGCACCCCAGTTCCAAGACTTGGGGCCTCCCAGTGACAGCGGCTGGTTTCCGTGACCTCTTGAATCCATTCCTTGTGTCCCAAGGGCAAAGACCATGTTCAGATTCCCAGCAGGGGGCACGCTTCTTGGCCAGCCGGCTGTGGGTCATGCTGCTGCTGCTGCTTCCCCTGGGGATTTTGGGGAGGATGAGCTAGAAGAGGCAGCAGGGTAGAAGGAACAGAAATAGTAAGAATCCTGGAACCAGCTGGACCTAATTTTAAATCTTGGCGCTGCCATATGCTGGTTGGGTGACCCGGGCAAATGCTAGTCCCCTGGGTGAGGCCTGCGTTGTACTTTCTTCCAGAGCTCTGCAAGTTCAGGATTTCAACCTACTTTCCCCAGGTGGAGGTAGAAGGGCTACCTCTCCATCCTGAGATGGAACAGGATTTGAACTTGGGTTGGTCTGGCCACTGAGCCACCCTCTGTCCCTACTCTGCACTCTTGCTGCCACAGGCTGGGGAATGCACCTGGGCCACTGGCGTGTAGGTTCCACAACTCTTGGTGGGGATGGCGGGGGGCGGGTGGGGGGTGGAGGGAGGGGCACTGAGGAGCCCCTCCCTCCGAAGGAGCATGCACACTTCTCTTCCCTCAGTGGCATGTTTATTTCATCCTTCTTTTACTGTCAGATACCAAGACTGCTCCTAGTTTTTTCGATCATAAATAAGGCTTTGTAAAACATTTGGGATCTCAAGTCTTTTCTGTATCCCCATTTCCTTATGAGACATACCTAAAAACTGAATTCATAAGTCACAGGATATGAAAAATTTCAGGCTTTAAGTATAATACCTGCTGTCAAAGTTCTCGCAATAAGGGTTTTGGTGGCTTATATCCCCCTCACTTAGAGACCTTTTTCCTAATAGCTGGAGGCTCTTTCTGAGTTAAGGTCAAGGTTGGTGTTTTGATCTTTGGTTAATACTAACAAAATACATAGTGTGTGGATATGTGTGTTGGGGGGGAGGGACGGCTGCAAAATCATTGTCTTGTTAAAATGGAAGTCTGCAGTCACCCCTTGGGTCTTCCTGATCTGTTGTTTAAATCCCTTTTACACAGGTAATGCACAGAGAACTCTAAGGAAATTTAAAAAAAGGGGGCAGGGAAGAATCTTGTCTAGGATGGTGGATTATGGGAGGGTTTCTTTTTTAGTCAAAATTTCTTTATAATAAAATTGGGAGAGGAGAGGGATTTCATCCGCAAGCAGAATGTGAACCCAGCTCTCTTAGACATTAGGTATAGCAGCGTAGACCATGCCTGCTGATCAGCTTTCTAGTTGGAAAACATGGTGGGTCCTCGGTTCCCCCTGGAATCCAAAGTCCAAACCTGGCCTTCCTATCCTTGGCTACAGGAGGACTGGTGATTGGCTTCCTCCAGCCCTCTGCCCTGTGCATGTGCCTCTCAGCTGCCAGGCCTCAAAGTCATGTTGCCCAGAGCCAGCCTTCTGAAGCTGCCCTGGGATTGGCCCAGGAAAGACCAGGGCTTGCAGGCTGCCCAGGGGGGCACTGTCCAGAGCCCCAGTGACCGAGCTCTGGCTGACCCTACGAAGTGGGTGTAGGAAAGAGAGGCAGGATCTTTGATGGAAAGATGAAGGATGACCACTGAGGCCCTGCTACTTGAAGCCCCGGGGACAGGAGGCAATGGATTTCACCTGGTCACCTTCACATTCAGCGCCGCGTTTACTGGACTCACTCCGGGAGGCTGTCTGTTGGCTCCCTTCCCTTCTTGCCTCCTTGGTTACCGGGAATGATAGTGCCAGGTGTCGTCTCGGGAGGGGTGGCCCCAAAAGAGGGGGCCAGTGGCAAGCCTCTCCTGGTGCTCTGACTTGTAATCTCTATCTAGTATGTGATCCATGCATTTTTTTTTTTTTTAGGGCTGCACCTGCAGCACATGGAAATTCCCAGGCTAGGGATTGAATCAGAGCTGCAGCTGCTGGCCTACACCACAGCCACAGCAACGATAGATCAGAGTCTTGTCTGCGACCTCCACCACAGCTCCTGACAATTCCAGATCCTTTAATCCACTGAGTGAGGCCAGGGATTGAACCTGCATCTGCATGGATTCGAGTAGTTTTCTTACCCTGCTGAGCCACAACGGGAATCCAGTATGCATAATTTTTCATGTTGCCCCATTTTCATTTTAAAATCAATTTTTCTGGAGCTCCTATTGTGGCTCAGCCGGTTAAGAACTTGACATAATATCTGTGAGGATGCGGGTTTGATCCCTGGCCTTGCTTAGCGTGTGGGTCAAAAATGCGACTTGGATCTGGTGTTGCTGTGTCTGTGGCACAGGCCGGCAGCTGCAGCTCTAATTTGACTCCTAGCCCCGAAACTCCCATATGCCAACGGTGCATCCATAGAAAGAAAAAAAAAATCAATTTTTCTTTTAAAAATTATTATTGCTATTTATAGTATAGTAATATATTAAGTACTATACTGTAACATGGTAAAGTCATATAATAAGAAAGAGAGTAAAGGAGAATGTAAAAAATGATAATTTCTTGAATCAGAACATCTGTTATGGGCTGGATGGTGTCTTCTCCAAATTCATGTGATGAACTCTCAAGGCCTAATAATTCAGAACGGAACCCTGGTTGGAGAGAAAGTCTTTAAAGAGGTGATTATGTTAAAATGGGACACCTGCTCCCTGCCCCAAGGGTGGGCCCTAATCCAATTTGACTGGTGTCCTTACAGGAAGAGGAAATTTGGACACACACAGAGACATCCTGGGCACTCGCACAGAGGGACAGTCAGGTGTGGACACAGCAAGAAGTCGGCTACCTGCAAGCCAAAGAGAAGACTCAGAAGAAATCAGACTATTTGTACCCCGAGGAAAATCCTGTGCAGTTGGGTCAGGCTGGCTGATTCTAGATGGTTGAATGGGTATGTGCTCTGCCTGCCTCTCCTGGGGAACTTCAGGGCTTTGGCCACCATGGGCTTTGCCTTGGAGCTTGAGTAGCCTTCAGCTGACTGATCCCCCAAACTGGACAAACTTCAGGGCGCAGACCTATCTCAGGTCCTCCACCCACTCAGGAGACCTCTGTGTGGCTGAGGCCAGGGACTTGTTTTGTGGGGCTGGCTATGCAGGCCTCGTGAGCCCTGGTCCCATCCCAGGGCCTGAGCTTTGCTCTCAAAGGTGAAGGTGGGGCGTTCCCGTTGTGGCTCAGTGGGTTAAGAACCCAGCTAGGATCCATGAGGATGCAGGTTTGATGCCTGGCCTTGCTCAGTGGGTTAAGGATCCAGTGTTGCCATGAGCTGTGGTATAGGTTGCAGATGTGGCTCGGATCCTGCATTGCTGTAGCTGTGGTGTAGGCTGGCAGCTGTAGCTCTGATTCAACCTCTAGCCTGGGAACCTCCATATGCTGCAGGTGCAGCCCTAAAAAGCAAAAAGATACAAAGTAAAGGTGGAGATTTCCATTTCTGCTAAGTCACCTTTGGGAGAAGTAGGGAACAGGAAATAACCCTGTTACATGTCCCAAGAGAGGACCTTGGAGAGAGGCAGAAGAGCCCAACAGCCTCTCAAGAAATGCCGCTATAGTTACTTAAGGAGAAGAAGAGAGAAAGAAAGATGAAGAAAGACTTTTCCCTTTTAATACAACACAGATTAAATTTTAGGCTTTTTTTTTTTAATTGAGGTCCTTTAGCTCATAGACAATATCAGAGCTTATGAGTGAAAATAAATGTATTTTTCAATGTTCTTGGGGCTTCTTTGAAATGAGAAGAAGTTAAGAAATGCAACTTACATTATTTTACTTAATATTTTCCCCACTATAAAAATTTGTCTCCTAGCACATCAAGGAGATTTCAAAGCTTTTTCGGTGCATAAACACCCTATTTCTGAAACTGCCAGTATTGTTCACTTTCACTTCTTGTGCACACCAGCCTGGTGATAAGAAACCATCTGAACAATACGTGCAAAATTGAGGTTCTCAGAAACATGTCTGGGACCGTCGTTCCGCAATGTGTCTGCAAGGCTGTTCTCTCTGCCCAAAGTGTCCCCATCCTGAGCCTCCCCAGCAAACTCCCGCCCCCTTTCTGGGTCCAGCTCCCGCGTGGTCTCCCCAGCTTCACCCAGCAGCCATCCTCTCCCTGGAGGAGCAGGGACCTCTCACCTGTGTTCCATTCTCCATTAGAGCATCTCTCTTGCTGTATTAGAAAGACTGGGTCACCTGAGTATTTCCTTTCTCTGTGTTGTCAGAATCTATGGTTTACTTAGGTCTTAGACACGTTGCCTAAATTTTTAGACCTGAGAATCTGAAAATCTTCACTAACCTTACCTGTTTACCTGTTGTAAAAGATATTGTCCCCATGGACCTTGGTAGATCTTCTAGATCCTGGGCATCTTGACTTGCACTGGTCTCATGGTACAGATGTGAGAGCAGAAAGGGATGCGGCCATCACTTTTCCCACGGGTGACCTGCTTCATTCCCAGAGCCTGGTTTTATTCGTTTCTCCATCTCTGTCTCCCACCACCCCGATTCAAGTCCTAACCTCCATTACCTTAGAATGTGACCTTATTTAGAAGAGACCGTTGCAGGTGTGATTAGTTATGATGAAGTCATACTGAAGTAGGGTGAGCCCCTAATCCATAGGACTGGTGTCCTTATACAAAGGAAAAGCCTAGAAAGATACATACACAAGGAGAACACTTCATGAAGATAAGGCGAAGATTATTAAGATGCTCCCAAATAACAAGGAACACCAAAGGTTGTGAGCAAACCACCAGAAACTAGGGGAGAGACATGGAAAACAGATTCTCCTCAGAAGAAAGCAACCCAGCTGACACCTTGACCTTGGGCTTCTGGCCTCCAGAACTGAAAGACAATAAGTTCCTATTGTTTAAGATCACCAGTCTGTTGTACTTTGTTAAAATGGCCATAGTAAATGAGTACACATGGTATGTGTTCTAAACAAATATTAATCAAGTGAATGAATGCACTTTTCCAGTAGCAGAGGACCACTGAATAACATCTCATGCCAACTCATGGGCCAATTCATGCTTGTTCCATGACCTTGACTTTGGGAGAGCCAAGCCTTTGGGAAATGGTTGAATTATGTGATGTGGGTATGAAGCATCTGGCCTCCAGAGGCCTAATGACAATTAGTGGGGCGACCTCGAGGATGCAGGGAGGCAGAGTGAAAAACTGTACTTCTTAGAGGAGGAAGGAACAAATGAGAAACTCTTTTCACAGCCTTTGACGTGTGTTTAATCTGAAGTTATTTTTTAATAGTTTATTCTTTTAGGAAATATTTTATTTTTCAGAGGAAGTTTATGAAGGTGCATACACATTAGGGCATGAGTTGTTAGGAAATTACCCCCTCTCTAGCACTTGGCTTTGTTCTGAGCCTCTGAGCTGCAAGATGGGCACTTGTGGGGCGGGAGGTGGCGAGGGCCATGGGGCTCTCTGTTACATGGTTGGAGACCAAAACAGGACCTCATTTCATCAGTGCCTTCTAGCTGTGGTCACATCCTCTTCCCCCTGTGCCCAGGTCTGAATACAATGACACTGGTGAGGAGCCCTTGTAGTCATTTATGGCTGTGCCTCCGTCAAGTTCGCTGATGGCTTCCACATAAATGTATCATGTTTGAGGGGTGTTGTGGTTTAAATTGTGTCTCCCTGAAAGATGTTGAAGTCCTAACCTCTTGTACCTGTGCATGTGAACTTATTGGGAAATAGAGTCTTTGCTGATGGTTAAGTTGAAGTCATTAAGATGAACCCCAATCCAGTATGACTGGTCTCCTTATGAAAAGGGAGTATTTGGACTTACACACTCACACACATACAGGATGAAGTCCACCTGGAAGTGAAGGGAGTGATCAGAGTGACACATCTACAAGCCAAATGGCATCAGTGAATGCCCAAAAACTTTCGAAAGCTGGAGAGAAGCATGGATATAGCCTTGTCTCCTGGCTGCCAAAAGGCACCAACCCTGCCTACACTTGCATCTGGGACCTCTAGCCTCCTGAACTGGGAGACTATATATATATATATATATTTTGGCTGCATCCATGGCATGCAGACGTCCCCAGGCCAGGGATTGAACCTGTGCCTCAGCAGTGACAATGCTAGATCCTTAACTCATTGCACCACCGGGGAACTCTGACAATGTTTGTTGTTTAAGCACCCCCCTGCCCCACAGTGGGTGGAACTCTGTTATGACAGCCCTAGTAAATGAATATAAGAGGTGATCTGAAAGCTTTGTACCCAGAACAGTGAGTCCTTTGGAAGAGGGAAGCCCAATTTACCTTTTCACGAGTACAAGCATTTCACATTTAAAGACACAGCTCTGGAGTGTCTGAGGATACTTGCAAGCCCATCTTGAAGTCATATTGTGAAGTACTTATTTTTCTTTTTGATGGTTTTCTTCCCTTCTCTTTTTGTTTCCTCACTTGGTCTTCATTGTTCCTGGTGAATAGACTGCCAGGACATTTTTATTTGTGCTGAACAGCCTGTGCTTTGGTCTGGGCCCCTGGTGCCCATTTGCCAGGAACCTTTTCTGCACTGTGTAGGGAGCTGTGGAGCGAGCTCACAAGCCTGCTGTCTCCTCACCAGTGAAAGTGGAGACATTTTTCTGAAAGCTAATTTCTGCTTGCTTTGCGAGGTGACGTCCTCTGTAGGTCCTGGTGACAGGTGGAGGGGAAGTACAGGGCCAAAGAAGGCTGTTATGGACTAAATGTGTGCATCCCTTCAAACTGCATCTGTGGAACCCTAACTTACAGGTGATGGTGTTTGGAGGTGGGGCCACTGGGAGGCAATGAGGTCGTAAGGGTGTGTACCTCCTCTTTGGGCTAGATCGCAAGGAGAACAGCTGTGTATGGGATGGGGTACCCGCCCTCAGGTATATAGTCTTGTGCAAGGGATACACACAGCGTGGGGCTGAGCATCCCAGGTGAGTTACAGAGGATGGAGCAGAGGAAAGCCAGCTGCCCAGAGCTCATGGCGATGCTTCGGACCCACCCATCAGTGATGGGTTAGAGGAGGAAGAGGGTCTCCAGCGAGGGTGGAGGGTTCCCCTGCCTCTTGACAGGTATGGAGGCCTTAGAAAGGACTGGGTGGCTTTCTGGTTGTGAGGCTGTTATAAAGTCTGGAGGCAGCTGCGTATTTGGGTGTGCTGGGCTCTCTGGAGCAAAATGTCACAGTGGGATGTCAGATGGAGACCTACACGGAGACAATTTCCTCTTTGGGGACACATAGCCGTCCACTTTGTCTTTGGGATCCAGGTGGTGAGTAGCCTACAAGGTACCTGAACCTAGAGATGACTTCACAAGACCAAGTTTAAGGGAGGTCAATTGGGTGGCAGAGCCCACAGAGCCAAGGGGTGAGAAAGAGAAAGGACAAATGCACAAAGCAGGACCCAGGACTCAGGGGGTGGCTGAGCCAGATTCCACATGGATCACGGGAGGCTGTTCTGAATTCAATGTCCGCCGTGCTTGTCTTTCTCCCATAAAGGTTGGTATTTTGAAAACCATCTCTTGCTTTTGTGAAGAACGAAAGCTGTATTCCATGCACAGTGATGACTGCTTTGTTCATAGTCCCTCCATAGTAAACAGTTTCTTTTTAAAGAAACCAAGGCTTCCCTTCCCTTTTATCCATGATCACTTTTTCTTTGCAAGCAGTGATGCAATTGAATAGGATTTTCTTCAATCTCTGGACAAAGCAGACACTCACATCAGGGAGCACAGGAAGCTCTGCCTGGCAGAGGAAGCCTCCCTTTTTATTCCCATTGGGAAAGAGACGTAAATTTGGGGAGTGCTTGCTTCTTCCTAGCTTTCTGTGATCCACGGTTAACAGTCTCATCGAGGGAATTTCAACTTTTCTTTCCAGTGAGCTGCAAAAGGACTTAAACCATTTCTTTGTTCTAGTCCTGAAATCAGAGTTACTCAGTAAACTCCCCAAGAGTCTTGAACCATGAGAAGAAATCAGTTCAAGGGAAAGTGACATGTTTAAAAGTTGCCATAAATGCTGACAGGATGATAAATCTGAGCCATTTCACAAGATCACTTGGGTCGGTAATAAAAGACATGAACTTGAAATATATTTCCTCTTGCCTTTCATGGCGATAAATAAATTTTGTAAATTTTAAAGATAAAGGGTGAGACATTTTGGATTTTATGTGAATGGCTTGTCTGGTGACAGTAACTCTGTCGTGGCCCTTGGAGCAGGAGGTACTTTACAGTGGATGCTTTCTTGGCATAATCTCTATGTATTTGGGGGGTAATATTTTAAAATCATCCAGCACATGGCTTCTGATGAGATGCATAATTCAGGGACTCGGAGTTCTTTTATAGGAAGAAGATAAATGCACGTTGTGTAGTTAGGATCCGGGCACGTTGCTTCTCCCTCAGGAATGATAGGGATGGAAACCTGACTCCCAGTGGGGAGTTATAAAGCGTGCCTGTGAAAGCTGAGTCTTGTGCCCCAGCTCAGGGCTGGAGGGCTCCAAAATTCAGGGCTCTCCCAGGACTCAGGCTGCTTGAAGATGCTGGGGCAGATGTATGCAACTTTGCAGCCTATACCCCATGACTCCAGGGGCAAAGGGATGGAGAGATTTGTTTGCCCTCCCCTTTCTTTTTTGCTTTTTAGAGCTGCACCCACAGCACATTTGACCCCCAGGCTAGGGGTCAAATTGTAGCTGCAGCTGCCAGCCTACATCACAGCCATAGCCACAGCAACAGCAACAGCAACACTATATTCTTAACCCACTGAGCAAGGCCGGGGATGGAATGGGCATCCTCATGGATACTAGTCGGGTTTGTAACCCACTGAGCCACACAGGGACTTCTTATGTGCTTTTCTTAATGTTTCCTTTCTTGTAGTGAAGAGTCCCTGCCTGGAAGGTGCGTGGTGGGCCACGTGCTTTCACTGTGCTGGTGGGTGAGCTCTGTCCCCACCCTCTGTCTCAGCCTGAAGCCTTGCTCTCTGATGCTTGGTGTGAGGATGCCTGAGACAGTGATGCAGACTTGCCATCACAGCCAAATTCTGCTTAACATGGAAGTCTATGTCCTGTTCATGCAGGAGATTCACTTTCCTGCTGAACAGGAGGGAGGGGCAGTGAGCAGACCCCGGCACTCTGCGTTAGCTGCCCACCTGGTTCTTAGGAGCAGGTGTATGGGGCATTCCCTCTGCCCATGCAGGGGCTGGGCACACCTGGAAGCTGTCATATGTGGCAAGTGACAGGGAGGAGGGCCTGCAGACTTCTGCAGCCTCCCTCACCAAAGACTCAGCCAGCGCCTCCTTTGTGCCAGGCTGGGTGTCAGGAGCTGCAGGTACTACAGGGAACAAACCCACCCACCTGGGGAGCTCACCTTCTAGAGGAGCCAGCTATCCATTAACTATTTAGCTTAAATTAGTATTTAATTACAGTGATGAAAGTGGATCTTGGGAGCTTTGAGAATTGACAACAAGGAGACCCAGCTATTTGGATGGTGGTGGGGGTGACTGTCAGGGAGGGCTTTGGAGGGAATGATGTTTGCTGTCTGGAGGATGGTACGGGAAATACAAGAAGGGAGGGAGTGCCAGGCAGAGCCAACAGTGCCCTGATGACCTGGGGAAGACAGGGGTTGGCACACGGGAGAAACCAAAGTAGGTGGTGACAGGCATAGCGTGGGAGCAGAGGGGTGTGGTACAGGGCTGCTGAGAGAGGCAGGGGCCAGGCCCAAGAACGCCAGATAGACAGCAAAGAATTTCAGTAGGCATGATGTGAAAAGACTTGTATTTGTAAAAGCTTGCTCTGGCTCCTGAGTGGGGAGGAGATTGGGGTGAGGGTATGGGTATGGAGTGAGGTGGCAGTGGTGAGAGCAGTTGGGGCCATTGCAGTAGACAAGACAGGAGGTCATGGGGGCCTGGGCTCAGAATTCAGCCCTGGAGACAGAGGGGAGTGGACAAGTTCAAGGTGTCTTTTGGTGATAGAATTGACAGACATGGTTTGTTCTTGATTGGCCAGTGTCTCTATTCATTGCCTCCTTGTATCTTCCTCGCCCACTGACTATCGCTTTTAGTTCGTTCAGCTGCTGATTGTAACAAGGGGACATGGTCACACAGCTCCAGAGGCATGTGCCTTTTCACCTTGCATATACTTGCATGATTACCCACAGCACATACTTGTGGGACGTGAGGTTGCCAATGAAGATTTCCCTCTTGAGTGCCTGTGTTAGTCAGGATAGACTAAGTTGTGCTGCAGTAACAGATTTCTCCATAAGCTCAAGAGCTTAACAGAATCAAGGCTGGTTGATGGTGAATGCTGTCTGTTTAAGAAGCAGGGCATTCTGCTCCACACCGTCTTTCAGGGACCAAGGCTGGTAAGAGTGCCTCTGTCTTCAGGCTGAACAACCTGGAACATGTAGTCTCCTGAGCCTCTTCAGCAAGGAAGAGAGACTGGAGACTCACTTTTGAGTTTCTCTCCCATGTCACTGTCACTCATATTTCATTGGCCAGAACTAGTCATCATGGCCCTGTCTTAGAGCAAGGAAGCTGAGAAATTCAAGGGAGCCAAGTGAAATATTTGATGACCAAATGAACATTTGGGGAGTATTTGTTTTTGCCGTGAGCCCAGATTCAAGGCATAGGAGATGCAACATTTGGGAATCCAGAGATCTGGTGAAAAGACTCATAGCTAATCACAGGGAAGATTTTTCTATTACAGGGGGGCTAATTTCCCAAAACCTGGAAGAAAAATGCCAGAGCTCAGGTAAAGATGCCAAAGCTATTTCTCCCCTCTTATTTCTCCTTCTTCTTCTACTTTTCCTCCTCCTCCTCCCACTTCTTCTACTTTTTTGGTCAGCTCACAGCACTTAGTAATGGTTTCATCTGTAGCTTCATACTACATAAGGCAGTGTGTAATTTCCCCCCACGCCAAAGCCATGTCTGATAGCCTCTTGGCTCAGGGTCTCCCCTGAACTACTATCCACCTTTTCCCAAGCACGGCACAGCCTGGCATGGCCCTTCCCTTTGGCCTTCTTCATTGGATTGACAGCAACAGAGATCCAGATGACCCTGGTGACTCCTAACTCTGTTTTATTCCCTCCTAGGGCCATCCTGTGTAACTGATCTTGCAGAATAGACAGCGTGTGACTCCTGAAGCTAGGTCACACAAGACAGTGTCCCCCTGCCACATTCTCTCTTGGGGGACTTGCTCTAGGGGAAGTTGGTCTTTGTCTTGTGTGGGAAGCTCCCATGGAGACTTCCACATGTGAAGAACTGAGGCTCCTGCCCACAGCCAGCATTAACTTGCCAGTCACTTGCGGGAACCATGTTGGCAGCAGATCCTCTGGTCAAGTCCTCACATGACTGGAGCCCTAGGTGATGTCCATCTGCAGTTGTAAGAGAGATGCTGAGCCAGAAACATCCAACCCAGATGAGACAGGTTGGGACCTGGGACCTAGGACCCTTTCCTGCAGTGTTTGCACCTAGACAACCGTCTCCTCGAGCAACAAAATATAGAAAAACTGCAAGAAGCTGAAATAGTGTGCACGTGTAAGTGCACAGGGCAAGTTATGGACAATAAGATACAAAAAGACCAGAACCCAAACCAAATAAAACCTAACCAAAGGAGTGGGCAGGCCACCTGTCACCCCTCTGGCCTGACTCCTGGACCTACCCCTACCCTCACCCCAAATAAGGAACCAGCTCGCTCCCACCTTGGAGAGCAAACAAGAGAATGAGTTACTGGTTCTCACTTCCTCCTGCTGCAGCAGGGGCCCCAAATAAAGCCTTGCCTGAGTTTGTCTGGCTTCTCATCGATTTCTATTGATTAAGGATGGTCAAGAACCCAGGTCGGTAACAAAGCCACTTCTGAATTTCAGGTCCACCAAAGCTGTGTGAGACAGTCCATGTTTCTTGTTGAAGTTTCAAGTTTTGGAGTTAGTTATTATGCGCAATGGGTAACTAATAGACCCAGAATTTGTCAGACTTTTCCTTGTGCCCTTTCTACCATGGGGCATCCCCAGCTTCTCCAGCAGGGTGAGCTGTTTGGGCCTTTGTGTCCCCACAGTGCATGGCTTTTACCTTGACTTCCTTTATTTTATTTTATTTTATTTTTATTTTATTTTATTTTATTTTATTTTTGTCTTTTTAGGGCTGTACCCACGGCACACGGAGGTTCCCAGGCTGGGGTCCAATCGGAGCCCTAGCTGCCAGGCTGTTCCGCAGCTACAGCAACGCCAGATCAGAGCTGCCTCTGTGACCTATACCACAGCTCGTGGCAATGCCAGATCCTTGACCCACTCACTGAGAGAGGTGAGGGATCGAACGTGCAACCTCGTGGTTCCTAATCAGATTAATTTCCCCTGCTCCATGATGGGATCTCCTTGACTTCACCTTTCTTAACAGCATTAAGTTGTTTTTTTTCCTCACCATCCCCTTTCGCTTGAGGATGAGCCCCTTGAGGTCAAGGATTTGGTCTGGCTCCCCCTTGGAACCCTCGTATTCTGTGGCATAGTTTGACAGTAATAGTTTACATGTACGTAACTCTTACTTCATGCTGTGTGCTTATATGTCAACACATTTCATCCTTCTGTAACCCTATGATGAAAGTGGTTATTAGCCTCAGTTTTACATTGGAGGAAACTGAGGCACAGAGAGGTTAAGTAACATGCCCAGGGTTGCACAGCATGGAAGCAGCAGAATCAGGATTGTGAACCCCAGCAGATGGGCTCCAAACTCCCGTTCTAATCTTGCTCTGCAATCTGGTTTGGACAGTGTTTCTCAGGAAGGGAAAAAAAAAACTTGTCAGGCAGGCCAAGGGCTTGAAAGACTAAGAAAAAGAGATGTATTAGAAGGAAAATAGTAAGAACAGTAAATCAGGGAAAAACAGGAAAACACAAATGGGTAAGATTAGATTGTCCGAGAAGTAAAAAGATTTCTTCTGCCTGACAGGATGGTTTTTCCCAATTCTACATTAGAAGCTTGATTTCAATTTGGGATTACATCTGTGGCCATGCAGACAAGGGGTGGATCTTGTGCATTGTGAGGTCAAGGAAGTCTAAAATAAAATAAAGTTAGCTCAGAGGAAGAATTTAGTATTTCTTTGTTGCTACATCAGTCTGCTGTGATGTCTGGGATCCCCTAGCCTCACTGCTTCCTTTAGGGCCCATTCAGATTCCTTGTATCTGTTAAGTATGGAGAACAGACCAGCAGATAAGGGAGATCTCTGTGGTGTTTGCTAAGCAATGCTGCTGGCTGTCACTTTTTGGTTGTGCCTGGAGTTGGGGATGGGAAGGGGTGGGGGATGTGGGGGCAGAAGGGCAGAACCAAGCAGGCAGCAGGAGGTTAAGGACTTCATTGTCAGCAGAGGAATTCCCAAGGAGAAGAGAAAATACCCATCAGAAAAGCAATCCTGGGCAAAACAAGGTCCAAGACAGACAATTGTGGGCAGGGGCCAAGTTCTTCCTGGGTTCGGTCCAGGCTCTGAAAACAGAGCCTGTGTCTGAAATATTTAACAAGAAACCTAATTATCACCATAGTTTATGAAGTGAATTCTTGGGTAGGAGACAGTCCTAAGGGCAGGATGCACTGCAGGGAAGATTCTACCAGGGGAGGGGCTTGTCTGCAGACTTTGCCTGCTCCAGGGATGTATGATGCAGGCGAAAATATCCAGGGATGTCGCACCTGCCTCGACTCTGTCACCTATGCATCGAACCACCTACACTGGGGTCTCACTTTCTAAGCCATTAATAGTGGCAAGTTTGGCCTGGACCTTGATGGCGGAGTAGGGGAGGTGATCATTCACCTTAAGGGCAACCTGGGTGGAGAGAAGAGGGTCTATGTCCCAGCTTGGAGGGGAGCCACATGCCCAAAGGATGCCCTGAATGGGAGCTGCCCGCCTGCCCCTGCCTCTCCTCTGGCAGCAAACCCCAGCTTTGAACGCCCTCCAAGGAGTCATGCCCTCATCTTTCATGCCATGACCCTCTGCAGCAGCGTGTCGCTAACGGCATCATCTCAGGTCACTGTGAGTTTAACCAAGGCTAGTTTACACTCTGAGGGTACAAGAAACGTAGAGATAGAAAATTATGGGTTCACAGAGCACATTGTCAACCTCACTGTTTTGCCGCCCTTAGAACAGCGTGTCCTACCCTGGGCTGCAAGGCGATGCGTGCTGGCCTTGAGGAGCTGGAAGAGTTGCCCAAAGGCTTTCTCGTGCCTTCTTTAAGGACACTGTTCATGACTCATCTGCCCTGAAAGGACAGATGGGGAATCCACCTCAGGTCAGCGCGAGTCAGAGCTGCTTTTTCCAAAGAATGCTTTCTCTGTGTCCAGTAGAGGGAGAGTTGGAACTGCACAGATGCCAGAAAGACTTCTTCTTCTTTTTTTTTTTTTAATGATTCTTGTTTTTATTTTATTGATTTTTTAAGTTTTTGTTAAAGTGCGGTTGGTTTACAATGTTCCTTCAATTTTTGTTGTACAGCAAAGTGACTCAGTCATACATATATATACATTCCTTTAAATTTTTTTTTTTTTAATTTTTAGGGCCACACCTGCAGCAGATGGAAGCTCCCAGGCTAGGGGTTGAATGGGAGCTGCAGCTGCCAGCCTATGCCACAGCTATGGCAACATGGGTGGGATCTGAGTCCTGTTGGTGACCTACACTGCAGCTTGTGGCAATGCCAGATCCTTAACTCACTGAGCAAGGGCAGGGATCGAACCTGCGTCCTCATGGATACCAGTAATGTTGGTAACCCTCTGAGCCACAATGGGAACTCCATCTTTTTTTTTTTTTTTTTTTTTCCCCATACTATCTTCCATCATGTTCTAACCCAAGAGATTTGGGGTTAGTTGACACGAACTGTTATATTTAGAATGGATAAGCGGGAGTTCCCATCGTGGCACAGTGGAAATGAATCTGACTAGGAACCATGAGGTTGTGGGTTTGATCCCTGGCCTTGCTCAGTGGGTTAAGGACCTAGAGTTGCTGTGAGCTGTGGTGTAGTTCACAGATGAGGCTCAGATCCCGCATTGCTGTGGCTCTGGCGTAGGCTGGAGGCTACAGCTCCCATTGGATCCCTAGCCTGAGAAATGTCCATATGCCTTAGGTGTGGCCCTAAAAAGACAAAAGACCCCCCCCCCAAAAAAAAAAGAATGGATAAGCAGTGGGGTCCTACTGTACAGCAGCACAAGGAACTATGTCCAATCTCTATGGGCAGCCTTCTTTGTGACGGTGTCGGGGTCCCCAGAGCCAGTGTGGGGGTCACCCTGAGGTCACGTAGGAGATGAGGAGTGTGTCGGGGCTGGCCTGGGCTGACACTGAGAGGCTCCAGGACAGGAGGGCATGGAGGAAGAATCCAGCATCTGAGAAGGGAGGCCCTGTGCTTGAGCTTATGATCGTGCGAGGGACCAATCCTCTTGTCCCTGACACAGGCTGTCTCAGTCCTTAGGAAGCACCTACACAGAGGGTTTTATTTTTCATTCTTTTTTTCTTTTTACGGCCGCGCCTGCGGTGTATGGAAGTTCCCAGGCTAGGAGCTGAATCGGAGCTACAGCTAAGGCCTATGCCACAGCCACAGCAACGCCAGATCCCAGCAGCCTCTGTGACCTATGCTGCGGCTTTTGGCAGCAACCTCAGATCCTTAACCTGTGAGGCCAGCGATCAAACCCGAATCTTCATGGACACTGTGTCGAGTTCTTAACGCACTGAACCACAACGGGAACTCCAAATGTGAGCGGTCTTCTTTGGTTTTTGTTTTTGTTTTTCTTTCTGACTGTGCTGAGGCATGCAGAAGTTCCTGGGCCAGGGACCGAACCCACGCCACAGCAGCTACCTGAGGCGCAGCAGTGACAATGCGGGATCCTTAATGTGCTGAGCCATACAGGAACTCCTCACAGAGGGTTTTAGAATGCAGAGTTTGCAGGTCTAGGCCATGCTGTGTGGATGGGGATCATAGCTAGTGGTGCGTGTGTCCCCCACTGCTGAATGCTGCCACTGTCGGGGCCCCTTTAGTTTCTTTCTTTCTTTCTTTTTTCTTTTTTTGGTCTTTTGTCCTTTTTTTTTTTTTAGGGCTGCACCCGTGGCATATGGAGGTTCCCAGGCTAGGGGTCTAATCGGAGCTGTTGCTGCCAGCCTATGCCACAGCCACAGAAACGCCGGATCCTTAACCCACTGAGTGAGGCCAGGGATTGAACCTGCAACCTCATGGTTCCTAGTCGGATTCATTTCCATAGCACCGCAACCGGAACTCTGCTCCTTTAGTTTTATGCTGGGGGAGGATGGGGACCTGGGGTCCAGGGGACAGGGCTGGGCTGGTCATGGAAATTGTATGAGCTTGCAGCCTCTCAAAACCTTTAGTCCAATTGCTCAATTTTTTATGAAACAGGCCCAATACCACCAGACTAAGGAAGCGGCTGTGGGAAAAGTAAGGAATCAGTCTGAAACGGGTAAGCGTGGGTCAGTGTTACAAAGTGGAAATTCTTGTGTCAATATTTTTTTGAGCGAGCTCTTGAGGAATGTCCTCAACAGTCATAACAAACATTTCCTTCATTAATGACTTGATGTAAATATTTCCTTCATATGGAAGTCACTGAAGTTACAATAAAATAAGGACATTTACACACCAACTTGAATTTTAATAACTGACGTTAGAAGGAAAAAGACAAAATGACGTGGAGGGGACCCTGTCTTTGTTACAGATTAGCTAAATCCTCACTGGGTGTTTCTGTTGCAAGCAATGAATGCTCCATACACAAGGATGCTATTTAAAATTTTCTCCATGGCTTTAACATTTATAGTTTTAACAACTTACATGAAATAATACATTATTATCAGTCACTGTAATAGAATTTTTTGTCTAACCTCTATGTGTAACATAGGTTTTAGAATCAAGATTGTTCTTCACTTTTACTTTCAAGCCTTAGATAGGCTTATTTCCTTCTTAAAGCTTCTTATGCTCTGTCTGCAAAATGGGTGTAATTTCGTTTCTTTCAGATCTGTCCTGAGGAATTAAAGACATAGCACATGTAGAGGCACTCACAGCAATAAAAATCTCTTTCTACTTTCTGTTTGTCTGTTTCCACTTTATCTGATTACCTATGTCAGAAGTTTGCCTGGCTCATGAAAAAAGGGAGACCCAACTTTCCCAAGTGGGACTGATGGCCTAGCTCTGCTCTGTATCTTGGGTCTGTTGCTCATCACTTGGCTGTGGTCTGTGTGAACACTGAAAGGGGGAGATAAATTAATGCACGTGGGAAAAGGAAAAAGACTCATGCTTGGCGGACATCAGGGCAGTGAGGGAATCTTGTGGTCCTTGGCATGCACTGGCTTAAAGACTACATTTCCTAGCTACCTTTGCAGCTAGATGCAACCAATGAGATATAAGAAGAAATATCCTGTGGGGATTCTGGGACGTTCCCTTAAGGGAGGCTAGTTTAGTTGGGTAGTGCCATTTCCCTTTTGCCTCTCCTCTTTCCCCTTTCTGGAACACAGATATGATGGCTAGAACAACAGGTGACCTTGGATAAGAAGGTTATACATGGAGAATGGTAGATCAGGAAGATGGAAGGAACTTGTTTTTCTCCAGGTGAATCCAGTTATCTTGAGCCATCTGTGTCTTCATTTACTTTAGATGCAAAATAAGTATTGGTATTACCTCTATCTCCCAGGGGCTTCTCTAAGATGAGACGATATGTAGACAGTGTTTAGGATAATGGCAGACCTACAGCAGAGGTGTCAGGTGTTATTAAGGCACACTGGTCCCACACATGGGAAGAGTTTCAGTTTGGGCTTGTTGGTCTCTGGTGACCTTATAGAACTACTGTATTAGTCTTGGACTGCTCGCTTTCTGTTTTTGATGTGAGAGAATAAACTCTCCTCTCTTTGTGCTGCCATTATTATTTTGGGATACCTCTTAACTTGAGGCTGAATTTAATTCCTAATTCCTGATTTAATTCTTATCTGCCAAACTGTTCTATCAGAGGTGATGACAGGAGCAAAGCAGATCCATTTACTACATTTTCTTTCCTCTCAAAGTCTCACCTGTTCTCAAGGTTGTGTGTTTCTTCTCTGTGGTTATCAGCAAAAGCTACCTGGTTATTAGCAGCCAGTCAGAACTGTTGCTAGCCCATATGGGGTCTTTGCGCAATTTTAGAAGAAGCACCCCTTTCTTAAGACACTTCCCATAGACACACACACATATATGTATATAATAATAATTTTTTTGACCATTCCTATGGCATGTGAAAATTCCCAGGCTAAGAACTGAACCTGAGCCACACCAGGCACTCAAGCTGCTGCAATGATAATGCTGGGTCCTTAACCCACTGTGTCACAAGGGAATATAATATACATACATACAATGGAATACTACTCAGACATAAGAAATTAAATAATGCCATTTACAGCAATATGGATGGACCTAGAGATTATCATACTAAGTGAAGTTAAGTCAGACAAAGACAAATACCCTATGATATTGGTTATATGTGGAATCTAAAATATGATACAAATGAACTTATTTACAAAACAGAAATAGACTCATTGACATAGAAAACAAATTTATGGTTACCAAAAAGGAAAAGTGGCGGGGGGGGGGGGTGTAAATTAGGATTTTGGGATTAATAGATACACACTACTATATATACAATAGATGAGCAAAAGGGACCTACTGTATAGCACAGGGAATGATATTCAATATCTTGTGATAACCTGTAAGGGAAAAGAACCTGAAATATATGTATATTTCATTTACATATAATTAAATCACTTTGCTGTATACCCAAAACTAATACAACATTGTAAATTAACTATGTTTCAACAAAAACAACAAAAATAAAACAAATTGACATTGCCTGTGATGGGAAGCGGCCCCGCCCGAGACGCTTCCTGTACCACCATTCATGGTCCCCTTGGGGTCAACGCTCAGGCCAGTCTGTGACCTTGAACTTCTTCTCCTAGGCCTTCTACCCATACCTTCTACAGGCCTTAGAACAGCCCAACCAGGGGACCGGGAGCAGAAAGGGGCCATGACTGGGTTGGAGGGGGCAGAAGATAGGTTATAGTAAGTTCCTGCTGACTAATGATTTTTTCACATGAGCAGCAAATTTTCATCGCAATCACTTGGACCAGTAAACTGGCAGCAGCTGCTCACACTCTGGCCAGCGTTTACAGCGGCGTGGCAGGTTGAGGCTGCAGTGTGGCACGCCATAGCGCAGGGCTGGCCCCTGTATCTGCTCCCAGAGGTCTTGGGGGTCCCCAGTGCCCCAGGTTCCGCATGTTGCTTTTGTTGTGAACGAGAGAGATGGGGCTTATATAAATATAATCTCTGTAACAAAGAAAAAATCCAGGACTTGATGTTGTGCTTTTCAAACAATATTCAGTCCAGTTTCCAGCGCTGGCTTTAGAATAATCCCTGTCCCCCTCTTTAGTGATCTCCCACACCCCTGCCTGCACCCCCCACCCCCCACAGTGGATCAAAGGAAATGCAGGGAAGTGGCCTAAGCCCTGAATGGAAAGATGCCAGAGCCGTGAGACAGCTGCTCTCTACTTTATAGGATGGCCAACGTGGATCTCAAGAAATATCTGACTTAGAAAGGGCTCATGAGACTTCAGAAATCTCCAAATTTCTTGTGAGAAATTCCCTTGCCCTTAAAAAAAAAAAAAAATTGTGCTCCTTGTTTGCCATGGTTTAAAGTTTTTTTTTTTTAATGGCTGTGCCTGCGGCATATGGAGGTTCCCAGGCTGGGGTGGTTGAATTGGAGCTGCAGCTGCCAGCCTATGCCACAGCCACAGGAACACTGGATCTGAGCTGCATCTTCGACCTACACTGCAGCTTACAGCAATGCTGGATCTTTAACTTAGTGAGTGAGGCCAGGGATCGAACCCACATCCTCACAGAGACTGTGTTGATGAGCTCTTTTTATTTTATTTTATTTTTATTTTTTTTAACATTTGGCTGTACCCATAGCACATGGAAGTTCCCAGGCAAGGGATTGAACCAGAGCTGAGAGATAACACCGAGTAGTTATGTGAGCCATGGGAAGTCTTATGTCTGGTTCTTAACCCTGTGAGCCACAATGGGAACTCCATGGTTTAAGTTTTTTCAATTTATTTTCTGTGGTACTTTAAAAATATAATTTTCTAGTGGCTTTAAGTTGTTCTATGAATTAAGAGTATGACAGGACAACGTAAGTTCTTCTGAAATTGTACCATGAATCTTGGTAGCAAGTTGCTCATTCTGAACATATGTATCTTGGATTGCTACATGAAACTGTCTCCTGGTGACTTTATTTAGATCCTTTTGTTTGTTTGTTTTCCTGGTTGCACCTCATTGGTAGTTTACATGAAAGCTGTGGTTTTTCAGTGTTAGTCTGTTTTAAAAAGGCAGTGGCCAGTAGGCCAAAGGTAAATCTTCTTTACAACTTGATGCATATGAGATATTATTATAAAATAAGGGAATGAAAATAGTGTTTACAAACATTCGCAACTGTATACAATAAAATAAATGTAAATGCTTTTTTTTTTTTTTTTTGCTTTTTAGGGCGGCACCCATGGCATATGGAAGTTCCCAGGCTGAATCAAAGCTGTAGCTGCTGGCCTACACCACAGCCACAGCAATGCCAAATCCTCAACCCACTGAGCGAGGCCAGAGATCGAACCTACGTCCTCATGGATGCTAGTCAGATTCATTTCTGCTGCACCATGATGGGAATTCCAACAATAAAATAAGTGCTATTTTTTTTTCAAAGCAACCTCCTAGGGAATGTAGACTTATTCTAACCAAACCCCATGGGGCCTGGTTCAGAATTGATCTGAAACTTTCTTCTCTAAATTCCCCCAGAACACTGAGACAGCTCACAAGAACAGCAGCTGGCCAGGGTGGGGCTGCATCTTATTTCTGGTCCTCTTTGATTTGCCACTTGACTTCGAATGACTTCAGACAGTTTCTGGAAAGCTAATTTGCCCCCAGAGGCCAATTTGCCATAATTTAGAATTCTCATCAGAGATGCCACTTTTTTTTTTTTTTTTTCCCTGCACCTATTGCATGCATAAGTTCCAGGGCCAGGGATTGACCTGAGCCACAGGAATGACCTGAGCCACTGCAGTGACAATGCTGGGTCCTTAACCCACTGAGCCACCAGGGAACTCCCTATTTTTTCCTTTCTCTTTTCTTGAGGCCACAGTTTTGAGGCACCTTCCAAAATGTAGTTCAAGAAGTGTTTTGAGGGAGTTCCCCTTGTAGCTCAGTGGGTTAAGGACCCAAGATTGTCTTTCCGAGGATGCAGGCTTGATCCCTGGCCTTGCTCAGTGGGTAAAGGATCTGGCATTGCCACCACCTGTGGTGTAGGTCACAGATGTGGCTCAGGTCTGCTGTTGCCATGGCTATGGCATAGGCTTGCAGCTGCAGCTCTGATTTGACCTTTAACCTCTGGCCCAGGAACTTCCATACTTCATATGCCGCAGATGCAGGTATAAAAACAAAAAAGAAGCCTTTTGAGCAAAGAAGTTTCAGGTGGATGAGAACGTGACCTCCCACCTGGGAGGACATCATGGCAAACATTTGTTCATAGTCATCTGAATGCAGATGTTTTCAAAGAGCAGCTTGGAACAGTGCATCTGACCTGACTCTAATCATTGTCTTTCCATCCCAAGTGGGAAGGACAGAATTGGCCCCTCCCTGACTGTAAGAATTAGAATGAAAAAGGGAGCTCTCATCCCCACCTGTTCAGTCTAAGTGGAACTTGAGTCACAGCTGGGAAAGGAGTTTCAAACTTCCATCAGCACTAAAAGCTTTCTTATGAATCAAGTATTTAAGTAATAGAGGGAAATTTTAAATATTTTGAGTAATAGAGGGTAAACGCATCCTACACTGAAAGGATCTGTATTTTGTACACAAGTAAAAATGAAAGGAGGACAGGAAAGAGGAAAGATCCCAAGATGATCCGATCAAAACATGAGCATTTGGGGAGTTCCTGTGATGGCTCAGTGGGTTACAAACTTGACTAGTATCCATGGGGATGCAGGTTTGATCCCTGGCCTTGCTCAGTGGGTTAAGGATCCATCATTGCCGTGAGCTGCGGTGTAGGTCGCAGATGTGGCTTGGGTCCTGCATTGCTGTGGCTGTGGTAAAGGCTGACAGCTATAACTCTGATTCGACTCCTAGCCTGGGAACTTACATATGTTGCAGGTGCAGCCCTAAAAAAAAATGAGCGGTCTGAGGCTTTTCCGGCAATCAACATGTGCTGTGCTGTCTTGGCCTGAGGCTCACGAACTTAGGGGTCTCTCTTTGCAAGAACAGGCAAAGACAAGAAATTGAGACTCAGTCAAATGCTCGGGGCTCCTGAGGCCCAGAGCAAGAGGGATGGGTGCCTTAGCTGTGTCCGTCTGTCTGTCCATCTGGCAGTCATGATGATTTTTGGGAAGCCCCTCTCTGCTCTGGTGGCTGGGGGCTCCTGCCAGCAGTCCAGTCTCACCTGTTTTCTGTGGCCCCCACTTACATCCATGGGCAGGACTCAGAGAGATGCTTCCTGAGGGAATGAATTCAGGTGACAGAAGCATTAAAAAAAAACAAACCTCTTTTTTTTTTTTAAAGTGTTTTTAAATTAAGGTATGTATATTTTTGACGTAATGCTAGTGAACATTTAATAAAAACTAAGGTAAAGTGTAAACATAACTTTTCTATGCATTGAGAAGCCAAAAAATTTGTGTGGCTTGCTTTATTGCAGTATTCGTTTTTTTTTTTTTTTTTTTCAGACATTCTTTTTCTTATGTTGGTCTATCTCAGGAGATTGGATATAGTTACCTGTGCTATAGCGTAGGATCTTATTGTCTGTCCATTCTAAATGGAATAGTTTGCATCTACTAACCCCAAACTCCCAATCCATCCCACTCCCTCCCTGCCCCCCCGGCAACCACAGTTATTTTCTCTATGTCTGTGAGTCTATTTCTTTTTTATAGATAGGTTCATTTGTGCTGTATTTTAGATTCTAAGGATAAGTGATCTCATATGGTATTTGTTTTTCTGACTTACTTCACTTAGTATGAGAATCTCTAGTTGTATCGTGTCACTGCATATGGCATTCTTTCATTCTTTTTTATGACTGAATAGTATTCCATTGCGTATATGTACCACATCTTCTTAAACCATCCATCTGCTGAGGGACATTTGAGTTGTTTCCATGTCTTGGCTATCGTGATTAAGACTGCAATGAACATAGGGGTGCATGTATCTTTTTTAATGAAAGTTTTGTCTGGGTATATGTTCAGGAGTGGGATTGCTGGATCATAATGTCATTCTATTTTTAGTTTCCTGAGGAAACTCCATCCTGTTTTCCACAGTGGTTGTACCAATTAATATTCCTGCTGCGATGTTTGATTTATTGCAGTGGTCTGGAAACAAACCTTCAGTATCTCCAAGGCACGTCTGTACTTTTTGTACAGTGGGCCCTGGTTTTCATTTCCCTGCAAATTATATAACCGATTGTCAGTGACCCCCCCGAAATAACAATTTGGCCATGGCTGCTTGGTCTGAAAGAAATCATGTGACTTCAGAAAATATGGAATTTATTATGAGAAAGTCACTTTGCCCTCAAAAAAAGGGGCTCCTAGTCTCCATCGTTAAAAATTAAAGGGTTATTTACAGTATGTTTCACCCACTATTGGGACTCTTGGTAAATAAACCAGAGAAGATGTGTTACAGGTGCCAGTACGTATGGGGACACTGTCCATGGGGTCACCCTTGGACAGCGGAGATAGGAGGAGGATGATCTTTTTGTCCCCCCCTCATTTCCACAAGGAGCTAGTGACACGACCACAGACAGAACAGCCATCCTCAGATGGTCATTTACAAGACCACTCTGAGTCTGGAAGTCAAGATGCCACTCTTGAGTAAACTGTGGACACATCACCGTGGTGTGATCCGATGAGAGGACTGCCATGGCTCTGATCATTGAATTGAACTGCTTTGTAGGGTCAGCGTTAAAGGCTGTAGGTTTTCACGTTCCCCTCCTTTTCTTAAAATTAAGATTGGCCACCACCTGGTGACAGAGGAGGCTTGCTCAAGGGCACTTTTCTGGTGTTGGAGGCCAGTCTTCCTCCCACTTCTACTGAGACAGCATCCGGGGATGTGGGTCTGAAAGACCTGTGCTCCACGGGGGCTCCCCAGGGGCCCCCCTCCCAGTGCCTCAGTCCTGGCCTGTCCTACACCAGGACAGTGACTGCTGGGGGCTTTCCTGGGCTTTCCTGGGGGTCCTTCCAACTCTTATTATCAGGGTCTCTAGTCCTGTAGTCCCTAGTCCTACCTCTGTAATGATTCCCATTGGGAATCCCCTGGTTCCTATGGTCAGCATGAGGCAGAGATTTGGAGATTTGGAGATTTGTAGTTGGAGCCTCCAGACCAGTTGGAGAGAGAACCCCATGGTTCAAAACTGTATGATGCTGAGGAAGTTACTTCACTTCTCTGTGCTTCGGTTTCCATATTTACAAATGGGAAAGCTAATAGTGTCTGACCTCAGGGAGCTACTTAATCCAAGTTAAGTGTATTAGGGCCCTTGATGAGGAAGCAGGTTTGACGTTTGGGGTGGATAATTCATCAAGATCACTAGTCCTGAGTTTGTAGGCTGTAAAAACTGTGAGTTGGATCTGGGTGCGGTCAGCAGTGGAAGAGCCCATGTCCATACCTCATTTGCTGTACCCAGAGGTAGATCTGCAGACCTGGGCTGTGAGTGAATTCACGTTCTGTCTCTTATGGACTAACATGGACTTAGAGATGACAAAGCTCTGGGTAATCCAGAAGCTAAGTTTTGAGACTCTTGATAATTCAACACGGTAGGTCTCCATAATACATATGAACTCATGTTGTTTTGCAAAAGGAATTGTTGAGGATGACCAAGAAGACTTTAATACCAGTCCACAGTAGGTAGGTCACCCAAGAGTTCCAACCACTTGTCCACAGTATTGAAAAGTTAGTATTTTCTTATTGAGATATAATCGACACATAGCATTATATTATTTTCAGGTATATAACATAAAGATTTGATATTTGTATATATTACAAAATGATCTCCATAAGTCTAAGTCAATATCTATTACTATATGTAGTTAAAACAATTTTTTTCTTGTGTTAAGACTTTTTAAGATCTAGTCTCTTAGCAACTTCCAAGTACACAAAACAGTTTTCTTTTTCAGATTCCACATATAAGTAGGGTCCATATGCTATTTGTCTTGTCTGATTTATTTCACTTAGGGTAATACCCTCAAAGTCCATCCATGTTGTCGCTAATGACAGGATTTCTTTCTTTTTTACGGCTGAATAATATTTCATCACACACATTATTTTTTCATTTATTCAACATAGGTTATTTCCATGTCTTGGCTATCAAAAATAATGCTGCAATGAATGTAGGAGTACATATATCTTTTTGAGTTTGTGTTTTTTTCTTCCAATATCCAGAAGTGGAATTGCTGGATCATATCATACTCCTACTTTTAATGTTTTGAAAAAATCTCCATACTGTTTTCCATGGTAGCTGCACCAGTGTCCATGTTTTTCTGTAGCATCTTTGACCCTCATCCTTCACCTTGGCGCATCTACTGTGACCTTGACCGCTTCTGAACCATTGCCTTCAGCCCTGGGCTCAGTGGCACCACAGAGCCTGGAAGCTTTTCTGGGGAGAGCCGGACCTCCAGGCTGTTTCCACTTCTGTGCTTTTTCCTCCAAAACCACAGTGATGAATTCTCTTTCCTAGAACCTGTCTGTACCCTCCCTTCTCCTTAATTCCATCTTCCTTTGACCTTCCCCATTGTGGAAATGTATAGAGAAATATCATTTAAAGAGGCCAAAATCCACCGCTGCCGGTGCTTCCCTCATTGATCCTTGAGAAATGTTGGCTTCTGTGTTCTTGGTGCGAGAACTCTCAGTCGGGAGTTTCTGCTGTAGGTGCAGTGGGTTAATGATCTGGATTGTCTCTGGGAAGGTGTCACTTTGGATCACCCACTGCAGTAGGTGAAGAATCCAGCATTGCTGCACCTGTGGAATAGGTTGCAGCTCTGGTTTGGGTTTGCTACCCAGCCTGGGAACTTCCATATGCCACAGGTGCAGCCAAAAAAGGGAAAAAAAAAGGAAGAAAAAGAAGAAGGAGAAGGAGGAGATGAAGGATAAGAAGAAAAGAAATCTTATTCTTGTCTGCTTTTATACCATTGGTCTTTTCAGATTAAACATTCCCAGTCTGATCGCCTGTCAAGTTGGGATTTGAAACTCTGGCCCTTTGAGGTGCTGGGGAGGGGGCAGGGACCCTGAAAGGTGACTCCTGTTATTGGCCTACTTTTACAGGTGGGGAAATGCAGGCACAGGATGTGAAGAAGTCCCTTATAGAGAGCCATACAATTATAGGTGAGGGGCCAGGACTTGAACCCAGGTAATCTGATCCCAGCACCCAAACTCCTAACTCCTGGGTCAGGAGAAGGATCTGGAGAGGCAGGAAAGGCAAGTGCCAAGGCCCCGAGGCAGCAGGAAGCACGCTGTGTTCAAGGCACAGAAACAGTTAAAGCAGTGATGGAGGAAGTAGGAGGAGGGGGAGTTGGCGAGGGTGGACCTGTCTGTGGCTGACAAGGGAGAAGGGGAAGCCCATTGTGGCAGGAGGGGTGGGGGCAGTCACTGGAAAGGCACACAGGCCTCTCTTCTTGGCTGGGCATGTCACTGCTGTCCATGGAAGAGGCCCTCCCTCATTGACTAGAGGATTCCAGTTGTGGTGGCAGGTCTGCCGTGACCCACCCAACCCCTGGGCCTGGCCTATGAGCATCGTGGGGCATTGGCAGGTGGCGTGGGCCAGAGTGGGGAGCATCCTTGGCCTCTGGGACATGGCATTGGCAGCCAAGTCCGCCACAGGGACGTCCCACAAAGCTATGACTGCAGCACCCCCCACCGCCTGCACTTCCACAGCCGTGGAACTCACCTCTGGCCTCTGTGAGTCACCAAAAACCACAGTTGTTTCTAGGGCCAGAAAATATCATCATTCTTCTGGGTACAAGCCTGGACGAGCCCTTCAAGCCGTGTCAAGAAATAAATCCTATAATTTGTGTGGATTGCAAAACACAGCAGCGATATTGTCTTGCACACAGGCCTTAATCATTTTATCGCTTATGAGATTTGCTTTCATCTAAATTTTCTAGTAAAAACATCTGTACCAAAAACCACAATATTTTCTTTATTGATAAAGTATTTCAAATTTGATATACTACAGAAGAAGCGGCAGCTCTGTGTCAGCATCCATCATGATAAATCACATGACAAAAAACTAATATCTTTTTTATTTTATTTATTATTATTATTATTTCTGTCTTTTTAGGGCCGCACTTGCAGCATACTCCACCCAGGCTAGGGGTTGAATGGGAGTTGTAGCCCCTGGCCTACACCACGGCCACAGCAACACGGAATCCAAGCCGTATCTGCAACCTACACCACAGCTCACGGCAACACCGGATCCTTAACCCACTGAGTGAGGCCAGGGATTGAACCCGAGTCCTCATGGATGCTGGTTGGGATTGTTAACCACTGAGCCACCACAGGAACTAACTATTATTTTTAATTCAAAAATTTTTTTTAAATTTTTATACAAATTTCAAGGGTTACTTTCCATTTGCAGTTATTACAAGATATTGGCTCTATCCCTCAGCCATACAATACATCCTTGAACCTGACTTATACCTGATAGATTGTACCTCTCACACTCCCATCCCTATAGCCCCTCCCCCCCACCTCCCACTGGTAACCACCTGTTTATTCTATCTGTGAGTCTGCTTTTTATGTTATATTTACTAGTTTGTTGCTTTAAATTTTTTAATTTTTTAATTTTTTTTGTCTTTTTGCCTTTTTCTAGGGCCACTCCCATGGCATATGGAGGTTCCCAGGCTAGGGGTCGAATCGGAGCTGTAGCCACTGGCCTACGCCAGGGCCACAGCAACGCAGGATCCGAGCCGCATCTGCAACCTACACCACAGCTCACGGCAATGCCGGATCCTTAACCCACTGAGCAAGGCCAGGGATCAAACCTGCAATCTCATGGTTCTTAGCCAGATTCGTTAACCACTGAGCCACGATGGGAACGTTGTTTGTTGCTTTTTACATTCCACATATAAACAATATTATAGAGTCTTTGACTTATTTTACGTAGCATAATGAAAATATACACAGTTTAAAAATCAAAGCTACATATAGGCATTCCCACTGTGGTTCAGTGGGTTAAGAACCCGACATAGTGTCTGTAAGGATGCTGGTTCAATCCCTGGCCTGGCTCAGTAGGTTAAGGATTTGGCATTGCCTCAAGCTGTGGCAAAGGTCTATAGTCATGACCTGAATCAGGTAACTAGTTTTTGGTAGTACCAGCCTATCTCTCCTCCAGTGTTCCTTAATGAAATTATGGATAGGAAAAAATACAGGAGTGTTTTCCCCTTTTAACTCAAAAAGAATCATCCTGGGGAAACAGTCATAACTGTGTCTCTGGGCTATTGGACTATTTTATGTAAACAGAATGGTTTATATTAATTAGACATGCTACCATTCCAAAATATTCATCCTATCTGCTCATCATATATATGCAATTAAATATAGGATATAACTTTTTTTTTCTTTTTCTATGGCCGAACCTGCGGCACATGGAAGTTCCTGGGCTAGGGGTCCAATCGGAGTTGCTGCTGCTGGCCTATGACACAGTCACAGCAACGCCAGATCTGAGCTACATCTTCCATCTATGCTGCAACTTGCTGCAGTACTGCCTTTACCCACTGAGGGAGGCCAGGGTTCAAACCCACATCCTTATGGATACTAAGTTGGGTTCTTAACCTGCTGAGCCACAGCGGGAACTCCTGGGATATAAGCTTTTTATGTGGTAACTTGGGCCCTAAGGTTGCCTGGTAAAAAAAGAGCTTTGAGGAGTTTGTGGTGCAGTGGATTAAGAACCTGACTACAGCAGATCGGGTTGCTGCAGAGGTGTGGTTTTGATCCCTGGCCAGACTCAGTGGGTTAAAAGGATCCAGCATTGCTGCAGCTGCAGTGTAGGATTCAGCTGCAGCTTGGGTTCAATCACTGGCCTGGGAACTTCCATCCATATGGTGAGGGCGCAGCCATAAAATTAAAAAAAAAAAAAAAAAGCTCTGGAGGTTGGTGGCTCAGTGGTTTAAGGATCCAGCATTGTCACAGCTGTAGCTCAGGTCACTGTTGTGGCCCAGGTTCTGTTCCTGGCCCAGAACCTCTGCAAGCCGTGGGTGGAATCAACAAAAAAACAAACAAAAAAGCATCCTCTTTTGTGGCTTGCTTTGCTTATTCACTATGTCTTGAAGATCTTTCCATCTTGCTAGACTGAAAGTTTCCCTTCTTTTCAGAGCTGCACAGCAGTCCAGGGGCGAGGTGGGCTGTGTTTGGTTTCATCTCTCCCCTCTGACAGATGCTGGCTGACTCGCGTCTCATGTTGTCACCAGCCCTGCTGGATGACCCCACCATCACCTCATTCCACACGCGTGCCGGCAGAGCCAAATGATAGCTGCTGCTCCCAAGGGAAAAGGTAGGCCAAGAGTAAATCTCTTCCTGACGTTGGGACACTTTGCCAAGTGGCCTCCACAGGGTCTATCAATTACTGGGCACGTTCATCAGCAATAAATGAAGGTGTTTACTCCCTGCTCCTCCCCACTCCTCCCTGCACCTCCATCCCTAGCCTGGGCTTTCTGGTTGCCTGTGTTATTAATAGTTGGGATTTCTGCAGTGATGTGTTGGAAAATGATTAATAACCACCTCTCTGTCCCTACCCACACCCCTGAACACAAAAACAACACTCCCCCCTCCCCATGTATAAATACTTCCTCTTGGGCTGCTACCAACATGATGACCTTGAACTTGAATTTGGGAAGAGATGAGCAACAACACAGCCTTGTCCATTGTCTTCACCACAGATCCAGAGATGTAAGCGGCATGCATAGTAGTGAAGTGTAGTTAACATAATTAGAAAGTTCTAGGGTTTATTACCTCTGCTTTAAATATACTATATTAATTATAAGTTTGTATAATTAAAATTTTAGCAATGGCTGCATTTAACAACTGGCTCACTAAATCTTGAAATTAATAAAGGGTTCTGGTCAGCTGGTCAGAGCCAACCCCACTATATTACTAGAGTTTTTGCCAACTGGAAAGGTAGAATCTGCTATCTCAATGTAATTCTAATTTTTATATGGTGGTTTTATTATATTTAAAGACTGTTAACATCCCCTTTTCTGTGAAATGCCCGTTCATGTCTTTTAGTCACGTGTCTATTGGGTTTTGCTCCTTCTCTTGATTTCTAGGAGCTCTTTATACATGAAGGCAGTTATCTCATTATAAATTGCATTTTATATTCGAGTTTGCCCATGTTATTATCATGTTGTTATTGTTGCTGTTTTAAATGTGGTTGAATTACATTTTTTTTTTACAGATTCTGAATTTTGAGGCATAGTTAGAAGCCACAGGATTGTAGAATTAAATTTTTTTTTTGCTAATTTGAATCACGACTCATAGGTATATCAGCTTCTTATATACACTAAACCATCAGTACAATTCCTTTATTCTCTTAGAATTCTTGAGACTAGATTTTTGCCCTTTCCTCTTGAGTCAGGTCATTATTTTCAAACACTTTTCACTAAGCAATATCACCAAGTTGCATGATACATACGTTGAAGTTGGGTCTGGCACCCTTACA
Organism: Phacochoerus africanus; assembly: GCF_016906955.1. NCBI lineage: Eukaryota > Metazoa > Chordata > Mammalia > Artiodactyla > Suidae > Phacochoerus > Phacochoerus africanus. Next base: position 48,606,904 of record NC_062548.1, read on the forward strand.
GCTAAAAGGAAGTGCACGTAGAGATCATAAGATATTTATCAAGTGTTACATCACTAGTTCAGTGGCGGTTAACCCCACCACCTCTCTCTGACTAGTATGATTTCCCACATGGGGAGTTTCTTCACTTGTACTTGACTTCCTATGCAGGCAGGTACAGCTCGGTCCTTCTCTCAGCATCAGACCCCAAGGTCCCAAAGCACCAAGTGGGGTTGTGCTGGTGCATGCTTTGTGTTCAACAAACATGCCTTGAGTCACCTCTGCAAAGGCATGGACCTCCCCACCATGCAGGTGATGGGAACTTTTGTCTGCATCTCCACCATCCCCAAGAGTCTCCTTCACGCTGAGGCGGCATCCACACGTTTCCACTGTCACATGAGAAGCCGCACATGTGGTTTACTGGGTGTAATCTTAGAATGCAGTCGTGTGGAAGGCTCTGCCTCTGTGTACTGGAGAGCCACTTACCTGTGCAAGATGAATTTTTATGTTCTCCGTCTCATTTATGGTCCTGGCTTTAGAAATGAGGCAACGGAGCCTCAGATGTGATAAGTGACTTGTCCAATATGGCCCTATTGCTACTCTAGTTTCTGGTAACGTATTTGACACACGCTCTTTCCTCAATGAAGAGCATTTGGGGTGATGTGATTTTCGCAACTCTATTCCAGGGCGCATGTCACTATCCTATGACAGGCACCACCTGAGATGCTGGTCGCTGGCTGGTGTTCCTCCCAAGGCCCTCAACTTGGGGCAGTCAGGAAGGCAGGGGTCATTCAGGCCAGTCCCCTGCCCTTGAATCCCACTCCCAGGGTAAGAAAGCCTCATTCCCCTGACAGTCACCACTGGACAAGCACGTGATAATAACCAGAACATTGAGAGCATACTCTATACCAGTTACTGTACTACGTGTTTAATCCTCACCCAAACCTCTCCAGGGTTCATATCATTACTGTTACTTTAGAGAGATGGAAACAGAGGCTCAGAGAGGTGACAGAACAAGATCAAGGCCAGACAAAGGAAAGAAAAGGCTTGAACTGGGTGGAGATACAGTCTGTAAGGACCCAAAGGCTTTTGCCCCTGGATTTGGTTTCCAAACACACTTTTATTTTGCAACCTTCAGACATGGAAGTCCTCGCTTGACAGGAGACCACGTACCTTTACCTTGTGGGAAATGCAGTGACAATGAATTGCCATTGGTGGGGAGGGGGGCTCGTGTCCCTCTCCCTGAGCCAGGCCTGCTCTCAGGCTGGGCCGCCCACTTTTGACTGAGTCTTGAAATTCTGTGTCTGCAGTAAGGCAGGCGAGGGAGTTTGTTTTTTCCTTCGGCTTCCATCATTTTATTTAGGAAAGCATTGTGTCTGGAGAGGGAACTGTAAACACTGGGAGGGTGAGAGGGCCTCAGAGTGAGCTCGTGAGTGTGCTCCAGACTTCCGCCCGCCGACCCCAGCTTCCTGACCCCAGCAGACTGGCAGCCCCTGGGCTCTCGGGATGGAGCTTGGCTGGAGGCCAGCGTCTGAGCTGAATGGCTTGGGCCGGACAGTGCTTCTCCCCAGCCAAAGTGGCAACAAGCCCACTCCCGAGAAGGCGCCTTGGCTTGGAAAAACACACCATGTGTTAGAGGCTGGCGTCCACAGCAGGGCTCTGAGGCCCGAGCCGTGGCCAGGCACCTTCGGGAGGCCTGGCTTTGGGGCTGGGCTGCTGCGCATTCTCAGGAGCTCCAGTCCCAGCATAGGAAACGTCCTATCGCCCAAGAGGAAACCCGATGTCTAAGAACTGATATAACTGGGAGACTGATAAGAATTAGAGGGCCAAGTGCCTGGAGCAGCCATGAGTTTACTTTTCTTTCCAAATACCTTCTTCCTTTCTCTGGTTAGGAATCTATTATGCGCTCATCCAAGAGAACTTCGAAAAGTAAGTAAAAATCTCTCATTGTCATTTTAGCCAGAGATGTTTCTTTTCTGTTTTTTTTTTTTTTTTGTCTTTTTAGGGCTGAACCCATGGCATATGGAGGTTCCCAGGCTAGGGGTCCAATCGGAGCTGCAGCTGCTGGCCTACTCCACGGCCACAGCAACTCAGGATCCAAGCCACGTCTGTGACCTACACCACAGCTCACGGCAGCGCCAGATCCTTAACCCACTGAGCGAGGCCGGGAATTGAACCTGAAAACTCATGGTTCCTGTGCCACAACGGGAACTCTGAGATTTTTCTTTTCTTTCTCTTTTTTATTCTTTTTATAGCTGCACCTGCAACATAGGGAAGTTCCCAGGCTAGGGCCTACGCTGCAGCCACAGTAACACCAGATCTGAGCCACATCTGTGACCTATTCTGCAGCTTACAGCAATGCCATATCCTTAATCCACTTAGCGAGGCCAGGGATTGGACACACATCCTCATAGACATTGTGTTGGGTTCTTAACCCACTGAGCCACAGTGGGAACTCTTTGACTTCTATTTTTTAAGAAGGTATCCTACCTATCATTTTATTTTGTAAGTTGGACATCAGATGCACAAAACCAAATTAGTTGTGACCTCTGATTCGTGACACTCTGCCATCATAAAATGCTTTCTTTTGTTCAGTTGTTTTGTATAGTGAGCCTTTCTACCCAATATAAACACCAGGTCTTTGGCAATGACCTATAAAACTTTTGAGCTCAATCATTTTCCTGCACATACTCATTTATCTACACTTTTTTCCCCCTTTCTCGTGCACATGCTCTCCACACTCCTTCATGTGCCTCTCAAGGGGTTGCCTGGGTGGAATTTCATCACTCAGGTTGCTTTCCTCTGCAGTGCCCTTTGGGTCTCAAAGTGGACTGCCCTTCCATCTCTTTCTGCACAAGGCGGTCGGGGATGGGAGACTCTGCTGAGGCCCTCATTTATCTCTGGGGCTTCAGAAAACTACCGCCAAGCACAGGCAGGTAGTTTTCTGATCAGCTCGATCTTGAGGGTCTTCCATGAAGGAGAGTCTCCAGTGTCTTCCGTGGCCTCATGAACTGCTGTGGTCTGGTGTGGATCTTTCCTTCTAAACCACCATCACCTGAGTTATGAAATTCACATGTTTTAAAAAAATTATTTGATAGAGATTTTAAAAGCTGTTATTCACCATTGTGGGCTTGAAAACTCTTCTCAGCCTTCCTCAGAATTCACTTTTTTCCCCCGTCTTGCCTTTGGTCATTGGTTTCATCCTTTGGCTGTTTGTTTGCGGCCTTGCTCTATATTCTTGAATTTCTCTTAAGTTTCAGACCAGGGTTTTGGTCTTTCCATATCCCAGCATACACTGGGGGTACACTCAGCCTACAGTAGGGGTACACTCAGCATGCACGAGGGGTACATTCAAGCTCCCTTGAGAGCAAGAAGAGCTGGTTCACAGGTACAGGTGGAGAACTTCCCCCTTCTTCCCCACTCCCCACCCTCTTGTTTCCTCTTTTACCGATTTTCTCAGCTCTTCACTTTGTGTCCCTGTGCTTCTCCTTCCATTCAGAGTTTGCAGTAGAGAAGAGTCCACTCTTAGAGGGGTCACATACCTTATCTGTTGTGGTCTGTGTGTGGGTTGGAAAAAGAATTTCCAGACTCATAGCGGGGACAGAAAGAAAGATGAGTTTAATTGAGATAAGAGATGCTGCTTCCTGATGATCAGGGAGAGCAGACCCTGAGCACGTGGTCATGTCTGTTTTTAAAGCCCAGGGGAAAAGGAGAGAGAGGAGGTCTTAAGATACACTTGCTAGTTGGTTGGGGGCATACGGGGGCAGGGTGAGGAGTGGGCCAAATACATTTCCAAGTAGGAGGCAGGAGGGAGTAGGCCAGTCTGCTCAAGAGGGGATTGAGAACTCTAATGATTGCAATGAAAGGAAGGGGCGATAAGCTCTGATAATTTTTATTCCAGCCAGAGGCTCTTTGAGTTTATCTCACTGGAAAGGCCTTGAAGTCCCACATTACCTAGTGGTTGTCTAAAGAGACATGGGCAGGAGTTCCCGTCGTGGCGCAGTGGTTAACGAATCCGACTAGGAACCATGAGATTGCAGGTTCGATCCCTGCCCTTGCTCAGTGGGTTAACGATCCGGCGTTGCCGTGAGCTGTGGTGTAGGTTGCAGACACGGCTCGGATCCCGCGTTGCTGTGGCTCTGGCGTAGGCTGGTGGCTACAGCTCCGATTCAACCCCTAGCCTGGGAACCTCCATATGCCGTGGGAGCGGCCCAAGAAATAGCAACAACAACAATAACAACAACAAAAAAAAGACCAAAAAAAAAGACATGGGCAACCTAAAAGTTAAGAGTTATGTTTTATTCCATGGACAAAATGAGGACCGAAGCCCAGGAGGCAGCATCTCAAGTAACCCTGAGAAAATTGCTCCCAGGAGGTGAGGGGGGAGCTAGGATATATAGGAATTTTGCAACAAAGGGCAGGTAGTAGGAACAAAAGATTACTGTTACTAAAAGGAAACTAGATAGCTCAAGTTAAGGAATTCAGCTTTTTTCCATGTATGGGAAGATGCAAGTCTGGGCTCCCTGAAATCATTCCTTTGATATACACTCAGCTCTCTGGAGCCAGTATCCTGTGTTTTCACATCCTGAATTTCCTCAGGGCTCACCATTGGGAGTGGCTGCAGTCTGAGGGCTGCTAGGTGGCAGGTATTCTTTGTTTCCTTCCTGAGTTCCCTCAGGGCTCACTGGCTCACTCTTGAAGGTGGCTGATGACTGTGACATCCTTTGTTTACTGATATGGCAGGCAATATTTTGTTTTCCATAGTAAAAATCTTGTCTTATGGATGGCAGAGAAGCTAGTTATAAGACAGAGCAGGTAGTAGTAAATGTTTCATAGCCTTGCAAATAAATGATTTAAAAAATAAAATAAAATCAACAACAGCAAAAAGACACTCCAAAACCCAAAAACCCAACGTCAACAACAACAACAACAAAACACCCCAAACAAAACTCTTTTCTACTGTGTTTAGCATTTCTGCCAAACTCAATGTGGGTTTTTGAGTTTCTAGACATTCTGATTACAGGTGCATAGGGCTCCATTTTGCTTCTCTTTGATTATGTGCTTTCCTCGTTCTCATCTTTTTTTTTTTTTCCCAATGCACTAGTCTCACCTGAGACCAATCCAGAGCTCCCTATGCAGTTACGTCAAGGTCAGATTAGGCCAGGCCTGGGCACGGAGAGAAGAAGTGCTAATGTAGTAGAGCCCAGGGGAGTTTTGGTGGATCCGTGAGCCTGCAGTATGGTCCAGGCCCTCTGACACATCCCGAGGGGCAGACCTGAGTTCCGGCCCAGCTCTGCCACTCACCAGGCCTATAAGCTTGGGAAAGCCACCCAACCTTGACAAAGCTTCATTCCACATGGATCCAGTAGAGTGAATAATAGTCCCCACATTGTCTTAGGCTTGTGATGGATTAAATGAGATCAGGTATGAAATGTGTCACCAAGGTGACTGACAAAATAAGTATTCACTAAATGTTGAATGTTCTTCTTCATCTTAACAATGACAATGACATTAGAGGCAAGGGCTGGCCCCCACGTGGGGCTGATAGGCACCATGTAGATTGCAAGGCCACCCACCCTGTCTGGATGCAGGTATCCTGGTCCCCTCCTCCCTGGTCTCTCTTCCTGGCCTGTTTCCCCTTGCCTGGACCTTCACACATGAACCCTGCTGCTGCCTGTTCCTTCCCCTCAACGTTGGTCCTTGGAGCCTACCAGCAGCCGGTACCTTCCAGCCCCAAGCTGACACCTCAGTGGAGCTTGATCTCTGGTGACTTGTTCTGCTCTTTGCTCCAAAGGCCCCCCCCATGAGAATGTTCTTGCCTTTGCACTGACCAAAGTTTCAGATAGCAAGCACCTTGAAGGCAGAAATTCCACCCTGGGCCCTGGCAGGCAGCTGGCTACGAGGCCTCTTCCAATGCTTGTTTAGCCAAATGCATAAAGCACTGAGTGAAGGCAAGGAGAGGAGATGGATGGGTCATTCCCCTTCCTTTTCTTTTTTCTTTTTTTCTTTTTTTTTTGCCTTTTTTAGGGTCACACCCACAACATATGCAAGTTCCCAGGCTAGGAGTTAAATCAGAGCTGCAGCTGCTGGCTTATAGCACAGCCACAGCAACGTGGTATCTGAGCCACATCTGTGACCTACATCACAGCTCACAGAAACACTGGATCCTTAACCCACTGAGCAAGGCCAGGGATTGAACCTACATTCTCACGGATGCTGGTCAGATTTGTTTCTGCTGAGCCACGACGGGAACTCCTGTGGGTCCTCTTGTGATCATTACTGGCCTGAGACTTGCAACCTGAGGCCTGGGCTTGCCTGTTAGGCAGCTGAGGAGCTTGGGGTCTCTGGGGACATGATTGGTATTCTTGCCTTACCATGGTGGGGAGGTTTGTGGGGCCAAGTTCAGAGCTATGAAAGTGGGGAGTCATGGTCCACTGCAGGCCACCTTTCTTTCATTGTTACCTCCCTGTTCCGTGCCTCCCTGCCCACTACCCAACATTTTCAGCCCTTAGAAATTCCAAGGGAGTTCCTTGCTCAGGGCTAGGAACCAGCTGGTAGTTCTGGCAGGCGGTGGTACCAGAGTTACCCCTCTTCCCAGTCTTTCCTGTAGTTTCTGCTGTCCCCCAGCCCCTCCTTTTGTGCTCCTGCTGCCGCCTCTCTAGCTCATTCCCACAATCTTTCATGTCCTGTTGTGGCAACATCCCTGAAATTCCTGAGGGGCCCTGCCTGGCCATCGCATTTCCCTTTCTCAAGTTTTTATGGGAACAGGAGCTGTTTGCTGGGATTCACATGGATTTCCTTCTGTCCTGCTTCCTGCTGGGAGCCGTGAGCTCTGAACCATGTTCCCATGTGCTTGAAGTGTGGACATGGCAAGGCCTGAGCAGGGGGCTTGGCAGAGCCCCCAGGCCCCACCTCCTCCACCCTTGTGTGGAGCAGACGCTTGTGTGGAGCTGCCAGGATTGGCTCACCAGACCCAAATGGAAGATCTTCAGGAATTTTGTGAACTGATTGTTAACCACAAAAATATGTCATTAAAAAAATCATATAAATTTTCAATTAAATAAATTATATCACAGGCAAAGGTAACAGATGGTAATGAGCTCAAAACTTACCACTTCTAATTATTTGACTACAGTTTACTATCATCCATCCTGAGACTATTTTTTTTTTGTCTTTTTGCCTTTTGCCTAGGGCCACTCTGACGACATATGGAGGTTCCCAGGCTAGGGGGTCTACTCAGAGCTGTTGCTGCCAGCCTACGCCAGAGCCACAGCAACTCGGGATCCAAGCCACGTCTGTGACCTACACCACAGCTCACGGCACTACTGGATCCTTAACCTGCTGAGCAAGGCCAGGGATCGAACCCGCAACCTCATGGTTCCTAGTCGGATTCGTTAACCACTGCGCCACGATGGGAACTCGGAGACTATTTTTATATATATATATATATATATATATATATATATATATATATATATATATATATATATATGTATATAGTATCTGTATGGCAAGAACACTCCACTGTAGAATGGTATAGAGGTGCCCATCTCTTCCTGACTCTGGTCCCCAGAGCTAGGTGGTCACCAGAGATGGATGGTCCCAGGAGCCAGGTGGTCCCTCCCCAGCTCAAGCCTTGCTCCCTCTGGGCTGCCACTAACAGTGTCCTCAGTGGAGGAGAAGCAGTGGGGCTCTGAAACCACATGCCCCTGGGCGTGGCTCTCAGCTCTGCTCTCTGCTTTTGCCTGTATGTGTGTGTCTCAGCTTCCTCAGCTTCTTTGTCTGTTAATTTAGAACAACCACCTGACCCAAAGGCTCACCCTGAGGGCTGAACGATGATGGTGATGCCATGGTGATGAATAATGGGGCATTTATCTGTGTGAATGTGTGAAGCTCTGTTGCTACGGAGCCTAGATTCCAGTAGGGGAAACAGGCAATGAATGAACCATCATGGTATAACATCAGATGGCAAGAAAGACAAGGTACACCCAGGCAAGGGCTGGGCAGAGGCAGGGTGGCAAGGCCAGCTATCTGAGGGACTCTGGGACTTGATTTGTACACCTGTCCCCGACAGGTGTCTGCTCCCAGGCCCTGGAGGGCTGTCCCCTGATGTGGTACCATTCTCACCACAATGCCCTCCTGGGTCAGCAATTGTTTGCAGAAAGCTTTAGTGGAAAGACTTAAATGCAAATGAGAATATTAAACAAAGAGAAAGAATTAAAGCTTCACTTGCCAGTTTCACAGGAACCAAGAGAGAGCCAAAAGCAGAGTGCTTCTGATGAGTGATGGGGAAGGTGCAGGGCGAGGGGGACCCACTGGCTCTTGCCCAGTGAGTATTAGGCCAGGCCTGGGCGGCGCTGAGGTCAGCTGTGGGCACTGTTTTACTGCTCAGCGTGCTGGTGGATGGTCCCTAAACCCGAAGCCTGGTGTGTCCATAGCTAACGTGGCAGCAGGTGCAGAGACAGCAATGAGCAATGTTTGCCCTGCAGATGGTGGGGAGGCCAGGGCAGTAGGACTGGAGGTTCTGGGGCAGGAGTGTGCCCTGCAGTGAGGGTCAGGGTTCCTCAGGGGCCATCTGGATCCAGACTAGAAGGCTTCACAGCTGGGAGCTCTCAGGAGCAGGGCCTCTCCGGGGAGCCGCCTTCAGAACTGGAATCTGGTCTAAGGGAGCAGCGGGCTGGGGCTGCTATTCCAGCTGTGGGGGCGCAGCTCTCTCCCCCACACTCCATTCAGGGAAGTCCCCCAACACTGGCCTGCGTGGGTTGGGCATCCTGGTTTGCCCAGACATGCTGAGGTCTGGCAGCCTGTGCAGCCTTTTGGGGTGTGACTGGGGGACCCTCCCACAGTGGGCACCCCTTAACTTGCTGGTATTCTGGTGGCTGAGGGACACCACAATCGGCTGATGGAGATGATGTGCAGCTCCTACCTAACCAGTGTGGTCAATTCTGCAGGAACTGGAATCAGGGGATTTGAAACTTTTGAAATAAAACCAAGTTTTTCTAGTTGAAAAACAAAAATTACATAATTTCAAAGTGGTGGGAGTGGGTTGTGTGAGGGGATCATTTTCTGTTATCGTGCTGGGCAGGCAGCAGAGGTCCCATCAGCCTTGGCTTTCTGGTGCGAACCACACACTGTTCATGTGTTTTGTGACTCTTGTGCTACTGCTAATTACTGTGCCATTTTAATTTGTGCTGTGTTATAATCTTTCAAACAAAGGGCGTATTCTGAAGCAAGATCATCTATTCATTCAAGAGACGAATCAGGTGCTGGTGTTAAAAAAAAAATTCACGCACCAGTAATTCTGCAGATTAGTAATTCTGAGATCAAAGTTAGATGGGATAAAATGCCATGAAGAAGACCCCTAAACATCAGGAAATACAAGGTTGCTACCTTTAGGACAAGCCTCCTAAGAAATCCTGGAGATCATGATAAAAATTAAAGCAGCATTAAGGTCCCCAAAGGGCCCCATTGCCATACCTTGCGGTCAATGCAAAGGAAAATTACTCCACCGTGATCCAGGGCTTCTGAAGCCCATGTCGCATCTGGAAAGTCCCCTCTATGTCCAGAGGGTCAAAGCTCCCTGAGTTCCCACTAGAATCATTTCCAGAAGCCTGCAGCTGGATCAACTGCCATACCTCAGCTCAGGGCAGCAGCCTCCCTTGTCAGCTCCTTCAAGAGAGTCGTGGACGGATCTGTTCCCAGACCCATTTCCACGCCTCCAGCCTTCGTGTCAGCGGCTGGATGGGCACCGCTGGAAGGCAGCACCACTACCCTACTGACGGTGAGCCCTCGTGGGGCGTGCGATGTGGAGAGGATGAAGGGAGTTTGCCTTTTTACCTATGCATCTCGGTAGCTGTTGAATAACTACGATCTTTGCAGTTTTAAAGAGAGCTAATTTAAAGCAATAAAGGAAGAGGGACTGAGTTCTGCCGTGGAAATCAGGCAGGCTTTACGGGAAAGCAAGGAGGTCCCTGGGAAATCCCTATAGGAGGCGGTCAAGCATGTGGCCGCTGCCCGCCCCTGGTCCTGCTCTACAGCAGGTCACCTGCGCAGAGGGCAGCGCAGCCTCCCTCATTCTGCTGTGTGCCCCTGAGTGACAGCCATCCTCCTGGAGCCACAAGGAGGCGGGGCTGCGTTCCACACCTTCCTCTATTCCTGCTGCGCTAACCAAAATCCATTGACTGGGCGTCTTAAACAATGGGGGACATTTATTTCTCGCAGTTCTGGAGGCTGGGAGGTCCCAGATCAAGGGTGGCAGCTTTGGCGTTGGGTGAGACCATCCTTCCTGGTTTGCCCACAGGCACCTTCTTGTATCCTCACAGGGCAGAGGGAGAGCGCAACCTCTGGTCTCTTCCTCTTTTTTTTTTATAAGGGTGCTAACGCCATCACGGGGGCCCCATCTACACCTAATTACCTTCCTAAGATGCTACCTCCTGATAACACACTGAGGATTACGTTTTAACACATGAACTCTGGGGTGGACACAAATATTCAGCCCGCCCCATGGAGTGGGGCTCAGAATCTTCAAATGCGAATAAATAACTCTTTAGGAAAATGTGCCCACAAGCGGCTGCTCTGGGCTGGGGACCCACCCCACCTGGCTTCCCCAACCCACCTGGCTTCCCCATGAGACCCTGTGGGACAGGGTGGCAGTGTCTCCCCCATCCCTGCAGCATGGCCCTCAGCTGTGCCATCTCTGGCTTGGCCACCTGCAGGAACTCAGGGTAGAGGGGCAGCCAGGTCTTCGAGAGAAAGGAAGAGCAGAGGGCGGGGATGAAACCCCTCCTTGATTCTGAGGAGAGGCCTCTGAGAGGAGCCTGTGTGGACCCCTTGGTGTTGGAATTGCCTGGGGAGTCTCAGGCTGGCCCGGGCCATCAGACCACTGCCAGAGAAATGACCATTAGCTGGGAACATGGGAGCTTTGTGTCCCAGTGACCGGTGAAGTCAGAGAGAGAGAGAAGGGGGAACATTGAAGTTCCTGCAGTGAGGAGTTAGCCCTGTATTGGAGAGACTGAGGCCCTGCTGGGCATAAGCCAGGGAGAGGCCAGGAGGCTCCAGACCCTTCCCCATCATGGTAAAGAGCTCATGGGTACCATCTCACGGGGCATGGGGACATGTCCTGAGGCTACAAAATGCACAAAAAGCACTCACTGAGATGGGGAGAGGGGTAGGGAGTTAACCCAACTCCAGGACGACCACTCCCAGCCACCCCTATGGAGGCTCCACCTGGTCCATACACCACGGGCTCAGCTGCAGCTCTGCTGGGTGCTGCCCCCTAGAGATGGCACAACCTTGGTGACAGGAAAGGAGTCAGGCTGCAAAGCAGGGGGGGTAGAGAGAGCGCAGGTCCGCAGCATTTCTGTGGGTCCTTCCTGGGCCCATGTGCTGCATGTAGACCAGTGCAGTCATGCCCCATCTCTTTGAAAGTGATTTTGCGTATGGAATCTAGCAGCTCAGGGCCGCACAAAGTAATGGTGCCTCAGCACAGACCAGCCAGCCCTCCTCAACTCTGAGATGAGCACACACATTTCAGACTAGGATGGGACCCTGATATGTTTGCTGTCTGTAGATGTGATCCACCAATTTCCACTTATTGAGACAGCAGATTGTTAAGAGCTGCAACTGTAGAAAGATTATGCGGGGTCTTCTAAATTTTTTTTTTTTTTTTGCAAAAGGTCATTCCAAAACAGAGCTCACTTTGAAACTGGAAAGTGTCATTCTGTGTTAGCATGCTTTGATGGGTTTTAGCTCCTGTCTGTGGGCAGTTTGCAAGCATTGCCTTTCCTCTCCCCATTCATTTATAAAGCAGCCTCCTACATGGTGCGATTAAAATAAAAACTTACTCAAATGCTTAGTCAACGCTGAGAAGCCCTTCTTTCATATGTACCCTATGAATGAGTTCTGAAGTAACAAGCCTAGAAAATGAAACTCCTCAAAAAGAATATGAAAATGATTTGAAAAGGTGCCAGAAAATACTTTGAGTGTGTGTGTGGGGAGGGGGGCGGGCGGGTGGGTGATACCAGATATTGGGAGCTTTCTAAGACCTCCAGCAAATGAACCCCAAGAGTCGATGTGGGCATAAACAACCCAGGTTTGAAATGGGAGACTCACCCATGATGGATGCCACAAGGGTGTCTCCTTTTAGTCACCAGGCCACCTCTAAATGCATGAGCTCATGGCTGCCCATTGGTCACATGGGTGTCATCAATGCTCTAGCTTTGGGTCCTGCTCTGCCACTTATTAACTCTGTGGTCTGGAGCAAGTTGCTTAACCAGCCTGAATTTCCTTACCTGTAACATGCAGATAATAATAGCACTTACTCCATCCGGTACCCCGCTCCCCAACCCTCAGAGATCACAAATTAGGTTAATCACAAGCCTTAACTATAACAGTCTCCACCTCTGATCTGTGTGTGGCTTTGTCATTTATTAGCTATGCAATGGGTTATTGACACGCATGCTTCCATCACCCAGAATGAAAGCTATGAGAAGGATGGTAACCTCCATCTCACTTTATGCTCCCTGATATCTCAGGAACCCCTTTTCAGGTCACTTTCATCTTGAGTCCCATATTCCAAATATACCCAGGTTTCCCTTTATTCATTTTTGTGCTTCTAGAAGGTATGTATACTCTTAATTGTTTTTAACTTTGTAAAACCGGTATGCTATATGTAATATTGGGGGTCTTTTTTCACTAGATGTTATACTGCTAAGACCTAGCCACCGTATTGTGTGTCACTGGAGTTCATTTGTTCTGACCAAAGCCTCATAGAGAGTGAATATAGGCCAATGTTGTCACCTGTCCTTCCACTAAAGTCCATTTGGGAAGGAGGGGTCCAGCCTTGTGTTAGTCAGAGCCGTGCTGTTATAATCTTACTTGTGCACATCTGCTGTTTTACAAGAGTTTCCCTTGGATATGAACCGTGGAAGGGAATTGGGACGAAGAAGATATGAAAGTTCAAGTCTAGGAGATCATGCCAAACCATTTTCTAAAGAGCCTGCAAAACTACAAGGCCACAAGTTTCATCTCCCCCAACACTTTATAGCATTAGATTGTTTCACCTTTTGCTAATTGAATGGGTATAAAATGTTATTTTCTTTGCATTTTTCTGTGTGACCCTCCTTATAAGTTTATTGGGCATATGTGTTTCCTCTTATGTGAAATACCTCTTGGTATCTTTTCCCCATTTTTATCTTGGGTTTTATGTGCTCTGGGGGGGGGGGGTATTTTAAAATTTATTTGTAGCAGTTCTGCATATGAATGTCTTGTTCCAATTTCTATTCTGACCTTTCAGTTTTTAAAGTTCTCGCTTGGTGAACAAAAGTTCTTGATTTAGCTTGAGTTAAATTTATCATTTTACAGTCAAATTGGAATGTTTGTTTAAGAAAATCTTTAGCTCTCAGAAGGTATAAAAGATTGTCGCCAGTGTCATCTACTGTGTTATTTACGTTTGTTGGTAATGCTTACTTTTTCAACTTCTCTGGGGTTATTTTCCAGTTATAGTTTGAGGGAGAAGGCCAAGTTCCTCTCTCCCCAATTTGTTAACTACTTTTTCCAGATCCATTTAACAATCCGTGTCTCTTCTCCTCACTGAACTGCTTTATCCTGTCATATACCCAAATTCTTTATATGTACGAGTCTTTTTTTAATCTAATTTTTATTCCATGGTCAATGTTTTAGTTATTCCAGCTTCATAAAAGCCTAGAGGTCTGGTAAGGTAAAATTCTGCTTGCTTCTTTTATGAAAAACATCGGGCTATTTTTGGTGCTTCACTTTTTCAAAGTTCAGAATCATCTTTTCAGGATCTATCAAAAAACATATTGGAAATTTGATAGGAATTCCCTGTATAACAGATATTATTATACTATTAAAATATATTATCCCTGAACATGATATAGCTCTCCATTTATTTATTTATTTATTCTTTTTCAGCTGTACTCACAGCATATGGAAGTTCCAAGGCCAGGGATAAAATCTGAGGTGCAACTGTGACCTACGCCACAGTGTGGCCATGCTGGATCCCTAACCCAATGTATCACTGCAGGAACTCCTGTATCTCCCCGTTTATTACTATTTCTTTATAAAGTTTGATATTTTTCCTTTTAAAGGTCTCGTACGTCATCGATAGATTTATCCTCAGGGAATTGATATTCTCTGAAACTATTATAAATGGTGTCTTCATAACTGAGCAGAATCCTGTGGGACTTTTCCCAGAGAGACAGCTGCCTCCCCATCATGTCCTCTTGTCTGCGTCTTGTTCGTAGAAAAATTTTAGCCCCCTTGGCCTTCCCTGAATTCTGAAGAATAAATTTAATCAGAGAAGTGAGAAAATGCAGAAACAAAGGAAAACATTTGAAATAATAAACAACTTATTTGAAATAAGCAAATTATTTCAAAAAGATGAAATAATATTAGTTTAGTCATGAAACAAATTCAAGGGCCTTTAATTTCTCCTCTGTGGCTATAGATCATATTCTGAGCCATGTCCTTTGAGCTGTTTCACAAATTCTGAAAGAAACTAACTATGTAATGCCCACATTCTATACAGCACATAGACTGCAGACTGGTTGGGACCAGTGGGTTGGTTGATGCTGTTGGTTCCAGATTACCTCCCCACCAGCCAGTCAGAAGAATGTCCATGACTTGATCACACACCCCACAACCCTGAGCCCTCCCCCTGTCTTTAAAAACCCTTCCCTGAGAGCCACTGGGGAGTTCCAGTCTTTTGAGCTAGCTGCCTAGACTCCTTGCTGGGTGTCTGCAATAAACACTGCACTTTGCTTCACCACAACCAGGTGCCAATAGATTGGCTTTACTGCTTGTGGGCAAGCCGACCCAAGTTTTGTTCCATAACGTCTCTTTCATTGTGCTTCCTAGTTCTTTGAGGTACATAGATTTTACATCTTCACTAAATTTTATTATTTCTGATAATTCATAGATTTTTGAACTTTACATGTGAACAATCAAATTGTATGCCAAGGATAATAGTTTTACCTCCTTCATAAGATGGGTTTTAAGGGTGAATGGGTGGTGCTAACAAAGTGAGTCACAGTAGTTGGCACTCTTGAGTAAGCGTGTAAGAAATGCTTGTGTTTACTGACATTATTGTCAGATACTGATTGAGAGAAGAATTTCAGAAATTGTCTTAACCAATTCCCTCTTGTTAAAGAAAGAAACAGAATCCCAGAAGAGCGTAATGATTCAACATGGATCCCACAGCTGCTCAGTGCCAGGAACAGCCCAGAAAACCTGAGCCACTGGGCTACACAGAATGGGGTCCTGCCTTAGTTTCCAACCACATATCAATGTATGCTTCTTTTTTGCACAAATATCTGCTCAGAGGAGTGTTTCCATGAGTGGAGCTTCCCAGAACCTCCATGAAAAACATTTATTAAATCAGCAGATGAATTAAGCTCCTTCTGTGCACAGGGGTTCCCAAATCAGGCATATTTCCAGTAGAGGAAGTTTGTTTTTTTTTTTTTTTTTTTTTTAGGGCCGTACTTGTGGCATATGGAAGTTCCTGAGCTAGGGGTTGAATGGGAGCCGCAACTGCTGGTCTACACCAAAGCCACACCAGCAATGCCAGTTCTGAGCCGCATCTGTGACCTACACTGCAGCTTGCAGCAATGCGAGATCCTTAACCCACTGAGTGAGGCCAGGGATAGAACCCACAACCTCACAGACTCTACGTCAGGTTCTTAACCTGCTGAGCCACAGTGGGAACTCATCAGCTTTTTAAAGATGATCTTATTGGAATATAGTTGACTTACAAAGTTGTGTTAATTTTAGATGTGCAGCAAAGTAAATCAGTTATACATCCACATACATCCATTTCTTTTCAGACTCTTTCCCCATGTAGGTTATTACACAGTATTGAGTAAATTTCCCTGTGCTATGCAATAGGTCCTTGTTAGTTATCTATTTTTTTAATCAGTTGAATTTTTTTCAAAGTAGAGTTGATTTACAATATCTGGTCAATTTTTGCTGTACGGCATAGTACCCAGTTGTACATGCTTGAGAGATGGGCACACACACACACATTTCTTTTTCTCATAGTATCTTTTCTTTGGACTTTGGAAGCATCTGCCTAGGCAGCATTGTCTGCTGCTTACATGGACTTTCTGTTGAGGGTAGGGCCCCCCAAATTGTGTTGAAAGGTGACAGCATTTTCCTTATGCCAGTGACGCCTTAGCCTCATACTGAGTGTGTGTGTGTGTGTGTGTGTGTGTGCGTGCCCATCTCTTAAACACACTCCCCAACATAGATGAGTATTTTTCCCTGTGTTGCTGCTGCTGCTTTTAGCCTCATTTTCCCATGGTTTTTGAATGTGGGTTAGAGATTTCTCAAAATTCTTTTCTCCAAATTCCTCATTAGAAACTTGGCCTGGATGTGGGCAACAGTGAAGGTGCACGGAAGTATTTATTGAAGATGTCAATTCTGAATATTGGAAAGGTAGCACATTCTGAAATACATCTTGCTATTTCTATGTCCCCATGCATGTGCTGTATTTTAAACATTTTATGTTATTAAATATATAATTAAATATTACACTAATATTTAATATTATTAAAAAATATTTGCTGGGTTGTGTCCACAGATTTGTCAGTAGATCCACATCTATTAATTTTTTTTCTTGGTAAAATTTAGGGTCTTAATATCACGAATGAAAGAACACCTTAATGAGATGATTACCTTTTTCTGATGGTCCTGCTTTCTAGAACGTGATCCCCTGTCCTAGAGTCTGGTGAGAATAAGGGGACTTGTATCTGTTTGGTAACAAAGGAAGATGTTTGACAGCCATGGGGACCAAGAATAGGAACAGTGTCAATCAGAAAGTAAGGTCTGTGAATTGATTAATATGAACCCCAAGAAGCCACATGATTTTTGTCACCATATATGAATCAGAGAGAAAAGAGCCATCTCATCTTCTGGCAAAAAATAAATATATACATATATAAAAGACTGCCTTCATGTCCTTTGAACCAATAAGAACAACCAACATTTTTGATTGCTCATTGTATGCCTGCCTCTGTTCTAAGGGCTCCATACAAAGCCACTCCTGTCTTCTTACACCTTGCCTCTGTGGTCCATGGTGGTGTTATTTTCATCCTTATTCTACAGATAAAGCCATGAATAGAGGACCAAGCTGCCCAGAGTTGTACAGCTAATAAACAGCTGAACCAGGACTCCCACCCAGCAGAGTGGTCCAGCCCTGGCAACTAACCTTCCTCCTTGACCCCCACCTTCCCAGAGGATGCAAGGGGGTGTATTTGATGTCATAATTTGTATTGGGCCTGTGTCCATCCATTTCCCCAGAGGCTGTGAAGATTAGAGCTGGAGAAGAATCCCCTAGTTTTCTCTTTAGTGTTCTAGGAATGGGCATGGGGGCTGGTGCCAGTGGCTCATTGGTGGGCATTCACCCGCAGCTTTCTGTGGTCCACTCTGCCCACCCGCCCCTGGGGAAGGCATGGGGCTGCTGTCCTAGTGGAACTTGGGCAGACCACACGTGGGTCCGGGGAGGTGGGAAGCTTCCCCTTTCATGCTCTGGGGCTCTTGATAGGATTTTTTATTCTGCTGCTTTTCAAATCCTTGGCACTAGGTTGTATGGGGGGAAAACTCTGTGTTCCTGATCTACTTCCTTTGGGGATTGGCAGGAGCGCTGTGGACAGACCTGCAGAGTATGCAGGCACACTCATGAAATGGAAACCAGGACAGATTTCCTTGCCTCAAAGGTCCCCCTCACCCACTTCTGGGAACAGGCTGGCTCTAGCCTTGGGACATGACGTTCCCAGGAAAGGGGAACCTGCTGCTTGATTCTGTGCACAAACCCTTAGCATAGATATTTACTTCTATGAGATCTTATGTTTCAAGAATAGAACTTAAAATTTGCCAGACAGTCTTCTTCCCTACACCCATCCCCAAATTTGGCCCATACCCCCAGCACTCCCTGGAGGGCTCCACCTCTGTTCCCTAGTCTGGGGTGGGGGCCCCAGGCTCTGTGCTGGAAGAACCCATAGGACAGAGACATAGCCATCCTGGTCAGTCCCCCATTTGTCCTTTTGCACATCTCTCCTCTTTTGTAGAAGAGATATGGGCACAAGAATGACCATTATTAACAAGTCTACAAATAACAAATGCTGGAGAGGGTACGGAGAAAAGGGAACCCTCCTGCACTGCTGGTGGGAATGTACACTGGTGCAGCCACCACGGAGGACAGTACGGGGGTTCCTCAAAACTAAAAATAGAGTTGCCCTGTGACCCAGCAATTCCACTCCTCGGCATGTACCCAGACAAAATTCTTGGTCAAAAAGATACATGCACGCCAATGTTCAGAGCAGCACTGTTTACAATAGCCAAGACATGGAAGCAAATAATAAAGAATGAAATAATGACATTTGCAGCAATATAGATGGAACTGGGGATTATCCTACTAAATGCATTAAGTCAGAAAGAGAAAGATACCATATGATATTACTTATATGTGGAATCTAAAATATAACACAAATGAACTCATCCACAAAAGAGAAACAGACTCACAGACACAGAGAATAGACTTGTGGTTGCCAAGGGGGAGGGGAGGGTAGAGGAAAGATGGATTGGGAGTTTGGGATTAGCAGATGCGAATGATTATATACAGAATGAATAAACAGCAAGGTCCTAGTATAGAGCACAGGGAACTATATTCAGTATCCTGTGATCAACCATAAAGGATAAGAATATGAAAAAGAATATATATATGCAAAACTAAATCGCTTTGCTGTAAAGCAGAAATTAACCCAACATTGTAAATCAACTCTACATCAATAAAATAAAATTTTAAAAAAAGAAGAGGTGCAGACACAGGCAGCGGAAGTAAATGCATCGGAAATGAGCAACTCTAGCCAGGATGTGCAGGCTACTTAGACTCTTCTGGGTTCCGCCCCGACAAGTGATAATCAGAAAAGCAAGGTGCTCATAGCCGCAGGAGGAAAAATGTGTTTAATCCCTGCTAATGACTTAAGAATAGAAGTTACTCTCTCCGCAGCTGTTTCTCAGTGGCCATGCCACTTTCCACACCCCTCCTCTCACCAGCACCCTGTTGCCTCCACCCAGCCCATGTACAAGCATGGACAGCCACAGCTTGTGGACAGCCCAGAATCCACCAGGCCTCTCATGTGGATGCCTGTGAAGCAGGTCTGCTGGCCTTTCATCAGAAGCAGATTTTATAGAAAAGGCAAGAAAGGAGTTCCCATTGTGGCTTAGTGGCTTATGAATCCAACCAGAATCCATGAAGACATGGGTTTGATCCCTGACCTCACTCAGTGGGTTAAGGATCCAGCATTGCTGTGAGCTGTGGTGTAGGTCGCAGATGTGGCTTGGATTGAGTGGCTGTGACTATGGGGTAGGCTGGAGCTGGAGCTCCAATCTGGCCCCTAGCCTGGGAACTTCCATATGCCCTGAGTGTGGCTCTTAAAAAAAAAAGAAGAAGAAGAAGAAAAGAAAGGGCAAGAAATACAGAGGATTTATGATATGCATGTACTGTTACATGTGTCAAAGCTATGGAATGAGGCTCACAAAGAGTGAACCCTAATATAACCTATGGACTTTAACTAATAATAATAGTAATAAGGCTCACCATTCTAACAAATGTTCCACACTAATGCAAAGCTGATAATAACAGGGGACGCTGGGCAGGGGAGGGGGCAGTTTATGGGAACTCTTTGTAATTTTTTGTACTCAATTTTTCTGTAAACCTAAACTGTTCAAAAAAAGTCTATTAATAAAAAAACCACCTAGAGTGAAAAAAAATCACTTAGTCATAAAAAAGAGAAAGAAAAGAGGAAGGGCACAGGCCACCATCAGTTCCCAGAGGGCTGCTCACGTGGCGTGGACCCAGCTTGGCCTCCTCAGGGAGCTGGGCCTGGAGCAGAGGCCCTGAGAGCTCTGATGGCACTTACAATAGGGGTTGGGGCCCGGTGACAGGACATTGGGCTGATGACAAATTCTTTTTGGTCCTTGACAGCCAGTGGGGTTCCGTACACAACCCTGATTTGGGTGGAGACGAGACCTGCCAGAAGGGAAAATTGTTGCCTTCTTAAGGAGAGGTCCTTTTCCAGGCGGGCTGGCCCATGTCACACTGTGCAGGAGGGACCCTAGAGCATGGCTCTCAGAGTGTGGTCATCTCACTACTTGTGCACCCCAGTGTGGGTCTCCTGCTGATCGATGCAGGGATGCTGTGCTCTGCTTTGCACAAAGAGGATGCCCTGGGGCTGGCCTAGCCTGGTCCAGGTGAGCAGAACACCGAAATGACCAATTCTAGAGTGTTCGTTGGACCACTTCAAAGTCAAGAGAGAGCCTCTCAGCTGTTGAAAGCTAACTTTCTGGAAACTGAAAGGCAAGATCTTAGGGAAGTACCTGTTGGTCACGTAGAAATAAAATAGCATTAAACTAAGAGCCCAGCAATGTTTACTGAGCACCCACTCTGAATGAGGGGCTGTATAAGGTACCTATTTTAAGAGCAAGTTGGCAGGGCTGGCCTTTATTAGTTCCGTGTGTAACATCTGACCCTTGCCCTTTGTATTTGGCCAGCGTTTTTCCAGTGGACGTTTCACTTCTCTGGTTTGAATGTTCATTGAGTGACTTCTAGGAGGCAGACATCATGCTGGGTCCTGAGAACGTGGTGACTCCAGACTCTGCGCTCCTGGGGTGGGGGAGAGGCCACTCTGGGCACGCGGGGCTGATGCTATTGGTAACTGCCCTGGGGGTCCGGCTGGGTGGTCCCAGGCAATGGAAGGACACAGATGCTTAGGGAAGACAGGGCCTCACTGTCACCTTGACGGGGTTAAGAGGGTTAAACCCATATCTTGCAAAAGTCCCATGATGTTCTCGCGATGCTTGCCTTATCCACGCACTGTTGGCCGACCATTCATTGGGTCTCTTCCTTCTGGATGGCTCCATCACTGTGCATCTACATGTATATGCGTGTATTCCTGAATTTAAGGTATATATGCTACATTGCTTTCAGAAACGAAAAGCCAGTGTCACTTACCAGTGATAAACATCAGACTGAAGCATATGGACAAATGTATATTGACAGAAAAAGAGCTCGCTGAAACAAAGCAACTTTATCCATTCCCTTGCCCTCTGGAGGCTGAGGCTCAGGCTTGATTCCTCTGTGGAAAAGGAAGATCAGCAAGAATTTGGACCCATAAAGGCAGCTGCTTTTTCTTCTTCATGGAGTCAGAGGGTTCAAAGAGAACAGGATGGGTCAGGCCTTTTATCTTCCAAGACCCAAGGTCTAGGAACAGCTAAATCTTACACTGCAAACAGTGCCCATGGGTGAAATCTCATGCCTTCATTGCGAGGATGTCCTTGGAGCATCTAAACCACATGCAGAAGCACCTGGATAGGTCAGTGAGGGGAACAGAGGAAAGAGACGTGGCCCTTGCCCTCAAGAGAACAACAATTCTAGTTGGGAGCTAATAGTTATACAATCCAATGTGGTCCAACATACATGGAATAGGAGCCCTGGCCACGTGGGCACACACTGAGTGGGACGGGCCCCTGGGAAGGAAGATGCTCCTTTTGTTGGACTGAGTGAGTTGGATGGGCTGCTCCAGAAGTGTCTTTTGAGCTGAATCCAGAGGTCTAATTGGGCTCTTAACAGAGGCTTCAAAAGAGAAAGGGAAGGGAAGAATTCAGAGAAAGCCTTGTTGATTAAATAGATTTTAAGATTGCTGGGATAAGGGCTCTGGGAAAATGTAAAGGGAGTTCAGGTCAGAGCCCGAAGGCCCTGAATGTGACTGAGGAGCTTGGATTTTTGGTAGACAATGGAGAGTCACTGAAGGCATTTGAACAGAAGGTGACACAGAGCTGGTCCTTTAAGAGTTATTTGGCTGTGCTGTAGAACTGTGAACTGGAGCCAGGAAACTGACTCAGGAGGTGGAATGAAGCAGTCATGGGTGGAGGAGTGAGGGCTTGGGTTTGCAGGAACACAGGGAATGTACCCATAAAGGTTGTAATTGGGCAATTACATAGAACATGGTGTTTGCACATTATATAACACAGTGCTTCTGTATATTTCATTTACGCTCTTGGAAGTGAACACACAGAACTTGGCAAATTTCCTCCATATTTGAAAACTCAATATATTGAATACTGGATATTTCAAACGACGGTATAGTTAGGCTTTGTGGCATACTAACTGCATTCCAGGTGCTGTCCTCAGCCCTTCAAAAATGTTAATCACTTAATCCTTACAACAACTCAGTGAAGTGGGCACCATTCTTATTCCTGGTATTTTATTTTATTTTTGGTCACACCTGCAGCATATGGAAGTTCCCAGGCCAGAGAAGGAATCCAAGCTGCGGCTGTGACCTATGCCATAGCTTCCGCTGAATCCTAAATGCACTGTGTCTGGCTGGGGATTGAATCCGCGCCACTGCAGAGACAACACCGGATCCTTACCCCACTGCATCACAGCAGAGACTCCTACTTCTGTTTTATCTGTGTGAAATGGATGCATGCATAAGTTAGGTAACCTGCCCGAGGCCACACAGTTCTCTAGGCTAACTCGTAAGGGACTTCCTTTATTATTATTTAAAAAAATTTTTTTTTTTTCGTTATAGCTGGTTTATATTGTTCTGTCAATCTTCTACTGTACAGCGTGTTGACCCGGTTACACATACATGTGTAGATTGATCAGAAGGGATTAGACATGGTTCCCAGTGCTATACAGAAGGATCTCATTGCCCATCCATTCCAAAGGCAACAGTCTGTATCTACGAACCCCAGACTCCCAGTCCACCCCACTCCCTAATTCCATCCAGGCATGTTCACGATGTAAGTCTTTTTGCAAAGTGGATTTCACAATTTTTTGAGAACAGAGCACTTGTGCGCAGGGAATAAGCACCCAACAGGTAGGATGTCCTGGCAGATTTGTTTGGCGTGGTCTCTGGCAAAGTTCAATTTTACATCAGCCAGACGTTAACCTTCCTCCTTGGCTTTTGTATGGTGCCCTCGTTCCGCTTCCAGTTACCTCCACCCAGCACACTTTCTTTCTGGCTTTTTACAAAGTTTCCTGTCTACCTATAAGGCTGTAATAAATGGAACGAACAGACATTTTAAAGTGACACTCATTCCTGGAGTTCCCGTCATGGTGCAGTGGTTAACGAATCCGACTAGGAACCATGAGGTTGAGGGTTCGATCCCTGGCCTTGCTCAGTGGGTTAAGGATCTGGCATTGCCGTGAGCTGTGGTATAGGTCGCAGGTGTGGCTCGGGTCCCAAGTTGCTGTGGCTCTGGCGTAGGCCGGTGGCTACAGCTCGGATTAGAACCCTAGCCTGGGAACCTCCATATGCCACAGAAGTGGCCCCAGAAAAGGCAAAAAGATAAATGAATAAATAAATAAATAAATAAATAAATAAATAAAGTGACACTCATTTCTGTCCCAGGCAGATGCCATCACCTTCTTTTGGAAGAGTTCAATCCATCAGGAGATTTTTAGTTTTTTTAATTCAGTTAATAGATTCCTTTCAGCCATGCCTATTCAGGGAGCTTCTTCTTCTTCTTTTTGTCTTTTTTATCTCTTTAGGGATGCACCTGAGGTACATAGAGATCCCCAGGCTAGGGGTCGAATCGGAGCTGGAGCCGCTGGCTTACACCACAGCCACAGAAACTCAGGATCCTAGCTGCGTCTGCAACCTACACCACAGCCCATGGCAATGCTGGATCCTTAACCCACTGAGTGAGGCCAGGGATCGAACCTGCGTCCTCATGGATGCTAGTTGGGTTCGTTAACCACTGAAACCTGATGGTAACTCTTTCTTTTTTCTTTTTTTTTTCTGCACCCTTGGCATGTGGAGATCCCCAGGCCAGGGATCAGGAATTGCACCTGTGCCACATCACTGACAACACTGGATCCTTACCCACCAGGACACCTGGGAACTCCAAGGGACCTGCCTTTAGACAATGGAAAGGATTTGGTGGGGGTGCAAAGGTCCCAGAAGGAGCCCACCCCGGGCTCCCAGCGGGAGTTTAATTGAACTCTGCTCATACATAGGGCACTGGCAGGGCCCAGACCGTCCAGTCCTGCCCTCAGGGAAGGAAGGATGGTCTTCGTGGGCAGGAGGCAGAAAGAGGTGAGTACTTTCTATGTCTTTTGGAAGCACAGTATTTTTCTTTTTATTATTCAAGAATTTGAAAATATTTTATAGGTGGTCAGTTGTTAAGTTTTGTGATTTTTTTTTTTTTCTTTACAAGGTGTTTTTCAAAGTGGAGGCCTGGCAGTGTGTCGTGTGTCAGTGTGTCCTCAGGCTCATTAAACCAGTGTTCAGGGACAGTGGTTTGGGTGGTGAGGGTGATGTCACAGTATTTCTGGGGCGTGTCTGCTGAACAGGAGGCATCACACTATGAGCTCCCATCACCCAGAAATCACATGGTTTAGATTGAGACAAACAAATGTAAGTAATGAAAAGAAGCCGAGTCTCAAAAGATTGTCTCTGAAAAAGACATTCATTTTCTCTCTCTGGGTTTATTGAATTCTAGTTGATATGCAATATCATATAAACTACAAGTGTACAATATATTTGCAATTTTTAAAAGTTATACTCCATTTGTGGTTATTTGGAAAATATTGGTTATATTCCCTGTGTTGTACAATATATCCTTGTAGCTTATTTTATACATATTTGTATCTCTTAATCTTCTACTCCTATATTGTCCCTCCCCTTTCCCTCCCCCACTGGGAAACACTAGATTGTTCTCTATATCTGTGATTCTGCCTCTTTTTCTTTTATTCACTAGCTCTATACTTTCGAATTCCGTGTATTAGTGAATTTGTTCTTTCTCTGTCAGACTTATTTCACTTAGCGTAATGCACTCCAAGTCTATCCTTGTTGATACACACGGCATTATTTCATCCTTTTTTATGCTTGAGTAGTATTCCATTGTATATATTGACCACATCTTCTTTATTCATCCATAGATGAATACTTAGGCTGCGTCCCTATCCTGGCTGTTGTGAATAATGCTGCTATGAACATTGGGATGCATGAATCTTTGTGAATTAGTGTTTTTGTCTTTTTCAGATATATATCTGGAAGTGGGATTGCTAGGTAACATGGTAGTTCTATTTTTGGTCTTTTGAGAACCTTCCATACTGTTTTTACAAGGGCTGCATGTATTATCTCTTAAAATATTTAATTTTTAACTTTGTATCATAAAAGATCTCAGTGTACAGAAATAAAGAGGATGTGACAATGACACATATACATCCATCACCTGGTTTCAATGATTATCAGGATGGTCAACTTCTTTTCATCTATAACCCTGTCTACCACCCTCTGGGGTTTTAAAAAGCAAGTCCCAACTATTGTATCATTTTCTTTGTAGATATTTCCCCATGTATCTCTAAAATATCAGGGCTCTTCTTTTGCTTAAACATCAGCATAATGATGTGATTTTAGGAAAAGTCAAATCCAATTTACAATATTTAAAAAAGAAATTCCCAGCATTCATACCCTTCTTATTATCCTTTTTTTTTCTTTTGTCTTTTTTTTAGGGCCACACCCGTGGCATATGGAAGTTCCCAGGCTAGGGGCTGAATTGGAGCTGCAGCTGCCAGCAGCCTATGCCACTGCCACAACCACGTGGGATCTGAGCTGTGTCTGTGAACTACACCACAGCTTATGGCAACGCCAGATATTTAACCCACTGAGTGACGCCAGGGATTGAAATCTCATCCTCATGGATCTTAGTTGGGTTCATTACCATTGAGCCACGATGGGAACTCCTTATTAACCTTGGTTTTAAAAGACTCTGTTGTTTAAGGCCTGCCCTGCAGTCTGACTCTGCTCCTGCAGAAGGAGGAGCTGCTTCATGAGGATGAGCCACATAGATGCTAGCCTCTGGATTCTGAAAGGTGTTGAGCCCACTCCCTGATCCTGAGTTCTGGGCAAGGCTCTGTGAACACACCTGCCCCCTTTCTAGACTTTCGTCCATGTCCCTCTTTTAAGTATGACTCATTCCCACCCTTGGCTGCAGAAGAGCCTCACGAGCAATGAAGGGAGGTTAAAACAGAGCCACTGTCAAATAGTGTCTGTGACGGCATATCTTTGAAAGAATGAAGAGCTGCCAAAACACAAGATGCATCTGACATCCCAATAGTAGTAGCTGACTGCTTCCCAAGCAGGAGCTGGCAGTCTACAGCAATGCTCTAGGGAGGTGATGAGAATCACAAACACCCTGTGATTCAATTAATTTATTATTTTTTTCTTTTTTAAGGCTTCACCTGTGGCACATGGAAGTTCCTAGGCAAGGGGTCGAATGGGAGCTGCAGCTGTGGTCTACACCACAGCCACAGCAACACCAGATCCGAGCTGCATCTGCGACCTACACCACAGCTTATGGCAACACTGGATCCTTGACTGGCTGAGCAAGGCTGGAGATCGAACCCACATCCTCATGGACACTATGATGGGTTCTTAACTCACTGAGCCACAATGGGAACTCCTGATTCAATTAATTTATAAAGGTCAGAGATTAGGAAGTTTGAGTTGTGCTGCTTAAGCTGGTAGCTACTTTGATTTTTTTTTTGGTAGGCTATTTTTTCCAAGTTGAGAGTGCACCATTCTCCAAGGGTCCTAGGGGATGCTGTACAAGCCATCTGTATGTGGGGGCCTGGATCTGAGGTCGTGGGTATGAAAGGTAATGCACCAGGGAGTTGATGCTGAGCTCACTGGGTCGGATATTTCTGAGAAGCCTCTTCACCAAGGTTTACAGTCAGTTTCAGAGGTGAATGAACTGTTTCAGATGATCAGAAAGATATGCTCTCTGTCTCCTCCAAAGAGTAACCTTCCTTTCTTTAACATAGCGTTAAAGCTAATGTTTGCTGATAGGTTAACAAGTCAATCCATGACATTATAATCAATTATAATATGATCATGATGATTACAATCAATGACATGGAAGGTTTGCTCAAATTCAGATGTCTAATAAGAGCCATTTTCTTTCCCAGGGTGCGTTATCAGTTTCACGAAGATACACTCTGTATTTCATTAGCATTCTTCTAGCAAAACATGATTCTGAGTCATTTCTGAAATATCTGCTCTCGCCTGCACGTTGTTTCTGTTTTTACAAAAATTGCATTTTCTACTTACTGGCAGAAAAATTTAATACCACACCAGCCTAAAATGGATGTGCTGAAAAAAACAAGGCACACCTATGACCATACAGCCCAAGGTCCTTGGCCTCTGGCCTCCATCTAGGCTTATCCATCTCCAGGGGGCATCCTGGGGAGAGAAGGCAGCGTGGGAGGCATGGAGGTGGAGTTCCATAATATGGGAGGGTAGTCACCATCATGGCTTCCTCAGAGCTCAAGCCAGAATGGGGTTTAGAGAGCTGGTAGGAGGATGTTGAGGGAAGGGAAATGGAAAATTGGAACTAATATGCGAAGAGCTCTTTTGTGAATCACAGTCAGAGGGTGTTTGGTTAAATACTGCCCACTTGCAGTCAATGGAAAGCAGTTCTGGCCCAGCCTGGTCCCCTATCCCAGGGGGATGCTGTCCCTAGGATGAACAAGATAAGATGTTTTCCACCATACTATCTATTAATGTGTTTCTTTCCGCTGGAGATACCTGGGTCCCTCACTCTCATTGTTCTAAAAGTGGTCTAGCTGGCCCCTTGGGAACCAACCAAAAACCAAAACAGTTACCTCTGTGCTGTGTCCACGCCCCTTCGACAGCAGTGATGCCATAATGGGTCTTGTTCCAAGTGATCACATATGGTTTGTTTGTTTGTTTGTTTGTTCTTGTTTGCAGCTGCACCTGCAGCACATAGAAGTTCCTAGGCTAGGGGTAAAATTGGAGCTGCAGCTGCTGGCCTCCACCACAGCCACAGCAACATGGGATCTGAGCCACATCTGTGACCACAGCTCATGGCAATGCCGGATCCTTAACCCATTTAGTGAGGCCAGGGGTTGAACCCAAATCCTCACAAAAATTATGTTGGGTTCTTAACCCACTGAGCCACAAGAACTCCTCACATAGGTTTTAAAGACTTGCCTTTGAAGGATGCCGAGGTACAGGCTCTGTTCTGTGACTCTGCCCCCTCCTATTTCCAAAGAGTGTGGATTCCCCTTCCCCTTCGAGGTCCACCTGCTATCTGAAGTGTGTGTCTTTGAGTTGGAGGCCCTGGGCAGGGTTTTCTCTCCCTCTGCAAGGAGGGCTTTGACAAACTCAACCCATTGTATATCCACAAAAGACACCTCCTCCCCCAAGAGGTTCTAGAAACTTCTGAGTATGAAGGCCATCCAAATAGATGCTCTCTGGCTGTAAATGGAATTGTTTTGACTACAGAAATCTCTGGTGGGAGGCTTGGGCTCCTGAGGCCCAGACTGAAGACAGGTTCTAGAGACTGTGTAACTGGATCATCTCCAATTTCTTTCAGTCCATGAAAGTGGTTCTTGCTTTTTCTTGGGCCTTTGCAAGAAACTGAATGTGACTGACTGCTTGGAAGTGTCACCCGTTGACCCTCTGGTCCCAATGTTGCCCTCTAACTGGTTCATACCTCTGAGAGTTCAAGGCTGGCAGAGCTGAGCACTAAGGACTTGTTTCTGCTGTTGGTTGGGTGGGACCAAGAATGAACTGGAATCAGGGTCTGCCTTCGAAAGAGGCACAGGTGCCCCAGGGACTCACTCAGATAAGGAGGAAGCAGACTGGAGCCCTTCACCCACCCTGTAATCTGCTACGGTGATGGGGCCACAGACCCACGTCATCAGCCACACATAGACACATTTTCAGGGCAAGGGGCTTGGATTCCTCTTGGATGCATGCATCAGTGCCGGGGTGAGGACATAGCCCAAACCAAATGGCAAGAGGAACCAGTGGGGTGGGGATGGTTGTGGACCAGCGGGGCTCCAGGATGGGGAAGGGAGGCTTTCCTGGAGACACAGGAGGCTGGAGCTGCATTTGCCTTCAGCTCTTTTCAGACACACATCTCACCCCAGGCTCAAGCTCTTCCCCGGCCTCTCAGTGCAGGACAGGGACCACTCAGCATTGGGTGTACCAGTCCTGGTTGTGGATGCTGGGATTCACAGCCCAGAAAGGATAAAGAAGCAAATTCCGTGGTCAAGTCACTTCAACATCATTCTCTTCTGGACATTTACTATAGCAAAGTTGTGTGCAACATACTGTGGCACATATAATGGGACAAATTTTATCTCCCCTCTCCCCCAAGGATATGAAGTTCTCGCAAGAGTTACCAGCCAATAAGCCAACACTAAACAAGGCTAAATCAGACACAGACCTCCCTGGACTTTTATATATACCTTTAAATATGAATAGATTTTAGAGTTCCATTGTGGTGCAATGGGATCGGCTGCCTCTTGGTAGTCCTGGGACTCAGGTTCAATCCCTTGTCCGGCACAGTGGGTTAAGGATCCAGCATTGCTGAAGCTGCCTCTTAGGCTGGGATCTTATCCCTAGCTCGGGATCTCCATATGCTGTGGGGTGGCCAAATACGTACATATATATATATGTTTAAAAATAAATAACCTTGAACCACTTTTGTCATTAAAACACTGCGACCTATAATAGGGACTAAGTTTGTCCTTGCATAAACTAGCTGAGAAATCCTTCATGACAATGCTCCTGCCAGGCCATCAAAGTCCAGTTTCAGCAGTGCCCTTCAAGTCATGTTGGTGTAGTTTTCCCAATGGCCTATTATGTTTTGCTTCTCTTATTTGATAAAAATGAACAGGGGTCAGAATGAAAGTGTTGTGTGCTTGTTCTAAGAAGTCTCAACTGTACCCATTAACTAGAAGAGAGGCCAAGTTGAAAGGTCATTTGGAACTACTGAAGGCTTTCATTCATTTATTCACATGGGCATAGGCATTCACTCAGCAAATTCCAACTGAGCACCTACTGTGTACAGGCAATTCTTGCAGGCACAGACTGAGGTCCCTGCCCTCAAGGAGCTGAGAGGCTAGTGAGGGAGGCAGGAATACACAAGGAGCATAATGTGAAGGCCGTAAGCAGTGGAGAGGGTCATGGAAGAAGAATAAAGCAAGAAACGGTGAGGAGTGAAATTGGGAGAAGGGGATTATTTGAGAGAGGTGCCAGGGAAGGCCTCACTGAGTGAAGGTGACTTCGGGGTAAAACCCAAAGGGTGAGAGAACATGACATACTCAAATTCTGGGGAAGAAGTGAACTTCCAGCAGGCAGAGAGAGTGGCAGACACAAAGGCCATGGGACTGGTGTCGATGATGTGGCCGTGGCCATCTCCTGGTATTGGGTCTGAGACTATGTTGGTCTATGGAGGGCACTTCCAACACTGCTGGGGCAGAACACCTGGAACACTGGCTTTTCTTGAACAGTGCTGGATGAACTTAGAAGAACCCCAACCCAAATGACCAATCTGTGAAGGCTGGAAACCACATTTGATCTGTTTAGTAATGAAATGTTACCAAACATGTTTCCTCTCCCTTTAGGGTTCTTGCTCACGTATTCCCAGTGCCTCAAGTGGTGCTAGGGGCATAGCTATTAATCACTGAGAGCTGGTTAAGTGGCTGCTCCAGAAGGCTTGTGAGGGCCATAGCTGTGGCAATAGTGAGTGTCCTGGGCCTTCCACGAGTGCCCCACGGGGCCTGCACTACCTAATTGCCCTGCATGGGAGCCCATGGGTCCATCACCTGAGAGATTCTAAGAAGACCCGAGCATGGGAGACACGGAGGAGGTGACACTTACACCTTGCAGCCCGATCTTTAGTAAAAGACACCTTTAAAATAATGCTTTGATCCTGACTGTCCTGAACATGCTCAGTACCATAGAGCCTCTGTTTCCAAATTTCCAGGCAAACTGTTCTTCTCATCAGCACATTAGAGGGAGGACATGATTCCCCTTGCTGCCAAAAATGCCCTTGCTTTCAAGTTCAAACCCAAAAGCAGCCACGTGGTTGTTCTTCAAGCTGATCCGTGCAGAGTAACCGCAAATGCCAACCCGGGTGATGGTTTCTAATTGAATGTGACTTTCTTTGTTAACGTCTGTCCTTGCCCCCAGCAGCAAACTGACAACCAGGACTTGCCTTTTGTGAGCTGAAATGATGGAGCTGATTACCAACAGCTTGTATTAATTCTTCCTGATAATCTCACGGTACTTTTAATGAGATCGGCGGCAAACATGCCGTTTCTGAGGCAAATTAATTTGTCCTTGCAAAACAGAATGTCAGCAATTTTTATTTCCTTTGTGTCTGACATACAACTGGGGGTGTTTTCAATGGCAATTGATACAACCTAGTATTTCAACTGCACTGTGGGAAGGACAAGATTTTGCCAAGAGCAATAAAATCACCACAACCACAATTCAAGGTCAGATGATCGACATTTGGAAAAGGGCGTGCTGATGTTTCTCCCTCCATTCTTTGTGTTGAAGTAGGTTGGGACTTAACAAGGGCCAGAGAGATAAACAAGGCAGCTCCGGTAGTCTGGCCCTGGAGAAGCAAAAAGTCATGAAATGTAACCCTCTGTCCTTTATGAAATCTCATACTCAGTAGATGGGTACTTGCATTCTCTGTATAGGCACTATTTGGCAAATGCACTGATGCCATTTTGCATTGTTGAAGCTGAGTGAAAACTGGAATACAAATTGGAAATATTGGAATATTTCACCCGACTCTTCCACTCTTTCATTTCTGATGTTGCCCCCCCCAAAAAAATCAAATCAAATTTTCTATCATAGTTGGAAGAGTTGGGGCCACAGTATCTATCACTCATCATGGCGTTCCCATTTTCTCGGCTCTACATCTTTTATACTACTTCCTTGAATCAAAGTTTAGAATGAAGATTTGATTTGGGTGGATCATGGAATAACATTGGGAATTAACCTTCTCTTTCCTAAGCTAGACAGAAAAGAACTTGCATGATGAATTCACCAATGTAGTTAAAATTTTTTTGCTTTTTGCTTTTTATGGCCACATCTGAGGCATATGGAGGTTCTTAGGCTAGGGGTTGAATTGGAGCTGTAGCTGCAGGCCTACACCACAGCCACAGCAATGCAGGATCCCAGCCACATCTTTGACCTACAGTACAGCTCATGGCCACGCTGGATCCTCAAGCCACTGAGTGAGGCCAGGGATTGAACCCGCTTCCACATGGATCCTGGTCAGGTTTGTTACTGCTGAGCCATGACGGGAACTCCAAGTTTTTAAACTGTAATTCTCCTAGAACTGGAAGCATTTTTTGATCTGGGGCATTTTCTGCTGTTAAGGAACCCATCATGGAAAAGAATGCTAATATTTTCTTTCATGAACAGTAGGGTCCTGACGGATATGAAAGACCTGCAGGGCAGAGAAGTATCTTTCCACTGGCACAAGGTAAGGTGGATATAGTAAATTTCACCTTCTATTTCATTTTATCAAGAATTTGGTCAAGAATATGAAAGGCCGTCCCCAGAGCTCCTTTGTCCTATCAGGGGTTGATCTCTCTGACATGGCTGGCTGTGGATTAGATATCACCTGCTAAAAATCAGCAAAGAAAGGTGATATTAGGAACCAGAGACACTGTGTAAAAGGGCCATGGACCAACTTGCTTTCCTTCCTAAGTTTTGATTGACAATTTGGAGAGGCCAGTGGTGACGGCTGTGCCCAGAACATGAACATCTTCCCCTGAACTGAGGTCTCAGGTTTATTCTTCCTAATTTGGAGTTCAAAGAAGCAAACTGTACAGGTAAATGGTTAGGAGGCAGAGCAGCTTAGAATCCACTATCCATTTGAAGTATTTAGCAAATGTTTGCAACATGGGCATAGACAGCAGAGCTAGAGATCTCTATAGCCCCTGCATGGGCGTGACTCTGAGTCACACAGCCTGCATGTCCCCTGCTGACATTGCTGTGTGCTTGATGGAGTCATTAGTAATTGGTCTCTGAAACATGTTTTCCAGTTCAAAAATCATCATGTTTGAGACCAGCGTGAGGGACAGCATTTTCAGTCATGAATCTTACCCAGAAGCTTTGGTTCAAGTGATTTGGGGGAAAGCGTGGGTCCTCTCAGATGTCCACAGGCCAAGTGGATGCATAGTTAAGCCGGTGTCTCATCTGGGCAGGATTAAAGACAAATTTCCAAAAATTTTCAGACCCAAGCAGATGACTCTATTTCAGGCAGGCTGGAATTCAGATTCAACCAGAAGCAGCACTTGGTTCAGGATCTTGCCTCTCACTCAACCCATATATTTATTTTAATTTTTAAATTTTTGTCTTTTTAGGGATGCACCTGTGGCATATGGAGGTTCCCAGGCTAGGGGTCTAATCAGAGCTACAGCTGCCAGCCTACACCACAGCCACAGCAATGCCAGGTCCAAACCACATGTGTGACCTACACCACAGCTCATGGCAATGCCTGATCCTCAACCCACTGAGCGAGGCCAGGGATCAAACCTGCGTCCTAATGGATGCTAGTTGGGTTCGTTAACTGCTGAGCCGTGATGGGAACTCCTCACTCCTATCTTTATAATATGAGATCTCCAATTCCCTTGGCCCGACCCTTCCCTCAGGCAGCATTGTTTTCTTTTTTTTTTTTTTCTTTTACAGCTTGGAATGAAAAGTGATTGGTGATGCTATAAATAGGATAGCAGAGATTTTGCTTTTAACCTAAGAGTATCAATTTCATTTATCTTCATATTCGAGAGAAGGATAAATACACTGCTTCCCTTCTTCAGTGGCTTGGCCACCTGAGACACCAGTTCTGAAGTCAATGCTCAGTGGGAGAAACTGTGCTTTGCCGCATCTCTCTAAATCAGTCTCTGGCGTTCTGGTTCTGACTCAGGATGCTACATGGCACCTATGGCAGCTCCCCCTTGAATGCTAGGGTTCTCCATGCTAGACAAAGACCATGCTGCTTTTCTGGTGCTCCATGGAGTCACTCTGTGATCTAGAAGGCTCTGCTATGAAATACTGACCATACTCAGAGATAAAGAGTAAGGCTAGGAATTTACACATGAAAGTATCATATAACCTATCCTCTACAATATCTTCATTTGGTGGATAGGCTGAGTCCTCTCTGGAATTTCCGCAATGTCACCCAAGCAAGTCACACCTCTTCATGGGCACATCACCATAAATGAATTTAATGTAATAAATATTTATAAATGTATAAACAGGTACAAATAAATATAATGCACATAGCATAGCTCACTGGTATAAATATTTTATAGAAATAAATTTATCATGAATGTATACTTATAATGCAAATAGAAATAAAATGTTGTTGAATAAATGGGCCCTTCCTGAAAACAATCTTAGTGTTGAGTCGGCACAATTCACTCATTTCATTCAAGCACTCTATCTCTGAGTGTAATACTTAGAGCAAGGCGGCTTTTATTGGTCCTCACAAAATGGAAAATTGCTTTCTGATATTCTGACAATCCTAAAAGTAAGACAGAAAAATGTTATACTTTTAGGGTTTCTCACTTTTTTCCACATGGAAAACCAATACTTTCTAAATTCCCAGTTTATTATTTAAAAACAAAAAAGAGGAGTTCCTGGATGGCCTCGCTTTAAGGATCCTGCGCAATTGCTGCTGTGGCTCAGTTTCCATCCCTGGCCTGGGAATTTACACATGCTTCAGGTTCAGCCAAAAACACCCCAAAAGAATAAAAAAGAAAAAAGAAAAAATTATGACAAGTACTACCAAAGGACTATTCAAATTATATTTAAGTACCAAGTTAATATTTTAAATAATGTTGCTAAAAACTAGTTCCAGATGGATAACAGGTTTAAACATGAAAAGCAAAACAGGTCGGTTTTTAGAAGAAATCATAGGAGAATATCTTCATGATCTTGGAAAAGGCAACAATTTCTTCATGAGGTCACCAAAAAACCTAAAATTTAAAAATGGATAAAATAATGTCATTGCTGTAATGTTGGGGAAATAATTTCCTCTATCCGGGTGCTAAAGAAGGCTATAAGAATGAGAAAGAGCCTGGAGCTTCAGAGGAGAGGGTTAACTGGCAAGCAGGTAAACACTCTTTGAGGGCACAAAGGTTTGTTAGCATCATCCACTGCCATGTGGAGCTTGTAATGTGCTGGCCCTTTATGCACAATCTCTCATTCCACCTTTTTTTTTTGGCCTCACCTGTGGCATTCGAAAGTTCCTGGGGCCAGAGATCAAACCCACACCATAGCACCGACAGTGCTGGATCCTTAACCTGCTGAGCTACCAGGGAACTCCCCATATCTCATTCCATCTTAATGGTGACCCAGTGAAGGAGATAAGATGTTCACAAGGCTAAATGACTAGTCCAAGGTCAGGCACTCTTAAATGGTAACTGGGAAATTTGAACCTATGTAGGTCCCAGAGGGCACCATGTACTCTCCACCACAGCCCAGTGACTGATTCCCAAGTTCAGTATGAGTTTGTGTCTGCTCCAGCCCTGCTTTTTTCTGATAAGGGCTCCTGTTTGGCCACATGTTCTGTTTTGTTTCATTCTGAGTATGGATGAACTGCTTGATTAAAAAAATGCAAACGTAACTTAAATTCTAAACAAAGCAGATATTCAAAGACAGGTTGCTGTTAACTTTCCTAATTGATAAATCACATTTTTTTTATTTTTTAAAGTTTTACTGAAGTATAGTTGACTTACCACATTGTGATAATTTCTGCTTTACAACAAAGTGATTCTGTTATACATATACACACATCCATTTTTTTTTTCAGGTTCTTTTCCCATACAGCTTAGCACTGAATATTGGGTAGAGTTCCCTGTGCTATACCGCAGGTCCCCATTGGGAAATCCCTCCACAGACCACAATGTGCATATGCCAATCCAGTTTTCATGGAAGTCTTTTCAGTTTGAAGATCTTATGACACGGTTGGAGGATGGAGAACAGCCCCTCCCTGTAAGTGCCAAGGTAATTCAAGGTGGCCATTAACTCGAGGGATTAGAGAAAGGCGTGTTGGGATCTGACCCAGACTCAGTGTCCTTGAATCTCCTCCCTTGGTGTCTGGGACACTTCATGTGGCTGGCAGTCATCAGCTGTCAGATTTAAGAAGAACGAGATAATCACACTCATTTTGGGGGCTCAGGCGTTGAACACCTGAGTGCCATGGGGCATGTTAATATCGATTAAAAACCCCATTGCCCACCTGCCGAGGTTCATGGTATTCAGAGACTTGGCACATCTGCCTGGATATCAGTCCATATTTTAGACGTTTGCTTTTAAAATTTCCTCCTGTGATTGAGACTCAAAAAGAAACTTCAAGAATTAATGTTCAGACTTCCAGACTGAATGTGTGACCCGTGTGTGGCAGGGTGTGAATAAAAAAATTTTAGCATAGGTTTTGAATAGATTCCTTCATGTATGTGAGCAAAAGCATGTGTGTGTATGCGTGTGTGTGTGTGTGTGTGTGTGTAAAGCCTTTGACAGTTTCAGGATGGGGGCAGAGCTCTGTCAGTGCCACAGTTTCTTGGCACACCTCAAGTCCCAGATCAGAAGCTGTGCCTCTAATATCTATAGCTCTTAATTAGCCTCCGAATTGCTCTAGACCCTTGCTTCTCAATGTGCGGTGGTTGGGCCAGCAGCAATGGCCTCTCTTGGTAGCTTGACAGAAAGTCAGCATCCTGTCTTTCCCCCTAGACCTTCAGCATCAGAATCCTCAGGGGATCTGCATGCTCATGGGCTTTTGAGATGCTGAGAAACACTGCTGCAGACCAGACACAGGAAGGACACTTAATACTCTCACTCCGTTCAGAGCTTATTTCTATGGCTCTTCAAATCTCTGCTTTGGTGATTTTGTAGTTAAACATGGTTAGGGGCTAAGTATTTGAAAACTTGTGTTCCTTGGTGGCTCAGCGGGTTAACGATCTGGTATTGTCACTGCTGTGGCTTGGGTTACTGCTGTGGCACAGGTTCAATTCCTGGTCTAGGAACTTCCACATGCCACAAGCAAGTCCCCCCCCCCCCCCAAAAAAAAAAACTTGCTTGGCTTTTTCATAATTGTTTGGCAATATATCTATAGTTTGGGGGCCCTTGGTCAGATCAATTCCTTGCCTCTTTGTTTACCGAGCAAGAAGGAGGATTATAGACAGAGTGGGATTCTGCAGCCAGGAGCTGGCAGGAGCTGGCAGGAGCTGGCCAGATGTGGGGCTGAGTCTGCAGGCTTTCTGAGGGAAATCTGAGACGAGATGTCTCTGTCTGTCATCAGAACCAACAGGGTGTTTTAGCAGAATATTTGGAACTGAGTTATGAACCTAACTGCAATTCTGGCAGTGGCTTACACTTGCAACCACTTTTTTGTTTCATAAAAAAAGGAACAAACAACATCCCCTGCCCCAAATCTAGATAAAAACATGTTTTATTTTATTTTTTATTTTTAGGGTCGCACCTGTGGCATATGGAGGTTCCCAGGCTAGGGGTCGAATCGGAGCTGCAGCTGCCAGCCTACACCACAGCCACAGCAATACCAGATCCGAACCATGTCTGTGACCTACACCATAGTTATGTGGCAATGCTGGATCCTTAACCCACTGAGTGAGGCCAGGGATAGAACCCTCATCCTCATGGATACTAGTCAGGTTCCTAACCCACTGAGCCACAATGGGAATTCCTATAAAAACAGATGTATTTTAACATCCTATCCTTCTTTGTCTTTTTACTCTGTCTTTATAAACAACTAACGGATTTAAAGGTCTTCAGTTCTTAGGATCCATTCTTCTTCTTGGATTTACCCACTTACCCTAGCTTGACTGCCTTGAGTTTTCACAAAATTTGCTTTGTCACCTTGGTGTGACCTCGCCGTAACTGTCATTCTTAGACTCTCTTTCCTCCCCCGCATCCCTCCCACCAGCCTCTGTCTCAGCTGCACACACACTGGCTTCATACCCTTGTATCTTCAGCCTCAACTCCCAGGCCCCCAGCTGCACTCGCCCCAGGGTCCTTGTGCCCATGTGTACCTCACAGGCCCTCAGTCTCCTATTCTAGAAGGAAAAGCCTGGAAACCTTCCCTGTTCGCCTCCAAGAGGTGACTCCACTGCAGCTGAAATCCACACTCTGCTGTTTCTACGACTATTTTTTTTTTTTTTTGTCTTTTTAGGGCCGAACCCGCAGCATGTGGAGGTTCCCAGGCTAGGGGTCAAATTGGAGCTGTAGCCACTGGCCTACCCAGAGCCAGAGCAATGCGGGATCTGAGCCACATCTGCAAGCTACACCACAGCTCACAGATCCTTAACCTGCTGAGCGAGGCCAGAGATCTAACCTGTGTCCTCATGGATGCTAGTCAGATTCGTTTCCACTAAAACACGAGGGGAACTCCTCTATGACTTCTTGTGTGTGGATTTATCCGTGCTATAGGGCCCGGGAAGAAACAGCCTCACAGGGCTTCAGATCCCATGGCCGTGGGAAGCACCATGTGTGGTTGTGGAGGAAACCTGCCCTGGCCTCATCGGCTTGGAGGCAGGGGATGGGGGAAAGGCCTCAGCAATCCAGAGTTAGCCAGGGCCCTCCCTGGCTTCTGTGCAAATTGGCCTATACATTCATGACGTGGCTAGCCTGTTCTCAAGCTGTATGGAAATCAGATCTGTAAACAGAATGATATTTTAATTGCACTGCAGAGCATGGGGTGAGGCGGGGTGAGGTGCTATCCTGCAGCAAATCATTTGTATGGTTAGGAACCCTCCTGTGATGCAAATGCAATTGACTTAGTAACAACTTTCACTGGGAGTTTCCTGGTGGCCTAGTAGTTAAGGATCCAGCATGGTTTCCTCCCTGGCCCAGGAACTTCTGCATGCTGAAGGCACTGCCTCCAAAAAAGACTCCCCTGGTGTCTCAGAGAGTCTACAAAAATTGCACCCAACCCCACCATGTCTGTAAATATATTTATAGACCTACAGATGTATCTAATAGAGTCACACAGAAGCTATAAATAACCCTCTACATACCAGTGACTTAAGACTCTAGAACAACCCGGCAATGTGACTCCTGCAGGTCAGGCCCCTCTTTTCTCAAGTGATTCAGAGACCCTGGCTCCGCACATTTGCCCACCTGTCTGAGCCTCAGAGGCCTCTGTCTCCAGCCAGTAGATGGGAGAGTTGGAGAAACCCCAACGGTTTCTCAAAAGGCTTGGCCTGGATGGGACTGACTTGACTTCCCGTCGCCTCCCCCTCCCGTGGGAAAGAACTGGACACAGGGGGACCCCAGCAGATTGCAGTGGGGCTGGCCCAGGAGTTGTGGGTCACAGATCCACCATGTGAAAGGGAACTCCCACATTTCGGGTGACAGATGCCTTCTCCACCACGCCTTATGAGCTCATTCAAGGGTGTAACAAGCAAATTTCCTCTAAGACATCTGATCCTGGCTATGGGGATGTGTGAGTGACTGGCTTAGCTTTATTTACGGAGAGTGAACTGAAGCCCTAGGGAAATGTACTTGCATCCCTCTGCAGATGTGGGAGGAGAGACAAAGATTCCGAGGACTTCTTGTGCTTTGCAAAGCCTGCTGTTTTCATCACTGTGGTATTGATTTTAATTAAGTAAATAAATAAAGCAAGCCAGTGAGAAAGAAGTTACGTGCTCAGAAGCACCTCTGAGGCCTGTTGCCTAAAGAGACAGGACTCACCCCTGTGGGCGCCTTGTCTGTGCGCCCACACTCAGATTTATCCCGATGTCCTGAGTCTGGGTCTCTGGGTTGCAGCAGAGTCGCTGAACCTTTGAAGAAGTGACCCAGGGCTCAAGCCAGCTTTGCACTGCTTATTCGTCCCTGGATTTTACAACTTGCCCGGAACCTGAAAATCGCTTAGTTTATCCCCCATCCTCTCTCAAACACAGATGCACTAAGTTCTCAGGAAACTAAAAGTAACCCAGGAACTAAAACCCAGCCCCAATCTCATTTGTTCTGAGTGTAAACATCTCATTGAAGGCTGGGAAGGTCCAGCCTTTGCCCTAGGAGGAAGGGCCCAGCTGGAGACGCCCATGGGCTTAGGTCTTGACCCAGATCTGCCACCAGAGAGCATCTGACCTTGGACAAGAAACATGGTTTCTCAAGCCTCGGTCGACTTATCTATAAAAGGGGGCAAAATCACCCACTCTGCAGAGTTCCCATGCAGACTGGAGACACGGGGTGGGGCTGCTCACATGCTGACTAAGTGGTGGGTGGGCTCCCTGGAGCTCACTCCATCCCCGAATCTCCTTCCCACACCCCCTGGGGAGAGTCCTTCTTGCCCACACCCCCCACAACTGCAGGGCGGACCCCACAGCTGGATCTCTAACCCCAGTTTGCCTGCCCCACCCACTCCCTGGTTTGTGCATCTACAGGGCATCTTCTTTCTAGGCTCCCGGCCCTGCGAATACACGTGCCACACACCAGCTCCTGTTTCCCAGGCCGTGTCCCCGCCTCCTCCATTCCTGTTTCATGCCATCCTTTCTCTGGTGCCAGGGGGCAACCTCGATGTGAGTTTCACTCCTCATCTCTGATGATCTCTTCTGCTTCCCCCGCCAGCCACTGCTCTGGCTACAGCATCCTCTGTCCATCTCCTACATCAAGGCCAGATACGCTTCTTAAAGCTCGCCTGCCCTGGGAGCCAGAAGCTTCTCACCAGGAAGGAGACTCTGCTGTCCCGAAAGAAATCTTAATCTGATTGTCAAGGTTCTGCAGTTTAATCCCATCTTCTTCCTCTGTCTTACTCTCCTCTCCTCCCTGGTGGAAATCATTCCAGTCCAGTCTGATTGAACGAAATGGTAGCCAGTGGAAGCCACTGACATTCATGAGAAGAATCTGGCCGTCTTGACCATCCTGCTTTCTAGGCTCATCTCCTTCACTCTTGACTCCCCTTCCCTAGAAAACAGTCTTCATTCCCCCACGCTTTCGTTTTTTCTTCTTATTTTTACCCCCACCTTCAACTCCACCCTAACACTTATTTACAGAATCTCTCAGCTACTGATTGTTGACAGAGTGAGCGGGGATTTTGTCCTGAAGGGGACAAGCATGTGTGAAAAAACCAGGTACAACCGAGTGGAGTTTTAAAATGAATGCTATGGATGGAGTTCCCATTGTGGCTCAGTGGTTAATGAAGCCGACTAGGAACCATGAGGTTGCAGGTTCAATCCCTGGCCTTGCTCAGTGGGTTAAGGATCTGGCATTGCTGTGAGCTGTGGTGTAGGTCTCAGACGTGGCTCGGATCCCGACTTGTGTGGCTCTGGCTAGGCCAGTGGCTACAACTCCGATTCGACCCCTAGCCTGGGAAGCTCCATATACCACAGGAGCGGACCAAGAAATGGCAAAAAGACAAAATAAATAAATAAATAAATAAAATGAATGCTATGGAGTTCCCATTGTGGCGCAGCAGAAACAAATCTGACTAGGAACCATGAAGTCTCAGGTTCAATCCCTGGCCTCACTCAGTGGATTAAGTATCCAGCATTGCTGTGAGCTGTGGTGTAGGTCGCAGATGTGGCTCGGGTCTGACATTGCTGTGGCTGTGGTGTAGACTGGCAGCTGTAGCTCCGATTAGACCTGTAGCGTGGGAACCTCCATATGCTTCAGGTGCGGCCCTGAAAAGCAATTAATAAAAATAAAATAAAATAAAATAAAATAAAATAAAATAAAATAAAATAAAATAAAGGCTAAAGGAGTTCCCGTTGTGGGTTAAGGCC
This sequence comes from Phacochoerus africanus, assembly GCF_016906955.1. NCBI lineage: Eukaryota > Metazoa > Chordata > Mammalia > Artiodactyla > Suidae > Phacochoerus > Phacochoerus africanus. Next base: position 48,648,491 of record NC_062548.1, read on the forward strand.
CCAACGTTTTCTCTGTGAGGATGCAGTTTTGATCCCTGGCCTCGCTCAGTGGGTTGAAGATCCCAACAGCACTGTGGGATCCGAGCTACTTCTGTGACCTACACCGCAGCTCAGGGCAATGCTGGGTCCTTTAACCCACTGAGTGAGGCCATGGATAGAACCTGCATCCACATGGATACTAGTTGGATTCTTAACCCACTGAGCCACACGGGAACTCCACATCTTAACCATTTTTAAGTGTATAGCTCTGTGACATTAAATACAGTCATAATATTGTGCTACCATCACTACTATCTGTCTCTAGAACTGTTTTCATCCTTGCAACTGAAACTCCGTACTCATTAGGCAATAACTCCTCATTCCCTCAACCCCCAGCTCCTGGCAACCATTGTTCTACTTACTGTCTCTAGGATTTTGACCACTCTAGGTGCTGCATATACAGGGAATCAGACAGGATTTGTCCTCTTGTCATTGGCTGATTTCCCTTAGCATCATCTCCTTAGGGTTCAGGCCCATCACAGCATGCTTCAGAATTTTGTTTCGAGTTTAAGGCTGAATGTATAGACCTCATTTTGCGTATCCATTCATCTGCCATGGCCACTGGGTGACTTCCATCTTTTGGTTATTGCGAATTAGCTGCAACAAACATGGGAGAACAAATATATCTTTGACTACTTTCAATTTTGGGGGGTATACCCAGAAGGGGAAGGTCTGGATCATATGGAAACTCTATTTTAAGTTTGTTTTCCGTACTGCCTGCATCATTTTACATTCCAACTAACAATGTACAAGGGTTCCAATTTCTCCGCATATTCTCCGACACTTGCTGTTTTCTGGCGTGTGTGTGTCTGTATTTTTTTTTTTAAGCCACATTTTTTTCCCCCCCTGGCTTGTTCTCCCCTGGGCTTTCCCTTGCCTCTCTTGAGCTATGGGGATGGGCCATTTTCCCAGGCACAGTACCTCTGCCTGGGGAAACCGTGAGAACGGATGAATGTTTTTTGCAAGAGGCATTTGCTTTTGCAATGGAAGAAACTTGGTGGGTGAGGAGCGTGGGAAGATTTCCTCTGGCTGGCCAGGGAATGAAGCTGTCCTGTAAACAGGCTAATAGACCTGAGGAAAGGGACAGTCCTTCTGGCTGGTGGGGCCTCTCTGCTTCTGGCTGCAGAACCTTGAGGATGGAAATGTACCATGATAAGAGCTGTTGGGAACTAAGCAGCTGTGAGATTGAGGATTCCTTTTTTTCCTCATGGTCCAGTGATGGAGCTGGTGGAGAAATGCTGGCATTTGCCTCAACCAAGCATGCCTGCCCACCCCCCCACCAGAAAGTTTTGTCTTACATCAGAAGGTCAATATAAGAGTTTATTTCTCAACATTAACAATTTCCTTGTGTAATTTCGTGAACTTCCTTTCTCTTCTGAAGCCAGTGGTAGAAACTAGTTATGTTTCCAGGATGTTGCTGCTTAGGATAAATTTCTTTCTAAGAAATGTAAGAGATGTTGCTGTGACAAGCATGGGAGCCTTGGGATACAGACCAATGGAGACCTGTCCTGAGAGTCTTGTGGGGGACGCAGGTGGGGAGAGAATGGGGGGCACCAAAGGGATGGAGGGATGCAAACTGCCGCCAAAATAAATACCAAAGAAAGCTCCCAGCCTCCTTGCTGTGTAGAATTTCCTTTGAGCTCTGCAAGAAAGGCCCAGTGACAACCATCCATCCGTCTGTAACTCGTGGAAATGAATCATATAAAAAGCCCAGACAGGAGTTCCCACTGTGGCACAGGGGTTAAGAATCTGATTACAGTGGCTCAGGTCACTTCAGAGGTGCAGGTTTGATCCCTGGCCCAGCACAGAGGGTTAAAGGATCCAGCATTGCTGGCAGCTGTGGTGTAGGTCACAGCTACAGCTCGGATTCAATCCTTGGCCTGGGAACTTCCATGTGCCGTGGGTGTGGCCATTACAAAAAAAAAAAAAAAAAAAGCCTAGATAGATTTTTCTCTGAATTTAGAACTGGAATTAGAGTGTAGATTAAGAAATATTGCCCTTACCATGTAAATAGCTTTTGAGGGAATTGTGCCTCCACTGTGTGGAGATGCCGTGGCTCCTGACCATGGCAGTGGATGGTCTTACTTGCCCTTCTTGGTGGAGAAGAGATCAGAGGGGAGCATGGAGCCCTTGCCTGACGGCCCCCACCCCCCTGCATCCTCTCCTGCCATGTTCACCTCTCCCCAGGGCCACCCAGCAACCAGCATACTTTCTATCTCTATTTCACAAAGTCCTTGGCCCCTGACCCTTCTAATACAAAAGTGGAATTTGACAGACAATCATGTGCTGGCACAAAGCTTTGACATAGACTTGATTTAGACTTAAAGCACACTCTGGGGAGTTCCCATTATGGCTCAGTGGTTAACGAACCTGACTAGAAACCATGAGGACTCGGGTTCGATCCCTGGCCTCACTCAGTGGGTTAAGGATGCAGCACTGCTGTGAGCTGTGGTGTAGGTTGCAGACATGGCTCAGATCCCGCGTTGCTGTGGCTGTGGTGTAGGCCAGTGGCTGTAGCTCCAATTCTACACCTAGCCTGAGAACCTCCATGTGCGGCAGGTGCGGCCCTAAAAAGACAAAAAAAAAAAAAAAGGAAAAAAATTATTGTTTGCTGCAGACAATACACTCTTTATTTTTCTCTCTCTTCATCCCTTTCCTTTTTTTTCCCTTCTCTTTCTTCCTTCCTTCCTTTTTTTTATTGTGATAAGAACGTTTATCATGCTATATACTCTCTTGAAATTAAAAACAGCACTACCATATCATCTAGCAATCCCACTTTTGGGTACTTATCCAAAATAAGGAAAATCAGAATCTCAGAAAGATATCAACACTCCTCTGTATGCTGCACCATTATCCACAATAGCCAAACTGTAGAGATAAGCTAAATGTCCACTGACAAATGAAAGGATAAAGAAAATGTTGTCTGTACCTGCAATGGAATGTTATTCAGCTTTAAAAAGAAGGAAATCCTGTCATTTGGGACAAAGCAATGCAGAATTGTTTGAGGAGGAATGATTCTGTGCCTCACTGCAAATCAGGCACACTCTTTTATTTGAAACAAAGGGACAGCAGATATGGGGTCAGGCAACCAGGAGTTGCTGCCATGACCATAATTTAAGGATAATGTAAGTATTTGGTAGAACATTCCTGGATCTCCAGATGAGGTATGGAAATCTCTTGGTAGTGTCCCAGTAGCCCATAAACATAATAAAGCAATAAGATAGAGGAGCTGCTTCCCATAGCCCAGTCTCCCCCAGTGGAATAGGGGCCAGACAATGACAACAGCACTGTCATTCCAGGACGGGGTGATGGGAGACCCTCAGGGGCTCCTAGTCGAGAAATTCTGAAGACTTCTAGGCAGACAGAGTGAGACCTCTGCCCTGAGGGGCAGGGTCCCACCATCCCTGGGCTCATCTCTGGGGGGCCTCCCTGTCCATTGTTCTCTGGGGTCCATGGCTTGTGCCTGGAGGCACTTCTCTCCCATTACTCCTGGTGGGTTTATATCATATGGGTTGGAAACCTGCCTTTGGTGGCAGCTACACAATATTTCCAGGCAACTTCCTCTTGCGGACAGGTTAGAGTTCCGCAGTTGAATAGTAAATGCTCTTTTTTTGAAATTGAAGTGAAATCCACATAACACACAACTAGTCAAAAATAAATAATTCAGTGGCTTTTAGTACAATCACAGCATTGTGCCACCATCATTTCTAGTTCCAAAACATTGTCATCCCCCCAAAAGCAAATGCCCAATCCATCCAGGACCTGCTTCCTATGCTTGCCTCCTGCCAGCCCCCGGCAACCACTGAGCTACTTTCTATCTCTGTGGATCTTTCACATAAATGGAATCATATAGAATGTGATCTTTTATGTCTGGCTTCTTTCACTTAGCATCATGTCCTCAAGTTTCATCCATGGTGAGATATATATCAGTAATCAGTTCCTTTTTTATGGTTGAGCAATATTCCATCATATCAAATGACTTTTTTTTTTTTAATTTTACGGTCACACTTGTGGCATATGGAATTTCCCAGGCTAGGGATCAGCTAGGGATCAGCTGAAGCCGTAGCTGCACAGGATCCAATCTGCATCTATCACCTACGCCGGAACTTGCGGCAACATGGGATCCTTAACCCACTGAGCGAGGCCAGGGATTGAACCTCACGTCAGGTTCTTAACTTGCTGAGCCACAGTAAGAACTCCTCAAATGCCTTTTTTTTTTTTTTTTTAAAGTTCCTGGTTTCTTTGACAATTCAGTTTCAGACCAACAAACAGTAAACCCAAACACAGTCAACTTCAGATCTATTTGCTTCTAGTCAGTTCCACATGGCTACGATCATACCCTGAGTTCTTGCCATGACATTGGTCTCAGACCTGCTTTATTTCCTTCCTTTCTTGCCTCTTACTTCTCTCTCTTTTGACTGAAAGCTGGCTACCTTGAATCTTCCTGAAACACGGTGTGGGGAAAGCCATGCCTTTCTCTTCCTCTCTTTCTGAGCCACTTCCTGCCTTGGCCACTCAATGGCTACCCCTACCTCAGCTCTTGATATTTGGCATCTGTAAGCAAATGACTTTGTATGACTTTGCAAGGCCCTGAATCTCTAAACTCTCTCTATTCCTTTCCCAAGAATAATAATTCCATTGACTCTCAGACAACCTTGATTGTAAAACAGAGCATGATCTTATACACCACCAAGGGGGAGAATAATCCTCTGATCATTAAATCATGACATATCATGCAGTGTAAATGTTGCTACAAATTTCACACACACAAAGAAACACATCTCAGAGTCACTGCCTGCTGTAATAATAATAACATGAATGACCAATATCAACTGAGGTCTTACTAGGTGCTAGGCAGTGTGGATTTTCCCCGGGGAGAGGTTTCTTTTTTCTTTTTAGGGCTGCACCTTTGGCATATGGAGGTTCCCAGCTGGGGGGTCCAATCAGAGCTACAGCTGCCAGCCTATACCACAGCCACAGTCAGAGCCAAAGCCACAGTCGGAGCCACAGGCACAGGCACAGCAACGCCAGATCTGAGCCGCATCTGCAATCTACATCAGAGCTCATGGCAATGCCAGATCCTTAACCCACTGAGTGGGGCCAGGGATCAAACCTGCAACCTCATGGTTCCTAGTCCGATGTGCTTCTGCTGTGCCACGATGGAAACTCCTGAGGTTTCTTTATTATTATCTCTTTAATACATTGGAGCAATGGGAGCAGAGGGAGTCAAACTCAGCAGCCTACCTCCACAGCCCTCATCCTGTTGGAATATATTTTACCTTTGCCAAACCTGGTACACCGGCTGTTCCTTCGATCACCCAGTGACCAGCACTGTTGGTCACCTGCTGGAGGGTTTAAGTGGGTGGGAGGGGATTTTCCCTCTACGACCTTTTGATCTAGAGAGAGGGATAAAGGATTACAGTAAAACAGGGAAAGGAGAAGGGGGAGAGGATATGGGTTGGCTGCTTCATTCCAGTGCACGCTTCGTTCCTGCCCTGGCTCTCATTTCTCTCTGTGCTGAGTGTCACCCCTGTGTGGGGCTGTGCCCCTCCAGCCTGTGGTCCACAGGAATGGGGATCCCCTCTCTCTTACTGTCATAGACCAGATCCCACAGCAGGGGACTGATGGCTCAGCCTGGCCCCATGCCATGGCAGGTACTACTAGTTGACAACTGATATCCCTTCTCCCCTTCTCGCTGAATTAAAAAACACATTATACTCCAGGTGGCAATGTGTCCAGTGAAAAGCCTGGATTTCCAAGACTGGCTTGCAACTGGGAGAGGCCCCGTGATTTAGTTCTCTATGTGGAACTGTTGCTTAGAACTTTCAGTAAGACTCCACAATGAAAATGCTGGGGTAGGCATTAACAGTTTTTCTGTCCTTCCTCACTTCCCCCAACTGTTAATATGGAGAAGATGGATTTGCTGGCTGGAACTACAGCAGCTATCTTGGGCTATGATGTATTTTGAGGTTGAAAGCCATGCTCAAGGGTGGTATAACAGAAAGACAGGAGTCCAGGGTCCTAGTGATATTTAGGGGCTCCCACATCAGGCCCTGCTATCTATGCCAGGCTTCTGTTACATGAGTGGGAAATAAAAATCCTAATTTAAGCCCTTGTTTCTTTTTTTTTCTAGTAATATGCTGCCAGACTGAATACCTGCCCAGTGTCTGGTAGGTGGTTTAGGGTGGGAGGGACACTAGGATGATAGAACCGCCAGGACCATGTACAGTGGGTAGAGGAGGGTCCGCCAGGCAAGAGTGCTGTTAGACAAAATGACAGCCTACCCACTGCAAAGACCTGCCACTTGCTGATGCTGAGTAAGGGCTCAGCCCTCTGTCAGATGCTACACCTGCAGGATTATTTAATTCACCCTAAAATGCTGTGGCAAGACTATCCTATGACCAGGGTTATTCTCAGGGTACACATGAGGGAACCAAGACTCAGGATGGTTGCTTTACAAGGCCACTGAGTTGGGAGCCAGTTTCCCAAACTGGATCTGATTGATTCAGGGACAGATCCTTAAACCCTACACAGACCCCCAAAAGCTGTGTAGATGTGAAAGTAAGAGAGGCTTCATCAGATCTGTGGCTTTGTCTCATCCCAGAAGTGAAAGAAGCAGTTCAGAGAAGGGAGTGGTGCCCCGGTAACCGGGGAGGCAGGAAGGCACACAGGCGGAGGCTGCAATGCCTTGGGCTAAATGGAGACCCCTGAGGTTGGGCTGAGTGTGCCCCACCTCCACTCCTCCCACCCCTCCCCACCTACTCAACAGGAGTGCTGTCCCAAGTGACTCCTTCTCAAGCCCTTGGAGGGAGGGTTCATCCCTCATTAGATCTGATTTAACACATAAGTTTCCATTAAGAGATGCTATAGATGAATGTGTTATCTTAAGTTCGTGGTTTTTTAAAAAAATTGTATTGAAACGTAGTTGATGTTCAATGTTGTGTCAGAGTTTCAAGTGTAAAGTGATTCAGTTATACATACATTTACAAATATGTATTCTTTTTTTACATTCTCTTCCATTATAGGTTATTACAAGGTATTGAGTACAGTAAGGCCTTGTTGGTTATCTATTTTATATGTAGTAGTGTGTATATTTTAATCTGAATCTCCTAATTTATCCCTAAAAACCCATCACTGGACATCAGGAAGTGTGCTGATATTTTGCAATACAGTTAATTTTTTTTTTTTCTTTTTACGGCCGCACCTGTGGCCTATGGAAATTCCCAGGCTAAGGGTCAAATCAGAGCTGGAGCTGCGGGTCTACACCACAGCCACAGCAATGCTGGATCTGAGCTGCCTCTTGTGGCAATGCTGGATCCTCAACCCACTGAGGGAGGCCAGGGATGGAATAGGCATCCTCATGGATACTAGTTGGGTTCTTAGCCTGCTGAGCCACAATAGGAACTACAATACAGTTAAGTTTCTAATTATGAGTTTTCAAGGGGCAAACTCAGATTGCTTGGCGGGGGGGGGGGGGCTGTGTGTCCATGAAATGAAGTGAAAATCAAGAAGTCATGTCACTTGGTTCCAAATCAAGATGGTACATCAGAGATACAGGCTCCATTTGATCTCTTGGCAGTTTGCATCAGAGGACTATTTAGACATTAAGGGTTTTGTTTTACCAGTTATCAAGCTTAAGAAACTTCCAATTTACACCAAATCCTGTAAAGTGAAGAAAAGCATCGCTTGCTGCTATTTACAATGGAAAGAAACCATTCACAAGTTCTTCCTGTTTGCCAAGAATGGAGAATTTTCACTGTCTTGGCTCTTACTAATAGTTTTGCTTTATGTTTTTCTTGTTAACATTTCAAAAGCACAGTCCATCTTCAGCAGTTCAGAGACAGATGATACAAACAGAAACCGATAATAAAGTGTTTGCCAGGATTGCATGATATCATGGTATGTTGGATACTTACTTAGGAATTATATATAGTTCACTAGCATCCATGAGCCCACTGCTGTAATGCCTTCTCTATCCAAGTGCTGTTTGTCTTGGTTTTCCTCCAACCTCACTGGCCCAGGGTGCCAGCCTCCCTTCCTGTCTTTACACATCTTCTATCTCTGTCATCCAGACCAGATCTTTAATTCCATCTCTAGGACATTCACTTTCAAACCTGCTTCCAACGTTAAGCTTTCCTCAGAGTTCCAGATCTGCTAACATGACCTGCACATGGATGGCATGGGCATGTATAGATTAAGATGGCCAAAGCAGGAGTTCCTGTTGTGGTTCAGCAGGTTAAGAACTCAACTAGTACCCATGAGGATGCCAGTTCCATCCCTGGCCTTGCTCTGTGGGTTAAGGATCCGGTATTGCTGTGAGCTGTGGTGTAGGTCGAAGATGTAGCTCAGATCCTGCATTGCTGTGGCTGTGATACAGGCTGGCAGCTATAGCTTGGATTTGACCCCTAGCCTGGGAACTTCCATATGCCACTGGTGCAGTCCTAAAAAGCAAAGCAAAGCAAAACAAACAAACAAAAAAACAAGATATCCAAAGCAGAAACAAAATTTCTCCTGGCTCCACATAACTTTCTATCTCAACCTTCACATCTTAGCAAAGGGTACCGCTCAGTGGTTCAAGCCAAAATTCCAAGGGTTATGTTTGATGCATCTCTCTCCACACTGCCCCCGAATCCAGTCCATTCATCGACTTTCCCTCCAAAACATTAACTCCAGTAGGTCCTCATCCTCCATCAGACTCTCAATAGGATGCACTGGACATCCTATTTCCACTTGGTTCTATGTGGTGTTTTACCCTTAGCAGTAAGAGTTAGCCTCAGAAAATTCAAATCAGACCTTGTCATTCTTCTGTTTAAACCCTCCAGTGCCTCCTTGCTGCATAGCATAAAATCTGAACTGCTTCTTTGCCCTCTTCCTCTGCCCAGTTTTCTTTCCCTGTTGTTTACCAAGCATCAGCCTGGCCTTGCTCCATGGGTTAAGGGTCTGATGTTGCCACAAGATGTGGTGTAGGTCACAGATTCGGCTCAGATCTGGTGTTGCTGTGCTTGTGGTATAAGGCCGGCAGCTGCAGCTCCAATTCAACCCCTGGCCCAGGAACTTCCATATGCTGCAGGTGCAGTCTTGAAAGTAAGAAGAAGAAAAAAAACAAGAGTAGAGACTTTTGTGTCCTTGTCCCTGCCATGTCCTCAGGACTTGCATCAGTACTTGGCCTGTGGCAACCACTCATTGAATATTTGTTGGATGGTTGAGTTCCAGACTTCTTGTGTTTTGTTCCACATAGCCTTACATCTTCTTTATTAGAGTCTACTTGGTTAAGTAATGTTTTGTAGTCATGCAGCTCATTCATAGGTACTGAGTTTTCAAAGATGTTGCATATTTAGTATGTGATTCATTCATTAAAAATTCTAGACTTTTGACTGTATCCTGTGACTCAAACACTGTACTGATGGGAACACTTTCAAGTAATCAACCGTTTTATCAAGTCAATGGCACTTATGACTCATAGCCAGTACTTAGAGATAGTCCTTATTATTCCATGCACTTTACATATATTAACTTTTAACTGTCACATAACCTTATGAGGTTGGAACTATTACTATTTCCATTTTGCCAATAGGCTGAGTGTATTAGTTTTCTAGTCCTGTGTCACATATTACCACCTACTGAGTGGAATACCCTGGTGGCCTAGGATTTAATGAATCAGTGTTGCTGCTGTGGCTCAGGTTCGATCCCTGGCCAGGGAACTTTTACATGCTGCCGGTGTGGCCAAAACAACAACAACAACAACAACACAAAAAACAAGCAAACAAACAAGAAAACCAAAAAAACAACTCCCATTATTTATGAGTTCATGGTTCTATTGGTCAGAAGTTTGGGTGGAGTTTAAAGGTTCTCTGAGCAGGGTCTTAGCCACGGAGGTCAGGGTGTTGGCTGGGCTGGGCTCTTATCTGGAGCCTTTAGAGAAAATCTACTTCCAAGTTCATTTGGTTTGGTGGCTGAGTCCAGTCCACATGGCTGTAGATCCAAGGTCCCTGTTTCCTGGCAGGCTCTCAGCTCCTAAAGGCCAGCCTCCTTCCTGAGCACACAACCTCCTTGTGCTCTGATCTCTGACTTACTCTTCTGCTTGCAGCCAGGGGACACTCTCACCTACCAGGGCTGGTCCACACGCATATTCCCTTATATCATGGTCAGTGCACTTGGCTTTCATTACACCTGCCAAATACCTTCCCCAATGTACTTAGTTTAGTGTTTGATTGAATACCTACAAATGAGACTAACATTATTGTGCAAACAGTAGTTAGGCCCCAATTGTCAACCACACTCACAAATGATTTATATATATATATATATATATATATATATATATATATATATATATATATATATATGTATTTTTTAAATTTAGGGCCGTACCTGTGGCATATGCAAGTTCCTAGGCTAAGGGTCAAGTGGGAACTGTAGCTGCCAGCCCACACCACAGCCACAGCCACGCCACATCTGAGCCACATCTGTGACTTACACCACAGCTCATGGCAATGCCAGATCCTTAACCCACTGAGAGAAGCCAGGGATTGAACCTGCATCCTCATGGATACTAGTTGGGTTTGTTTCCACTGAGCCACAACGGGAACTCCTCACAATTGATTTTTATGAGAAAAACTTCTAGACAGTTACGCCGAGTATTTAGTTTTTCTTTTTCTTTTTCTTTTTACCACTTGACAGTGATGGGGACACAACAGCATGGAGGTTGTCAGTTTAAGCCCAGTGTGGTGTTTTGGGGGGTAAAAGATGGGGTGCCTGGATTGACCTGGAGCAGTTGTAAAACATGGCTCCGGGCTCTGCTCTCCCCCAGATGTGCTGGCAGGAGCTTGTCTTGTTCCAAGTGAATGAGTCAGAGAGATGGGAATGTGAGCTATTTGAGTGGGTGTTTCCAAGAGATGAGTGTTGGTGCCATTCTGAAGAGGACAGCTGCTTCTCTGTGCACTTTTGTCTTCTTGGAAAGTTCCTGTGTGCCTGTGCTCCGTGCGATAGAGATCAGACCAGCCACACCTCCTCACAACCTGGGCTCCTACCTGGCACTTAGGAACCACCCTGCCCTCACCCCAACCCGCTGCACTTGGGTGGCTCTTTCCTAAAGAGATGGCACTTGCAAGGGTGCTGGCCCTTGTCATCAACCACAGCATCCTCAGTCTTGAGGTTCCTTTGTGTTTGAATGCATAGGAGGGATAGATGTCAACTTGAGAATCCAGGTTCTTTTTGCACCTGTTACTCCCTCAATTGTCAGGGAAAAAAAAAAAAAAAACAAACCACAGACTGGAGCAAATATTTGCATATCCAATTTTAAAAGTTGCATCCAGAACATAAAAAGGAAGCTCAAACTGAACAGTAAGAAAATCATTCAATTAAAAAAGCATGCGGGAGTTCCCGTCATGGCACAGTGGAAATGAATCCGACTAGGAACCATGAAGTCGCGAGTTTGATCCCTGGCCTTGCTCGGTGGGTTGAGGATCCTGGCGTTGCTGTGGCTGTGGCATAGGCTGGCAGCTACAGCTCTGATTAGACCCACAGCCTGGGAATCTCCATATGCCGTGGGTACAGTCCTAAAAGGACAGAAAAGACAAAAAAAAAAAAAAGCATGCAAAAGATTTGAGCAGACATTTCATCAAAAAAGATACACAGATGACAAGAGAGCACATGAAACGTGATTCAACAGCATTAGTCATTATGGGAATGTAAATTAAAGTCACTAGGAGATACCATTACACACCCACTAGAACAACTAAAATGAAAAATAGTGACTATAGCAGCGCTGACAAGCATGCAGGACAACTGGTCCCTGATATACGAATTAATGGGGAAGCAAAATGCATGGCATGGGCACTCCAGAAGACAATATGGTAGGTTTTTTGTTTTTTGTTTTTTGTCCTTTTAGGGCCCGCACCCTCGGCATATGGAGGTTCCAAGGCTACGGGTGTAATTAGAGCTGTTGCTGTCGGGCTACACCACAGCCACAGCAACACCAGATCCAAGCCACGTCTGTGACCTACACCATGGCTCATGTCAATGCCAGATCCTCAACCCACTGAGCAAGGCCAGGGATAGAACCTGCAACCTCATGGTTCCTAGTTGGATTCATTTCCGCTGCACCAAGATGGGAACTCTGTGTATACACACACACACATGAAAAAAAAAAAAAAAATATATATATATATATATGTATATATGTATATATACATACATACATATATGAAATAGGTATCCCACTGTTGGGTATTTACTAGAGAGAAATGAAAACTCATGTCCCTGCAAAAACCTGTACATGAATGTTCACAGCAGCTTTCTTTGTCATAATGAATTATGGCCCTCAATGGGAGAAGGGATAAAGGACTTGTGGTATATCTATGTGTTGGAATAACACTTAGAAATAAAAAGGAATAAATATTGATAGACTGTTTTGGTTGCCGAGTAGTACTTCTGCATCCCCAGTCCTGTCCCAGCAGAGCCCAGGAAGTGCTTGCCCAGCCCTCCGCATGGCTGGCCTGCCCAGCAATTTGCAGATAGTGGATCATCCCCTGGAGTGCAGCCTCGCAGAAAGCGTGCTTCATCTCACTGGTATTTTCCCAGCAACTTTCCTTTTGGGGCACAGGGCTTGATCCACCATCCAACCATTGACATTTCTCTCTAGTCATTTCCTTCCCTTTCTTCTACATCCCCAAATCCTGCCTCTCCGTCCCTTGAAGGCATCACACTACCTTAGTGATAAATGTCACCTCCATATCAAAAGAGACATTAGTCTTGGCACTAATATTTATTTATTTTTTGGCCACAGGTGCAGGATGGCAGTATCCTGTTCCAGGGATTGAACCCACACCATAGCGCTAAACTGAACCCCAGCAGTGACAATGCCCGATCCTACCTGGGAAATCCTTGGCAGTACTATTTTAAGGTTTGTAATAGAAAAACTAGAATTGTGTAATACTTGTCACTGAATTTTAAAAATTGATGTCACTTTTCTTTTACGACAAATGATGAAACATTTGGGTGTGGAAGAGGCACATGTGGGCTCTCCCCTCTGCTGGTCAAGGTCATCTGCTGTCTATGCCAGGCCAAACCCTCCCCTTGAGGGGAAGATTTGGTCCTGCCTCCTACTCCAGTAAGTTCTTTTCCCTCTGGTTCTCTCCTGCATCATCAGTTTTTTCCCTTCTAGTAAATCATTTCTTTCAGTGAATATATAGATGAGCTATTATTTCTTTCATCTTAGCAGAAAAGGAAATTTATCTTGACCTTATTTCCCTTCCTTTTTTTTTTTTTTTTTGGCTATACCCATGGCTTGTGAAAGTTCTGGGGGTTGAAACCAAATATGGGCCAGGGATTAAACCCAAGTCACAGCAGTGACAATGCCAAGTCCTTCACCGCTAAGCCACCAGGGAACTCCCTCCCTTCCAGTTTTAGCTTCATCTCTGGAAAGCGGTGTCTCTTCTCACTGTCTTCTGCCTCTCTCACTATTTTCTCTGATTCCACCCAGACCTTCACCTCCTTCCTCCCCAAGAAGACCTCCCCTTGTGGAATCCATGATGCTTTCTGGCCCCCACCTGATGAGACCTCTCAGCAGTGATTCTACCAGTGATCATTCTCTCCTCCTACAGCCCCTTCTCCATTTGCCTTCCCTCCCACCTCGCTGGCCCGTACTCCCCTAAGGCCCCCTCCATCCCCACCACCCCTCCATCCCCTTTGCTGGCTCCTGTCACCCTGACCTCCTAAGTCTGCAGGGTCCCCAAGCTCAGCTTTTGCTTTCTTTGTCTACACTCTTTCCTCTTGGAATGCATCCAGCCTCCTGGTGTTATAGACTAAATTGCATCTAGCTGAAGATGCTCTCTGAGTGGGCCACTGAGCTCAAGTGCCATTGAGGAGGGAAAAACCACTGCCAATTAAACTCTAACCTCCCATTATTGTGACTGCAGATGTCGTTTTGTTCACAGAGTCCCTGAGCTGCTCTGGGGTGAGTGGTGCTGCTTCTCTGCCCCAAGCCCGCAATAGGGGGCAGGGTTCACATCCTTCTCTCTGTTCCTTCCTCCCAGCTCTCTTCATCACCCAGCCTGTGGGATCCTTAGGTGGTCGTAGTACTATGACCAGTCCTTTCACATGTGGCTGTGCAGTCATGACCTGCGAGAACTTACTCCCGGGGGTTGTGCAGTGTACAGCTTGAACAGCTGTATTGTTGCCTGGCTTCACTCACTCCTCCAAGTCTTCTTTCTCTATATATAATCCCCTGTCTTAGACTTTTGAAACTTAAAAAGCAAGAGTGAGATTCCTTAGTTCTGTGCATTCTTCCCTGTCATCCTTGAAGCAGTGGCCATGCCCCTGAGCCCATTGCTGTGGCTGGGAGGATCCATGTCTTAACTGACATGGGCCTGGAGGCCAGTCCTGGAAACAGTCACAAGGCATTTCCTTGTTTTTCATTGCTCAATCAAAATCCTCCTCTGGGTAAGGGGTGGAGACAATTCTAACGGAACGTCAAGGCCGCTACCAGGAGGAGAGGGATGGGATGAATGTGGGGATAACTACGGTGTCTTTTTCATGGAGTCAAAGGCAGGGGAGATGTTTTGCAATCGGAGGGGATGTGAGCCCATGTTTAGGCTCCTGGACAGGAATAGGTTAAGGGTGTTAGAGTGGGAAGGACTATGTTTGGTTGGAGCAAAATCCTAGCCAAGAAGAGAGGTGGGGAGAGGGGAGGGGCCAGATTTGAAATGAGGGACTGGATCTTCTCCCAGGAAGGAGGGTGGTGGTAAGACCTGTTAGTCAGGTGAAGGAAGGACCACTGAGGCTATTTTCTGACCCCTCGTGTCCTGTGCCTGAGGAGCACTGTGTTGGTGGGTGTGGCTTCATGGGACTCTTTGGGAAATGCCAGTAGGTAATTCTACCCCATGCTTGCCATTAATGAGGACCGCTGTCATCTTAAGGGGTGGGTCACTTCAAGGCTAGATTTTTATTTACTTCCCAAATGAATAGAAAGTACCTCTACCTCACACATATCTGCAGAAATGTGGAGAACACATCACCAGGTAAGCAGATGGGTGTGCAAAGATTTTTTTAAAAAGTCCTTTGTAGGAATCCAGGTGGCCTGGTGATTAGGGTGAGGCCTCTGACATCAGATGGCTTGGGCTCACATCTGGGCTCTGCAACCTTGGGCCATCTCCTGACCCTCTCTGTGCCTCAGTTTCCTTGTGAGAAAGTGGGGGTGATGTCACTCCTGTCCTCAATAGGGCTATTTTGAGAACCAGAGATCATAATACCTGTGTGTTTAGGCACGTATGAAATACTCTTAAATGTCAACCATCGGTATTGTTAGAATCCTGAGATAAGCTCGTATGCATTGTCTTCAGACTGTGCTCTGTCTTTAGGATTGAAACTTTTTTTCCGAATTCATGGAAACCTCCATTTTTCCAGTGCTATTGTCATTGGGAAAATAGCATGCAGGTGTTTAAAAAGGGTTTCCATGTAGCCACATTTAAAAGGTCACCATGGGCTCCTTTCTGGTGGACTATGCAGGTGTGAGCCACTTGAAAGAGGACCTATTCTAGAACATTCCACATTAACAATCAGGGGGTGGAGGCGTCGATGTCTTAGAGAATGCTTTATTTATGAATACACTGGGAATGGCCAGCCCCCTCACACGGGATTCCTGTCCCACTTCCTGGCCCAGATGGAAAGACCTTTGGAAGGAGGGTCAGTCTGGATTAAGACACAGAATTCCCGGGCTTATCCAACACCATGAGGAGGACACAGTTCCACCGTCCTTCCACGGTGGCTCAAATTGCTGTCTTGAGCAATTGAAGCAATTGGAGGAGGCCGTGCCGGGGAATACTCTAGAAGTCTCCTTGAAACCTTGTTGCTGAGGAAGAAACAGCTGCTAAAGGAATGAGGCCTCTGGCAGGCCACTTCCGGCAGGAGGGTGTGGCTACCACTTGGAACATACGTTTCCCAACTATTTCACATTTCTTTTATTTGTTCCTGGTGTTGTTTTTCATTTAATATTTTTTTCAGTTCCCCCAGGGATTAATGGGCTGACTTAACACAAGTCTTCATAAGTAAAAGCTGGCTTCCTACATACAGGACAAAAATAACACCTCACAACCCCTGCTTCAACAGCCCCCACAGCTCTTGGCATCAACAGGTGCTTCTCATGAGGCTGCTGGTCCCTCACGGCCTCAGATGTGTCCCTTAGGGACAGGTTGCTCCATCCCCCCTCCCCATTCTCCCCCTAAAGAACATACTGGGAGTTCCAGTCATGGCTCAGTGGGTCAAAAACCTGACTAGTGTCCGTGAGGATGAGGGTTCAATCCCTGGCCTTGCTCAGTGGATCTGGTGTTGCCGTAACTTGTGGTGTAGGTTGCAGATGTGACTCACATCTGGCATTGCTATGGCTGTGGCATAGACTCTCAGCCGCAGCTCTGATTCAACCCCTAGCCTGGGAACATTCACATGTCACCTCAGGTGCGGCCCTAAAAAGAAGGGGGGAAAAAAAAGAAAAAAAAAGGAAAGAAAGAAAGAAAATGCACTGCAATGAACTGCACGTCAAAGCTGTTCTGAAATTCCAGAAAAACCAACAGGCTTTCCACTCTCTTGGGGAAAAAACAAACAAACAAACAAAAAACAAACCCACAACAAAAAACTGTGAGAAATAAGAACATTTGGCCAATTGACTAATAAACTACAGCTTTCCTGGGGACCTGAAAGACTTGATGTTGTCTGACAGAAAATGCTCCTGTTGCCCTGTTGTTAGAACTGAGATCTAGAATAATGAACAGGTATTGTTTTTATCCCCCCTCATAGTATGAATCCAGCTGTAAATGGAGCTTGGTCTCCCGACCCTCCAAGGTGAAGACCCCTGCACCCAGATGCAGCCTGCCTGGGTCTTCCGTCCTCCTCCAGACTGTCATTACTTCATTTGCTCTCTACTTTCGGGCTCTCCCAGCATGGCCCGCACAGTGGCAGGTGCTAGGTCAGAAAAGGTGATGGCACCAGGGCTCATCACTGGTCTTGCGTGGGTCACCCTCCAGAATCCAGGATGGGTCTGATACAACCACAGCCACCCTTCTCAGCTGGCGCACAGGCAGCTCAAGATCACATGGCTTCTGCTCTTCCGTTGCTTCTCATAATTTAAAAACGTGGGAAGCTGCGGAAGGCTGCCCCCCCCACCCCCCCCGCCCTGGGATCATTCCAAAGAAAACTGGGAGGCAAAGGCTCCTCAGTTCTGGAACGGAAACATCCATCAACGGTTTTATTATTATTTTTTAATTTCCAGTGTTATACTTTCATTTCATTCCTTGAGACTTGAATGTTCCAATCTGGCCTACGCTTGAAGTCTGAAAGGTGGAGAGAAGAGATTTTGTAACTCACTCTATCCCAAAGGCAGGACACACACCTTCCAACAGCTTCAAAGAGGTCATGACTTTAGATTGTGCAATTTATTATTATATCAGAGGTAGAAGAAAAAGTGCACTGAAATAAGTATGACCAGGGCAAAGTCACTCCAACCTCCCCACCCTGAAATGCCCTGAAAAGAACCAGAGTTTCCTGCAGGGACTCTGCCATCGGTTACAAAATTTCAACGCACAGTTGGAGATTCAAATGCACATGAGATGCATGCATTTTCTTTCTCTGGCTATTCTCCGATCTCCTAAATAAAGCTTTTCCCGGGGGGGGGGGGCTGCATGAGAGCAGTGGCTGGGTCTGCTTGCTGGGGGTCAGAAAAGCTGTTCTTCCAGGAAAGGCTGCAGAGACCCTGGGAACAGGACCAGCCCAGCTCACAAGTATGAAGAGAATGTCGGGAGAGGAAGTGGTGGCTCTGAGTCAGCATGAGTCATCTCGTTCCAATGAGAATGAAGATTGAGGTGTGCGCCTTTCTCTCTCTCTCTCTCTCTCTCTCTTTTTTTTTTTTTTGAGTCTCAATCGTGTGGACATCACTGGGAATGGAGGGAAATAACTGACTGTATGATCGTTGCTTTTTAAGTTTCAAACTGACATTCCAGGCGGGCTGTGCCTGAGTGAGCATCTGTCTTCAGAATTTCACAGTGGGTTCCTGGGAAGGTGGAAGCCTCTCCCTGGTGAGTATATTTCTGTCAATTTCATGTTCATTTCTGCAGTTTGCCTCAGAGACTTAGCTCTTTGAAAGCTGTGGGGTCTTGGAGCAAACAAGGTGTTGGGCTCAGATTTGGAGGCTGATTTTAGCAAGGTGTCTCAGTCGGCCCCCACCCCCACTAGCTACTGTCTGTGAGCCTGATCGTCTGGAGAACTTTCTGAGTGGTTAATTGTTAAGAATGCTGCTGGTATAGTACGTTGTCTTGGAGGAGACAATGATGCTTGGCTGGTTTAAGCTGTTTGAGACTCCTCTCAGGAGCCAAAGGGAAGTTCAGAGATGGAGGTGGGTGATTTTGTGCTAACCCAGGGGTGCTGAGGTTGGGCTAGCTTCCGCTTCTCAGAGGTGGAGGAAGGACAGCTTCTGAGCAATTTCTAGCCGCGTGGTCTGAGCTGCCCACTTTTTAGTGCAAGAAATACAAGAGAGAGACAGATTTTTGGCTTCTCTCTCAAAGCATGTGAATGATTCCAGGAACTTAATTGATTTTTTTTTTTTTTGCCTTTCCTTAACACTGAAGGTCGAAAACTGTAGTAAAATCAGAAAGAAAATATGCTGGGGGAGGGGGTGGTTTTGGGGGTAGGGGCGAGGATGGGGTAGTTGAATCCCTAAGGCTTGACTTGACCTTGATGTGTTTCTCAAGCCATGACTATTCTGATGAAGCTTAGCTTTACTGTCAAGTAAAATACAGGAAACTTTTTTTTTTTAAATGTCATCTGGTTACTGTAAGTGAAACGGTTAAAATGTCATAAATACCTTATGATAAACATTTTTCAAATTTGCTTAAAAATCTGCACATCAGTAAGCAGGGTATGACAGAGGGCTTTTTCAGTACAGTCATTTGAGAGCGTGGGCTTCCTGGGTTAATAATGAGTCAGCACCTGATTTCTAAAATTGGAGCTGCTAAGAGAACATTCGATCTGCCCCCAATGCAGTGCAGTGGCTGCCAGGCCCCTCTAGGAGAATCTGGCTGTTGGGTGTTCAGTTAAAACCAACCTGTTCTGGGGAGCCCTCCAGCTTCTGTCTCAGCTCTGCTGTATGTGGCTGGGAGGCCCCTATGCTGAGGGGTCCCTCTGTGCCAGGCCCACCTTCTTTGGCTGATGTGGATGAATTTAGGTTGTGCCGTGATGGAATTGGTTGAGCCTATGGTTGTTGCAATGAGAAACCCAGAGTTTATAAAGGGTTAAGGGGACGCGGGGCTGAAGTTGGTGCGTCTAGTGTCCCGTGACGTTCCACTGGCTGAGGGACCCAGCAAGAGTGGTGGTCATGGTCACAGCAGGAGCTTTGAAGCCTGCATTCTGCAGGTGACCCATAGCATGGGAAAACAGTCAGCTTAAAAGCAGAGAGCAGGATTCCGAGGAAGCAATCTTCCCTCAAATGTGACTCTTCTCATGTAAAATGAGAAAAATATTAAGAAGATTTAAAAAAAAAAAGAAAAAAGAGAGAGAAGCTGGGGTTGCAGACTAACAGCTCAAGGGCCAAATGCGGACCTGTTTACCTGTTTGAATCCATCCTCCCACTAAATTCTGCTGGCCTGGGCTGCATTGCTTTTGTGTGTTCTGATGACTGTGAGTGGAGGGTCCCGTTTTCTTTGGCACGCAGATCCTGATGAACCCTTGTGTCCCAAGGCTCCAATAGCCTTGGGCTTCCGGACCCTGACACTGCCCACCTCAGAGGGCAGCTAGGAGGACTCAGGAGCCAGCACTTGCCAAGCATCCAAGTGTGTAGACCAGGCTGTGGACACCAAAGGGACCCCCTCAGTAGCTCTACTCGTTTCTCTTCTTACCTGCTCTCTGAAGGTCTCTGGACTGGCTTGTGGCCCCTGAATCAGTGCCTTGACTTTCTGAAGCAAGATCTTGTGATTCCAATGGGATCAGAGCAGTGTCCCAAGGCTGAGTCACAGCCGTATGCGTGTCGATTTGGGGCCTCAGCCGGGCAGACACCAGGGGTTGCCAGGGTGGGGGAGCTGCCCAGTCTATCTCTCTTAGGGAGTAGTCTTCATAAGTGCTCAGAGAAATTGCCATCTTCCCAGAATGAAGAGCCCCATAAGAGGAGAAATGCCTTAGGCGCTACCTCTGTGCTCTGTGTGCACCCGCCTCTTCTCCTGCATCTCTGAGAACATGCCAGGTACCTGACGTGTGTTTACAACCGGGTGCCGTGTCGTGAAATCCTCCTGGATAAGCACGGTTAGGGGAGTGGCTTTGAGGAGGCTGATTTTATCCCAGACACTGATTGTGTTCTTTCACGTAGGATTCAGTCAGGCAGTTGTGTGGCTGCTGAAGGTCCATTCAGCTCTTACCCGTGAGACATAAGCCTGGGGCGAACTGCCGTTTGGTAATCAGGAGAGTCATCTTAAGAGGTCAGAGATAAGGCCACTGAATACGTCTGAAAAGAGAGCATTTATTAATATGATTTGCTGCTTGGCCATATTTTTTTAACTACCCAGAGATGCTGATTCTAGGCATGGATGCAGGCAGGGAGTCACGAGGAGACATTCTATGGGAGACACTGAGCAGAGACGTTTGAAAAGGACATCTAGGGCCAAAAGAGAATGCTGACAGTTGGATGACATTTGAAAGCTGCCTGGTGCCCTATTGTCACAGCGCCCTCAGCCTGGGGACTGGCCCTTGGCTTGCTGGCCTTGTCCCCCACTCTCCACTCCTCATCAACAGCTGCACTTGGGCTGAGCGGTTTCCATGGGACCCGACAGGTGCCCCCACCTCTGCTTGCTGTTTGGCCATTTGGGCAAGTTTCTCCACTTCTTGGTGCCCTACCTCCTCTTCTGGAAATGGGAATATGAGAGCACAACTCCCTGGGTCCTTATAGAGATTGGTGATGATCAGCACACGGTTACAAGGAGACTCAGTAACTGTTAAGTACACATTCACTGATTCAATAGACCTAAACACCTTCCCATCTCTACCTGGGCCCTGAGCCCCGTGGGTGTCTATAACAAATTGGCTCTCATGCCCATGAAGTGAGATCCTGTCTGTGTCATCGGCTACATGTCATGTTCTGCATCTGCAGGACATTTATTGATTAGGTAAAAGGGAAGGCCTTCTTGGTTCTCTCCAGGAACACCTGGGTTTTTAGATGTCATTACCACCATTATCACCATCATCGTTGTCTTCCTTGTCCTTAATATCATCACAGCAAGAACAGCTCCCGATTCATTCACTCTCAACCACATGGTAGTAACTTTCTGTCCAATACCTTTAACCCCCTCCCCCCAACACACACACACACACATACATACATACATACATACATACATACATACATACCCACCCCGGAAAGTAGGAAGGATGACCGGTTACTCAGCTCCCCGGAGGAACAGGATTCCCAGGCAGGTGTATCAGGCAGAGCAGTTGCTTTAAGGAGTGCATCGGTGATGGGAGAGCTCTTTCCTCCCATCAAGAGGAGAGTCAGGAAGAGCAGGGGGCCAGGAGGTTTCCATGCATAAGCCAGCAACCTGAGGCCACAAGCCAGAAAATACAGGACCACTGAACACAGACCGGCCCCTAGGGTGGAAGCAGCTGGATTCTGTACCCATGCTTCCTGTCTAAAGCCAGCTACAGTCAACTTCTGGTTATTTGAAAATCATCATAATATATGGAGGTGACTCATATTGAAAATATTAAGTAAGATACACTTAAAACAAAAACCCCGGGGGAACATAACATGGCCTTTCCTGGTTGATTCCGGAGATATTTAAGATCATGCAGTGCCTCAAAAGCCAAACCTTCTGCAGGGGGTCCAAGAGAAGTACCCAGTGTGTCCCTTTGCTCTGCCTGCCTTCTCTAGCCCCGCCCCATCCAGGAAAGGCCCCCAGTGCTTTGTGCATCTCCTTTCTGAGTTTAGGCTTGCAGGCTAAGGGCTGGCTCCGTTGTGGCAGTCAGTCAGTCAAAATGGTGCCACTTTGTGGGGAAGTGTTTTCCTGCAGCTGCCTCTTGTACCCTAATCCAGAGGACCCTCTGTCCAGTACTGGGTGAGGCCCTGAGATGTTGGGTAGGGTTTGGGCTCCTACAGGGTGCAAGAGGGTTCTGTTTAGACCACAGAGCACAGGCAAGGAGAAACCATCAACAGATCAGAAGGAAGTTGAGGCTACAGGAAGGAGAGGTGGGTGGGGAGACTGGGCTGGTCTCAGAGGATTCCTCCGATTAAAAAAAAAAAGCACAGAAAACCTGGTTGTATTGCACTATGTATAATCCAAAAAGCTAATGGTGTTGACCATTCTCATCCATTATGGTTTTCTTGCCTGTCTTTTGCTTTCAGGATTGACTATCCTGCAAGCGAAGTCTTCTGCTGCTTGGGCTTTTCACCTTTCCATCTACCCCATCCTTTTGAAAACTGATCATATTTAAAATATTAGAATGTTTAATGATGGCAGAAAAAAATGTATCATTTTAGCTATTCTCACTGGACAAATCATTTACAGAGTAAGAGAGGGATTGAGGGGTTTCTAATAGTTTAGCCAGATATAAAGGGAAACTTTACAAAGTAGTAGTGCATCCAGCAAGTGTTAGATGTAGTTGCTCTCAGACAGAAAAAGACAGAGCAGGCTGTCCAGGACAAAGGGCAAAGGGCAGTCTGTTCATTCATGTGTCTTCTCTGCCATCCTTAACATTAGCTTCCTTCCTTGGGTCTTATGAAGGCTGCTGGAGATCCAGCCATCACTTCTGCATTCCACACATGAGGAAGGAGGGGAGTGGGGGGCAAAAGGCTAAGCGTCCTAGATGTCTGTCTCCTTTAAAGAGCCTTCCTAGCACCCCCAACTGACCCTTTCTGCCTATGTCTTGCCTTGGCCATGGTCTCTGAAGAGGATCCTGGGAAATGGTTTTTGACCAACAGGAAATGGGGTTGTTGACCAACAGGAGGTGGAGGAGAAAGGATATGAGATGGGCAACCAGCAGATGTGAGATAACCATGTTCCTCTCCCTGGAAGTATCAGGAGGGTTACATGGCTTCATGGGCTGGAAACAACTTGGAGGGGGGCACGCAAAGGGACAGAAAGCACTTGTTTGATTTTTTTTTTTATTATGTCTAAATAGAATCATGCAGCTATTTCTCATTTACCCAGTAACACAATGAGGACCCTTTGTTTATGGAGTGCTGACTTGTTGCCACGCAGGGCTCTGCATGATCTCACTTAGTGTTCAGAGAACTCTGTGCAGCAGATTCCGTCAATTATTGTGCCCTCCCTGCCCCCTCCCCATCCAGACGAGGAACTTGGGACACAGAGGGATTTAGGGAGATGCCTAAGTCCACACTGTTAGCGAGAAGAGGAGCTTGGCTTTGAACTCCATCGTCTGGTTTTGGACCCAGTGATGCGGGGTGAACTGGAAGACAAGGTCTCCCTTATTCGCAGCTTTCTGGTGAAATAGACATAAACCTGATAAGGTCAGACCATGGTGGATGCTCCAGGAGACTGGCCCAGGGAGGTGGGGCACTCACCTCCAGCAGCATCTCCTGCCTAGAGAAGACACACTGTAGAATGGGTCCAAGCTGAGCGCTCTTCCTCTGCCGGGACACACCAGGAATCTCAGCTATGTCTGAGCTCATGACTCACCCCTTTCCTCCAAGCCAGCTCTTCCAGAGAACTCAGTCGGTTGGGCTTCCGAGTCTGGACCACACCCTTCCTGTCCTGGCCGCAGCCAAGGAAACTGCCCAGACCTGGCTTCCGAGGCTGGGCGAGGAGGTTCCAGCAAAGAGCAGGATGGCTCAAAGCGAAGAGGTTGGGCTCCAAGGACCTGTAATTTATTCGCATCATTCAATCTGATCCCAGCCTGGAGAGGGTGAAACTACATTCTCCCCTTCACACAAATGCCTGTTATCTAGTGACACCATCAGGGCCAGGAGGATGTAGGAAGACAGGAGGGGTTTGGAGGAGGGGGAGTGTTTGCTATTACTCTACCTTTGACCTAAGTCCCCTCCTGTGCCTTCTTGCCCTGCACCATCTCAGGGCCTTCCTCCTCCAGCCTCCTGAACAAATAAGGTGGCCAGTGGAAGGCATAGTCAGTAACGGGTAATTGGGTACATTAGGAAAGTTCCTTAAAGGACCTTGATATCCAAGAGGCTTAACCATTATCCCCTACTTCCCTCCTTCCTCCTGTGTGGAATGCACAGGTGATGGCTGGAGATCCAGCAGCCTCCCTGAAGCCATAAGGCAACTTAGAGGAAGGAAGCCAGTGCTGAGGCTGGCAGAGCAGGCAGATCGAGCAGGTTTGGGAGGCCAGGAGCTTTGCCTGGGGATGTGACTATATTTGGAGTGAGTTTACCTGCATGATAGAGGGAGGTGGGAGAAATCACTGCTGAAATTCAATCTGTAGCTCAACTAGGAGGGTCTGTCAGGATGTCAGAGTCCCTTCTGCATGGAGCTGCCTTTTGTGTTTCAGGTTTAGCAGTCAGAGGCTCAGGGCTGCAGAGTAACTTCATGAACCTCATGTGCTCTGTTCTCATGGCCCCTTCCTGAGGACAAAAACCATTCCCCCCCAAAACATACAATGACTGTCTTGGTACAAAGATGCATGTTACCCAGACTGGGTTTATTAGTATATATTTATTTTCAATATACTCAGCTTCTTCTTTTAATTTGAAAATAAACTAAAACATTTTAAGAGTATTATGGGCCCCAGACCTTGTCTCTCATGTATACGATGCCCAAGTAGACCCTGGGAGGGCCTCGGCATGGTGACCTCCTGCCCTGGACTGTGGGTGATCCTCTGGTCTCTGGCTGATCCCCTGGACTGTGGCTGATCCCCTGGACTGTGGGTGACCCACAGCAGTGCCTCTGAGGATGGCAGGCAGGTCTGGCCTATTGTGTGTTGCTGGTGAGCCTCCAGTCAGGTTTGGAGATGATGGTGTAGGTTTTCAGAGAAGGACTCTCAGAGTGGATCCAGCTACTCTCCTCTCCTCCTCCTCCTGTAATGGCTCTACTTGCTCAGTTGATTTGTTCAGTGGGCATGGGTTTCGGTCTACAAAGCTAAGGTATCAAAACTAGAACACTCCTTTATTCCCTAAATCTCTAAATTATATAAAATCTGTTCCAGGCTCACCCTGTCTCTGCTTTGGCCCCTCAGCCCAGCAGCTGGGGAATTCAAGTTCAGTCATTATTAGGGATCCTTGTCGGTCCTGGTATCATCAAACAATCTCGGGGGTGACATGGTGCCAGAAAACCAGGGAGGCCACTGCCTCAGGTGGCTGCCACCACTGCTGCTTCAGCTCTGGAAACTTGGCAGAGGCAAGGCCCCAAAGCTCCTTAGGGCCCTGCTCCAGCCCATTGTCACCCACACGAACCAGGGGTCAGTCCCCTGACCACGGCTTCCTACTAGAGATGTGCCACTCTTCCTGCGGCCTTGGTGTGAGTGCCCAGCCTCTGCAGCTGCCCTCAGCAGTGTCCAGAGGGGCCCCTCTGTGCCCTGTCCTGCCTGCTGCCGGCTGCTGGGCCTCTTCTAACCTGCACTTCTGTCTGGGCCTGGGGGGCCAGAAAGAGCTGTGATACCAGAGGAAGCAGAACATGCCTGGGGGGCAGGAGGGACCTGTGGAAGTCACACAGTGTCTTCTGTGGCATCCTTAGCCCTCCAACTACATTGTCCAACAGGGAGCCACACCCACACATGGCTAGTGTGACTCAGGGTCCAAATTAAACAATTTTTTTTTTTCATTTCAGTGAATTTAAATGTAAGTGCACAAAGCCACATGTGGCTCGTGGTTACTCTGTTGGATGGCACAGACTTAGAGCTTGTTTTCCTAATCTGGGCGGTTTTGACAGTCAGGCCATCACCACGAAGAGGGATGTGGCTCTGGGGTGCAGGTGGTGGGTTGGACAGTGTGTGCCCTCTCAGCTGGTCCCCAGAGGGTGGGTGGCCCTATCAGGTGGAGAACCCCTTAGCCAGGGGCTGTGGGCTGGGCAGATGGGGGTCCCAGGCCTCTACTACTAGTGGCCACAAGCGCAAGCCTCAGTGTCCCCATCTCTGGGGGATAAAACCCCAAGTGACTCTCAGGGCCTCAAGGGTGCGGGGTGAGGGTCTTGACCGGGAGGATGGGTGCCTGACATCTGCAGCTTTTTGGAGGGGTGGGGCCTCAGCTGAGAAGCACACAGCCAATTCTATGCTTATGGAATCTGATGATGAACTTGGGGGTAGGCATCCTTAGTTTTGTTTGTGTAAAGCCATTTCAGGGACTAACCAGATTGGCCTAAGGAAACCTCAGGCGTGGCTCCTATCACTGTCCTTCTACAAATTCCCCAAGAGTGTTTTAACTTTTTTTTTTTTTTTTTCCCCTTAGGGCCCAACCTGCAGCATATGGAAGTTCCCAGACGAGGGGTTGAAATCAGAGCTGCAGCTGCAGGCCTACATCACAGCCACAGCCACAGCCACAGCCACACAGCCATGTCTGTGACCTACACCGCCACTTGCTGCAACGCTGGATGCTTATAACCCACTGATCAAGGCCAGGTCTCAAACCTGCATCCTCATAGGTATCAGTCAAGTTTTTAACCTGCTGAGCCACAATGGGAATGCCTGACCCTTTTGACTTTTTTGAGAGAAGCAGTCAATGGTGTCCAGCCATCACTGACAAGAAACATACAAGCAGTGGGGAGAGGAGCTGAGTGGGAGGAAGAGGCTAAGCCATGCCCTGGCCCTGCAGCTCTCAGCCAGGCACAAGCCCATTGGGGCACAGATGATGTCCTTGAGCACGTGTGGCCATAATTTAACACATTCATTAGCATCCACTGAGCCATTATTTGGTCCTCTAAACTGCTGAATTATGACATGAGCCCCAGCTTCTTTCATGCCAGAGCCCTTCCAACTGTATGGGTGTAACCACGTGGGTTCAAGCTCTTCCTTCTCTGCACAGTTCCTTAAAGATTCATCGTGAAGTGAGGGGTTCAGTGACATTGACCCTGTGCTGCCCTCTTTGGCACAGACTGCAATTTTCTTTTTTCTTTTTTTTTTAGGGTGGCATCCACG
This sequence comes from Phacochoerus africanus, assembly GCF_016906955.1. Classification (NCBI taxonomy): domain Eukaryota; kingdom Metazoa; phylum Chordata; class Mammalia; order Artiodactyla; family Suidae; genus Phacochoerus; species Phacochoerus africanus. Next base: position 48,675,596 of record NC_062548.1, read on the forward strand.
GCATATGGAGGTTCCCAGGCTAGGGGTCAAGTCAGAGCTACAGCTGCCAGCCTACAACATAGGCACAGCAACGCAGGATACGAGCCACGTCTGTGAGCTACACCACAGCTAACGGCAATGCTGGATTCTTAACCCACTGAACGAGGCCAGGGATCGAACCCTCATCCTCATGGATCCTAGTCAGGTTCCTTGTGGCTGAGCCACGACGGGAACTCTGGGACTGCAATTTTCTGATGTCCCTCTTCACTAGAGCACCACACCCTCCCTTCTAAGGGATGCTAGGCTGTTTTTGGCCAGCACACCCGTCTGTTGGACCCACAGTTGGCTGTCTCCCCTGCATCCATGTGGGGACATGTTTAAAGGCACAGCTCTGTCATTTTGACTTGCTAATTTATTTTTGATTTTTTTTTTAAACAGAAGTAAAATTATGCATTCTCTTTAGTTTGATCTTCTAGAGGTGGCCCATATATTAGCTAAATAAAATGTGAAGCTTGACATCATCTGCCAGTTGCAGAGATAGTCCCTTTATATCTCCCCTGGAAGACCTCTTGTATCAGTGTAGACCAAGAGCAGAGACCTGTGGCACTCCACTAGTGACTGACTTCAAAGTTGCCAGCACCTCACCAAATAGAAGCAGCTGACCTTGCTGCACAGGTTTCAATGATGTGGATGAAAGGATGATGAACATATAGTCAAATATGCAATGTGATCCCATAGACACGGAGGCAGGTAGTGATAATGTAGCTACTCAGACTTCTGATGGCTCTCCTTCTCTCCCTTTCTCTCTTTTCCTCATCCCCAGGCAGGGGGAACTTTTGGCAATGCAAGCTAACCCTTGGGTATCTGTGTAACAATTAGATACTAGGAGCAAGTTGCCTTAAACTTCTAGAACATTTGAATGCTCAGCTGTCAGTCATCGCTGTTTTAGTCGCTTCATACAGCGACATCCTCAGAGTTTGTGGGTTGGATGCATTCGATTTGCTTCAGATTTGCCTTTCAAGCTGGAGCCCCTGAGCCCAGCCTGACAGACGGGTGGCTGACTGTGCGCGGTCCCTTTGAAGTCCCCAGAAGTGCCTGCTCTGGGGTAAGCTCTGCGGAGGGAGAGGTGAGACTCAGAATGAGTGCAGACTGCCACCCAGCAGCACAGGAGGTGACTGCAAACCACGAGGTTCTGCAGGAGAAAGCGGGTCTCCCAGGTTCTAACTTCTGGTCCAAAGTGGGCATCACCTGCGTATGTGTTTACCAGCTGAGTCGATCACCGCAGGCACCTGAACAGAATAGAAATGGCCACTAAAGAGGGGGGATTCTTTTTCCAAAACCATATCCAGATGAAAGCCATTTAGGAGCATCCGAGTACATTATTTCTGAGGGGAGACAACTTTTTCTGTAACTTCTTTGCAAGTGGCTCTCTGATGGCTGCAGGGAGTCTCACCGGAAGCCCTCCTGTTGGTCAGCAATGGGGAGGATCCTCCCGCCATGGGCACCTCTCAGGTGGCACCTGGAAAGGGGCGCATGGGGGCACTGACCTTCAGCTGATGCTTCTCAGCATCTCTTGAGATGACCATACAGAATGTCTCTTTCGATCTGCACATGTAGTGACTACAGAATAGGGTTCCCAGCTTTAATTTGTTTGTAGAAGTCTCGAAAATAAAACTATGAAAAGATGTCCAGTGAAAAACACATTCCCACCAGTCTCCCCTCTGGTTCCTACTGGTCCCTCCACCCCCCATCATCCTATTCTTAGTTTCTTATGTATCCGTCCAGAGTTTCTATATGCAAATATAAGCACGTAGTTGAATGAGCCTTTTTCTTTTCTTTCCTATTTTCCGCAAAAACTGTCACAGTCATTTTTGAAACCACTTTTGTGTGTGGAGAGAATGGGCTTGCGGACTCCAAGCTCAGCGGCTCTTGTTTGGGGCTGCCAGGTCTCGGGGTTCAAGTGGGGCTTGCCGAATGTCCCCTTCTCCCATGTCCTGCGGGTGGGGCCCTGAGCTTGTCCAGGCGACAGGTGGGCAGACCCTCCCGTGCTGGGAAGTCATACATGTGTGGGCTGTGGTGCCCAGTGAAGCCTCAGGGGACCCCAGGGGGCAGTTGTCATCATTGGAGTCAGGCTGTTCTAAACCACGTTCCCTGGGGCTGCGTCTCCACTCCCGAGGTGCCGTCTGGGAACCGGGTGGGGGCTAGACAAAAAGAGTAGGAACTCCGATTCCCTGTCCTTCCTGAGGGTCCAGGACCCCCAGTCACCGTGACCCCCGACTGTATTTACAAAACAGACAGATGGGGAAATGGAGACTGAGGATTCAGAAGAATTCATCTCAGGATTCTTCTGAGAAAACCACCCCCAACCAGTGAAAGTCAGGGCTCCTGCGGTGGGAGAAGGGGCCACAAGCAGCCACGCTTGGCTTTTCATGAGCACTGACTTGGGGCCAGCGTCTCACATGCTGTAACTCACTGAACAACCCTAAATCATGGTCCCCATTTCTCTGAGAGGAAACAGTGCCTGAGTCACCCAGCTGACATGGGGGGGAGCCAGAGTCCAGGCCAGCCAGTTCCCCAAGGCCATGGCCACACCGGCTTCTCAATGGACAGTGTCTTCGCTGCAGCCCTGGACCTGGATTTTACCCATGGGGTTAGGGGATAGAAGGCAACAGGAGGTTCAGGGTGGCCGACAGCTTTGCCGAGGGACAATGGCCTGGCCCTTCTGTCCATCCCTGTCCCTTCCAGATGCCTGGCTGGCCAGCAGCCTTGCTCAGGACCGTTTTCACCAGCAGCAGAATTTTGAGTGGCCGGGATCCCACACTTTTAAGACCTTTCGTTTGACTCCTTCTCAGTGTAGACATTGACACCTGATGACGACGGAAGAGAAAGCAGACTGCAGGTGTTTATGAAGACGGGAACTTATTTTCAGGGGAATGAGTTTTGGGGGAGAGATGGGCAGAATACAGGGACAGGGAAAGTGAGTAGGAGTCCGACTTTGTGAGTCACCATGGAGGCCTCTGGGCGGGTTATGGGTTGAGCGGTGTCTCCCTCAAATTCACATGTTGATGTCCGACCCCCTCCCCCCACCCAGTAACCCAGAACGAGACCTTATTTGGAAAGCCTGTCATCGTAGGTGTAGTGAGTTAAGATGAGATCATCCTAGAGTGGCATGGGCCCCTCATCCATGATGGCTGGTGTCCTACAGGAGGGGGACATGTGAGGGGCACGCACACGGGGAAAAGACCATGTGAAGGTGGATGTGATGTTGCCACAAGCCAGGAAGTACCGGGAGCAAGGGGGGAAGGCTTGGAACCGATTCGTCCCTGCAGCTTTCAGAGGGAGCACGGCCTTGGAGCACCTTGATGGCATACTTCCAGCCTTTAGAACCATGAGGTGATATGTTTCTGTGGTTTGAGTCCCCGCGTACGGCAATTTGTGATGATGGCAGCTCTAGGAAATGAACACACGCACGTCCTTAAAGATGCTGAAAGCTGCTGCTCCAACCAGGTCCTCATCTGGGTCCAGCTCAGCACAGATCAACCTCAAGAAGCACCTGCTGACAGTGGATGAGTGGATGATGGATGCAGTAATCATGTCTTATTTAGCAAATAAGATGTTTGCACTTTGTTCTAACTTTTCCAGATCTGCCGAGACACAGAGACTGAAAAATGGAATTTGGTCTTTCTGTTTGCTTTGAAAAACTTTTTTTTTTTTTTTTTTTAGGGCCACACCCTCTGCATATGGAGGTTCCCAGGCTAGGAGTTGAATTGGAGCTACCGCTGCCAGTCTACACCACAGCCACAGCAGTGCTGGATCCAAGCACTTCTGTGACCTACACCACAGCTCATGGTAATGCCAGATCCCCAACCCACTGAGTGAGGCCAGGGATCAAACCCGCAACCTCATGGTTCCTAGTTGGATTTGCTTCCACTGCGCCATGAAGGGAACTCCTAAAATTTTTTTTGAAAAGGAAAGAAAATGAAAGACATGCTTCATCTTTATGTGTAATGGGATCAATGCTCTGTCCACTGAGGCAGCTATGGTGTGCGTCCCCCCTAGGGACAGCCCGAGACTGAGCCACGGTCTCCACGTGAGCAGAGAGCACCATCGAACCTCACACCCGAGAGCCTCCCCGACAGTAAAAACTTTCACCCACATTGTCCTTTTCTGTCGCCTTTCTCTTCCGCCAGCATTCGCATGCCATCACGCCACAGTCACAGGCCGAGGGCAGGGGCTCCTAGTGGCTGGGAAGTCACATTTTCTGTGGGGACTTTTTGCCACATTTCCTAGTTATTGAATAAGGGTGTCTGTGAGCCTCCCATAAACATGGGTTTGACAAGCAGTTCAGAAAAACAGGAACCATCAATTCATGAGAACTTCAAGAAAAAAATAGTTTAAAGAACTGAGAAGTTGCCACCTTATAGTGAAAGAATGTCAGGTTTGGGAAATGACAAAAGTGAGCAATTTTCACCTCGAAAACCCAGTGGAATCAGTTACACAAGTCGTAACCACACACAAACACAGGCATTTCTTATAATTTCAGAGCATTTACAGTCAAGAAGCTTCTTTCAGAGTATTTCATGGAAAGTTATTTTAGTAGCAAGGGGAGACTTCAGCCGTGATTATTCGTCAAAAGAGTGAAACCTTGACTTCAAAGTCAGGAGACAGAGGAGCCCAGACTCAGAACAGAAGGTGACCGGCAGGGTGGGTGCCCACGTGCCCAGCCCCAGCCTTGGGCATCCTGCCAGCCCCCAGGATGAATCTTTGTCTGGGCAGGGCCCCTTCCCTACTCCCAGGGCCCCCTGGCTGCCACAGTGTGTTATGAGTGCCAGCTTTCAAAGTTTTATTTTATTTAAATTAAAAAAATTACAGTTGATTTACAATCTTGTGCCAATTTCTGCTGTATAGCAAAGTGACTCAGTCATACAATGTATATACATACATTCTTTTTTAATATTCGTCTCCATCATGGTCTGTCCCGGGAGACTGGTTATAGCTCCCTGTCCCAATACGACCTCATTGCCTATCGATTCTAAATGCAATAGTTTATGTCTATGAACACCAAACTCTAAGTCCATCCCACTCCCTCCCCCCTCCTCCTCGGCAACCACAGGCTGTTCTGATTGTCTGTGAGTCTATTTTGTAGACAGGTTCATTTGTGCCACATTTCAGATTCCACATATAAGTGATGTCATATGGTATTTGTTTTTCTCTTCAGAGTTGTACATAATTCTTCCAATATAAAATTGAGGGCTTGATTTGAAGCAAAGCAAAAACTTTATGTCAACGATGTTATGTCTGTCGGATGTAAATAGCTTGTTACCTTAAGGTACTCTGAAGAAAATAGAACTGTACCAGGTAAAGGGGGCCTGAGGATAGATGTTCTGTGTGACTGTCCCAGGACAGAGAAGGAGCTCTACTTGGGGACCCTGTGGCAGCACCCACCTGCTGGCCCTGAAGCCAGGAACAGGCTTTAGAAGAAATGTTTAGGGAGAAAGTTATGCCCATCCATATCGTTACTGCTAGAGCTTTCTCTTGTTCCTGTTCAACCATATTTCCTTCCAGTCTTTCCCTCTGTATATATTTAATAATTGCATAAGTTATCTATAACAGAATTAATCTTCTTTAAAATATAGATTAGTGTAATTCACAGAGCACCCTGGCCCTCATTTTTTGTGATCAGCTTACCTTGCCATCATGTACAACTGGTCTCTCATCAGAGGGCTCCGCATTTAGGGATGTCTCTAAAATTTGCCCTCCCTTCTGGAGAATTTTATGGCATAAATCTGATAACATTGTAGCTATCTTTTGAAAAGGGAAAGGTTTAAACCAGCCTCCACAAATGTTGATTTTAAAAACAATGTATAAACTAGCCCTTCTAGGGAGAGTTGGTTTAAAAGAGAGGGCTATAGTTTACTAACTGTTCTTTTTAAAATTGCCTGCTCCTGTTCTTCTCTTTCATTTCCTTCTCTCTTTCTCTCCTGTATCCCTTCCTTTTCCTTCCTTTCTCCCTTCCTTCCTTCCTTTCTTTCATTCATTCTTTTTTTCTTTCTTTCCCTAGTTTCTTTTCCTTCCTTCCTTGCTCCTCCTCCCTGTTTTCCTTGTGGTTTTGTAAGAGCTCTGAGTTTGAAACCTTTCATGTATGACCTGCGAATATTTTCTCCCAGTCTGTGTTGCTTGACATTGCTTGAAGTATTCTGAGTTTGAAACCTTTTCTATATAACTTGTAAATATTTTCTCCCAGTCTACATTGCCTGACTTTGTTTCTTTTTGACGTTTTAAACTTTGTTTCTTGTGTCATATCTTTTACAGAAATACGTCATTTTTCTGTAGTCCAGTCAATCACCATTTTCTGGACCCCCCCCCCGCCCCGTTTTAGCCTGCTTAGAAAGTCTGCTCCCATCTCTAAATTACAAAAATATTCTTTCATATTTTTTCTTCTGGTATTTTGTAATGTCATATTTGAGGTTTGAAATATCAAGTCCATGGGGATTTATTTTTGGGTTTTGTTTTTCTGTTTTTTTTTTTTTTTTTTTTTTTTTTTTTTTGCTTTTTAGGGCGGCACTGCAACATATGGAGTTGCCAGGCTGGGGGTCAAATCGGAGCTGCAGTTGCCCGCCTATGCCACGGCCACAGCAACGCCAGATCTGAGCCAGATTCTTAACCCACTGAGCAAGGCCAGGGATCAAACCTGAATCCTCGTGGATATTAGTCAGGTTTGTAACTTGCTGAGCCACAATAGGAACTCCGATTTATTTTTGTTTTTGATCTAGGTAGGAGGAGGAGTCTAATTTGTCTCTAAATGGCCAGCAGTTTTTCCTAGCACCATTTATTAAGCAGTTCACTTTTTCCTGTTGAAAATACATTTTCAGTTTAATATGTTTTAGGCTGGGCAGCTGGAGGAGGTGACATAGGCGATTTTGGATGGAATATGGGATGCAGGATGCAGGGCATTGATACAATGCCTTTGCCTTTCAAACATCCTGTGACTTTAGAACTCAGGCACAGAGGGATGGGGAGCTTTTAGAGACTGTGAAATAGAGGGATCGGGGCAGCTAACTAGGGACAGATGGACAGTGAACACAGTGGAGGGATAGAAGAGCCTCAGCAGAGGAGAGAAGAAGTCAGTTCTAAAGAGAAAGTCAGTCTAAGGGGAAGTTCGGAATAAACGGGTCCAGCAGGCAGCCAGCTCACAGAAACACAGATGCTCGTGATAGACGCAGGCCTGGCTGTGCCGGTCTCTCCTGGGGGAGACACTTGGGCACTGGGAGAAGCAGGTTCTGACAGATATCTGTGTAGAGAAAATTTATTTTGTTTTGTTTTGTTTTTAGGGCCTCACCTGAGGCATATGGAGGTTCCCAGGCTAGGGGTCAAATAGGAGCTAGAGCTGCCAGCCCACGCCAGATCCAAGCCGCATCTTTGACCTGCACCATAGCTCACGGCAATGCCAGATCCTTAACCCACGGAGTGAGGCCAGGGATGGAACCCATAACCTCATGCTTCCGAGTCGAATTTGTTTCTGCTGCGCAACGTTGGGAACTCCCTATGTGTGGAGAAAATTTGACCTGAACTTGGGAAAGTAGATGTGGTCGCCAGGTAGGAAGGAAGCCTGATTTTTCTGGACCCAAAAAGAAACAGATCAATGAAAAATAACCTCAAGATCGGGGATGGATACGATATAGAAGAAAGAGCCCGACCCCACCAGCATGTGGAGGTTAAGTCAACCCAGATGATTAGAGGGGCCATCCAGGGCTGTAAGGGTTCTTTGAGTGGATGGAAATCTGGAGAGGTCACTCAGAGGGGCTGCCAGAGGGCCCCCTTTCAAGGAAGTCTTTCCAGGAGGCTGGGACAGCTGTCTTGTGACCATGAAGACTTAGGGTGAGACCATTAAGCCCCCAGGGTCCTTAGGAGAGATCAGCTGGACCAACCTGGCGGGCATAAGACCTGCGCAGTTGCACAGGGCCCTGTGCTCAGAAGGTCGATACCTGATTTAATGCGCTGCTGTCACCATCCTGGAATTCTTAAAAGTGTTGGAACCATGGGCCTTGCATGTTCTGAATAGGGGCCTGGACGCAGGTGACAGCTCTCAGCACCTGTGCTGGGAGCCCAGTGCCACCCTGCACACAGTGCTTGGCAAGAAGGAAGGTGGGGTCTATGACAGGTGAGACTCGTCCTTGACCACCTGGACTCTTCACTGCTGCCTTACGTAGCAGCAGGTCCTGAATGATAAAATGTGGCTTCACAGCAACTTATGGAAACAAAGGGGGATGAGGTGGGGAGAGATTTTTGTGGTGAAATTCTGCCTCCATTAAAGACTCTCCAGCCATAGGAGGTGCTGTACTTGGCCACATTCTCTGAGTAGGAAGGACCCACAGAGAAAGGAAGCGGGCAGCAGGAGGCCCAGGCATCCTTCTGAACAGATGGCTCGGCCATACATTTCCCCTAAATGGCTGTCCTTCTAGCACTCAGAGGTCCAGGGGCCAAGGACTATTGTAGGAGACCTCTGTCCCTATTGAGATTGAAGTCATACTCCAGGGGGTGGAGCTGTTGGACAACATTTCCAGTTGATCCCTGGGGTGCCCTCCAGACTGAGAGAATGATGTTTTCTGTTTAGGGTTCTCTCAGCACCTAACAGTGTTCTGCCACTGAGTGGCTGGTCCTCTGTGTGCAAGAGGCACCACCGTGGCCTCAGCATCCAGGACTGAGAGCATACCAGAGGGATGTTTCTGGACTCTACGTGGACCTTTGGCTCAGACACCCCTACTTGGGGGGAAAGTTGCTGTCAACTTCTCAAGAAAGCAACAAGGGGGCCTGATGCCAACCCACATCCCCACCCCAATTCTCCTAAACCAATGGCTCTCAGATGAGTTCTCCTCCCAGATTTCATGGCTGTGACCACTGAGCGCCCACTGAGTGCAGCCCTCTGCAGGGTCCTTGGAATCTGGTAGCTAAATCAGCACGGTGGCTTCTGAAATGAAACAGAACATCTGGCTGCATTTGTGCCTGGAGGAACAGAGGCTTAAAAAAACAAACAAAAAAAAACCCTCTGCTGTTTTCATGTTCAGGCCACCTGTGAGTCAGGTAGTTCTTACTGTGGCAGTGCAGGTCAGGGTGCAGACCACAAATAAATGGTATGCCCCAAAGAGCCTACAGTCAAAGAGAGAATGGGAAAATTCAGGTTGATCCTAGATAATTTTTTTTTTTTTACTGCAGGATTTCTCAGTGCCATTGGTGATGCTTTGTAAATACCCAAAATGGCATAAAGGAAGCAGTGTATATGAAATGTAGATGGTGGAATCCTCCCTTCTTTTATTTCTTGGAACCAGAGTTCCAAAGAATGCAATCTGGGCTAAAACATTTCAGTGTTATAGAAGATTGGAAGGAATATACTAGTGTGGAAGGAATATACTACTGAAAGATAGCTGATGTTGGATTGACATTGAGAAAATGGAGAGTTCTTGTTGTGGTGCAGCGGAAACAAATCTGACTAGTATCCATGAGGATGTGGGTTCGATCCCTGGCCTCACTTAGTGGGTGGGGGATCCAGCATTGCCTTGAGCTGTGATGTAGGTCACAGACGTGACTGTGATCCTGAGTTGCTGTAGCTGCGGTGTAGACCAGCAGCTGCAGCTCCAATTCAACCCCAGCCTGGGAACTTCCATTTGGTCTTGGTGTGGCCCTAAAAGGTGGAAACAAAAATTTGAAAAGATGGAGTTCCTGTCCTGGCGCAGTGGTTAATGAATCCGACTAGGAACCATGAGGTTGAGGGTTCATCCCTGGCCTTGCTCAGTGGGTTAAGGATCCCGTGTTGCCGTGAGCTGTGGTGTAGGTCACAGACGCAGCTCGGATCCAGCGCTGCTGTGGCTCTGGTGTAGACTGGTGGCTACACCTCTGATTAGACCCCTAGCCTGGGAACCTCCATATGCCGTGGGAGCGGCCCTAGAAAAGGCAAAAAAAGACCAAAAAAAAATTTTTTTTTTTTTTGAAAAGATGGGGAAAGATCCTCATTTGGGAGGAGTGGTGTGGTCAGAGCCAGGGTACAGTGCCAGGGGGCCTCCAGGGCTGACGGCCAGAGGAGGAACCTCTATTAAGGGCTAGACGGCCAGATCCCGAGGCAGGGCCTTTCACCTGCTGGCGGCGCATGCGTGTATGCACACCTCCGCATGCGTGGTGGTATTTAAAAGTTTCGCGTAGAAGCAGGGTGACCCGGACCATGGTGGGGAATAAGATGCACACACGAGAGCCGTGATCAAGGTGGAAGTGGCAGCAAGGGAGTTCCCTGGTGCCTCAGTGGGTTAAGGCTCCGGCGCGGTCGCTGCTGTGGCACAGGTTTGATCCCAGGCCTTGGAACTTCTGTATGCTGCAGGTGGCCAGTAAATGAATAAAAAGAGCAGCAGGAACAACTGGCTAAATGAATTATGAAACTCCAGGCTACCCATATCACCACTGACTTTGGAGAACTTAACAGATAGTACCACCAAGGCTCACCTGTATAGACTGTGACCATGTGAGGGTGGGGACTGGGGTAGTTTCTCTCACCCAAGCATTGGGATTATAGAGGGAGTCCATCTTTCCCTCATGTGCATTGGTGCTGAGCAGTACCAACCACAGATGGGAACATCTGGGTGCCAGGTGCCCATCGTAGCAGCTGCCCTGAGGGCCACTGCAGCATGGCCAGCTCCTTCGGCCAGTTGTCTGCGTGGAGACAGCATGGTGATGGGGAGAGGTGGGGAGGGACAGACAGGCGAAATCAGTGTGATGGACGGCTCAGCACTGCTGGTCAGTAACTGCAGAGCCAGGCTTGCACTTCACAAGGCTGATTCCAGTTGGATCCGGTTCTTTTAAACCAAAGGAATTTCTTGCTGTTTGGAACCAGCAAAATCTGCTGCTCCCTGAGCTGCCCGTCCTGGGATCTCACAAATTCACACTTTGACATTCTTAGTAAAGGACTAAGTAGATAGTTCAAACAAGCCCTGTGGTTTGGAAGTCACAGGGTCTGGGGCTTGATGCTTATGCAGGAGACAACATCTCTTAGACCCAGGCTTTATGTTGGGATCAAATGCAGCAGCTCGGAGTTCCTGTCGTGGCTCAGTGGTTAATGAATCCAACTAGGAACCTTGAGGTTGCAGGTTCGATCCCTGGTCTTACTCAGTGGGTTAAGGATCCAGTGTTGCCGTGAGCTGTGGTGTAGGTTGCAGATGTGGCTCGGATCCTGCGTTGCTGTGGCTCTGGTGTAGGCCGGCAGCTACAGCTCCAATTAGACCCCTAGCCTCGGAACCTCCATATGCCACAGGTTTGGCCTTAGAAAAGACAAAAAAAGACAAAAAAAGACGCACACACAAAAAAAGCAGCAGCTCCAGACAGGCTCCCAAAGAAATTCACACGAACTCTGTTCTCTGTCCTCTGTCCATTCCCATCTATTGCCCCGTCCCGGTGCACACATTTATATCTGGGAGCATTTCTGTCTGAATATGCTCTGATGTGCCCTTATGTGCAGATGTTGAGACCGTGACATCCTTTTTTTTTTCGGCTGCATCCATGGCATGTGGAAGTTCTCTGGCCAGGGATCACACCAGAGCCACAGTGGTGACCTAGACCTTGGCTGCTGTGGTGACGATGCTGGATCCTTAACTTGCCACACCGCATGGGAACTCTGAGACTGTGACATTTTAATCCCTTCTCAGTTAAGGCATATAACCAGGACAGACTTATGGAAGATTTTTAGTGCTTAGAAGGGCAGACGTGATCATCATTGTAGATTATAAAGAACATCAAAATACACTATGGGAAGTATTTTTACACGGCAACAAAGAAGTAATGGGATTTGAATGAGGTGAAAACCCACAGATATTTTATTAAGCACTCTAGGTTCTGATGAGGATGCAACAGTCAATCAGAAAAGAATTTTGGTGGAAATGACACCAGTGAAGGGGGATTTGAGCCACGGGAGCTGGAGGTCCATGGGGAGAGTGGCTTATGCTGGGACTGTAGTGCTTGTGACAGAGGTGGCGTCTGGACCAGACCTTGAGAGGCAGGTGGATTTGGACGTACAGTGGTGATGACGGAAGGCTGCCTGAGTGCAGAGGTCAGCAGGTGCATGGAGGTGGGCAAGTCCAGACTGTCCTTGAGAGGGGGTGTTGGGTGTCCTTTGGCTGGTGAAAGAGTAAGGTGGTGGAGGATTGGAACTCAGCAGGAAGGGTGAGTGTGTCCTGATCAAGCCTGCTGTGACATAGATATGCAAATAAATATGGCCCCCAAAGCCCTCAGGACATGCTTTCTGCCAAGGTTGATCTTGCTCAAAACTGGGCTAGAATTCCTTCTGGGGAACTCCTCAGAGCCATGGAGAAACAGGGTGGAAAGAGCCCTTATCACGCCAGCTATGACCCAGCCAGGCCCCCACTGGGCTCACTTCATCTGGCAGTGTCTAAACTCTCTCACATGAACTTTGTCACTTTATCAATCATCCAGAAAAAAACACGGTGGGCCCCCAAAGCTTTTCCCAAAGAAGAGCTTGAAAATCAGAGCTTAAGCAACCCAAACTGACTTCCAAACCCACAGGTTTGAATTATCTACTTAGCCTTTTATTAACAACACTCCATGTGCAAACTCATGAGATTCTAGGACAGGAAGTTCAGTGAGCAGTGGATTTGGCTGCTTCCAAATAGCAAGAATATGCCCACCTTCGAAAGAACCAGATCCATTTGGAATAGTCTTTATTAATCACATGGAGCAGGAATATGACTCCAAATTACATAGCTGGGGCCTTTCGTTGGGTGATGCTGGCCGCTTTTTCCCACCATTGGAGACTTGTCATTCATGCTCAAGGTGGATTCAGTTGCTTTTCTCCACATCTGTCCCCAGCTAACTCTGCGGCTGTGTGTGTACCTGTGGGCTTCTGTCCTCGATGTAGCAGTCTTGTTCTGCACCAGAGTCCTTAATTAGGATGCCACTGGGATGACATCACACAAGTTTTGTGAAATCCCAATCCACAAGTGGTCTGAGACCATGTGGGTGGAGGGAACTCTGAGCGCTTGTAGGCTGGCATGGCTTCAGTTGTGTCCGGTGGCCCAGGAGATATGAAACCTGGATGCCTTGCAAGTCTTTGTAAGCAAATAGAAAAGGCAAAGTGGTTTTGAAATGTATCCTCGTTTGCTTGAGATTTCCATGACAAAATACAACAGACTGGATAGGTGCAACAACAGGATTCATTTGTTCACGGTTCTGAAGTCCAGAAGTCCAAGATCAAGGTGTTGGCAGGTTTGGTTTCTTCTGAGGCCTCTGACTTTGGCTTGCAGATGGCCTTCTTCTCACTTGGTCCTCACATAGCACCTCCTCTGTCTCCGAGCACCCTGATGTCTCTGTGTGTCTTATTCCTCTCTTATCTTGGATTAGGGCCCACCCATAGGACCTCATTTTGCTTTAACCAACTTTTTAAAGGCCCTACCTCCAAACACAGTCTTATTCTGAGGTATTAGGTAGGGGTTAAAACATCAATATATAAATTTTAGACCCCTTTTTTTGTGTGTGTCTTTTTAGGCCTGCACTCGCGACACATGGAAGCTCCCCGGCTAGGGGTCGAATTGGAGCTGCAGCTGCTGGCCTACGCCATGGTCACAGCAGTGCGGGGTCTGAACCACGTCTGTAGCCTACACCACAGCTCACAGCAGTCACAAATCCTTAACCCACTGAGTGAGGCCAGGCATCAAAGCCAAGTCCTCACGGATACTAATTGGATTTGTTACCCTTGAGCCATGACAGGCACTCCAATTTTAGCCCACTTTTGGTGATACTTTTAAAAGACTCACATCCACGCCATTGGATGAATTATGCAGCCAGTGTCTGGGTGAAATGTTTGGCCAGTTGACATCATCATGCTGGATTATAAAGACAAATACTTTAGGAGTTCCCATGTGGCTCAGCGGGCTGAGAACCCAACTAGTATCCATGAAGATCCCTGGCCTCGCTCAGTGGGTTAAGGATCTGGCATTGCCATGAGCTGTGGTATAGATCACAGATGTGGCTCGAATCTGGTGTGGGTGTGGCTGTGGCTGCGATGTAGACTGCCAGCTGCAGCTCCAATTTGACCCCTAGCCCAGGAACTTCCATATGCCGCAGGTGCGGCTGTACAAAGACAAAAAAAAAAAAAAAAGATAAATACGTTCACCATTGCATTCTTCTTTCTGGTTTCCATGCTTTAAATAGCAAATTCAGAATTTTGCTGGCTGAAGTGTCAAATCTCTTTCTGGTTTCAAACAGTACACTTTCATCTCTACATATCTTGACCCATGGCTAACTGCAAATACATGGGATGTGATTCTCGTGCTGGGGAAGAACAGGACTCCTGGTTTGGGGAGAAGGACCCTTTATTCCTGTGATAAAGGGCAGCACCACCTGCCTGATGACCTATTTGGTCCCCCTGACAGAAGGCAGCTTTCAGGGTCAGCAGCTGCTGACCGGTTCAGCCCCTCCCACGAGACCTGGTGACTCCCTCTCACGGGCTTGGGTTTCCTGCTCCCAGACAGGTCTGTCCCTTCACAGGGAGGTTTCTATCTGGCCCATCCACCAGTTTTTTCCCACACATGTTTCAAGTTCAAATTGTATAGGCTCATCCTCTAAAGGGTTGTATCTTTGGTGGTGCTTTTCTGCCCTAGATTTATGGGTTTTCTTTCTTTTACTTAGTGATTTTGGATATGAATTTCTCCCATATGTTCTATTCTCATAGGAATTTGCTAAAATGAGGACCAGGGGGAGCCAAGGAATAGCTGAATGGATCATTTAAGCCTCTCTTTCAGACTTTTAATCTGCTTTATGCTCTTAAACACAATCCATGTCACCCTTCTTCCCTGGAGACCGCTGGTTCTTTTATCACTGGAGTCCCACAGGCCAGGTTTGGATTTCTAGCGCACCACTTACTAGCCATGTGTTTGGGTAATGTGGTTTGCATCCCTAAGTCTCAGTATCCTCATCTGGAAGATGGGGGTAAATGATAACCCCTATTTCAGAGGCTGCTGCCCATGTTAAATGTGAAATTCTCCATGCAGAGTTCAGTCTTGAGTAGGTGCTTGGAAAGTGTTAGAAACCCTTTGACCACGGTCTTTACCTCCACCATGGGCCTCAGGGGCTACATCATAATTTTTTGCTCTCGCTTTGCCCTTGCTGTGGCTTTTTGCAGAGCTGTTATTCCTTCTTTAGGTTCACTTGAAGCTTTAAGAGGACCCAGTGACCATCTCCTATAACCTCATCTATACCTCCCTGCTCTATACCATCTCCTCCAATGACCAGACGCCAGGCCATCTTCTTTTTTTTTTTTTTTTTTTTTTTTGCTTTTTGGGGCTGCACCTGTGGCATATGGAGGTTCCTGGGCTAGGAGTCAAATCAGAACTACAGCTGCCAGCCTACACCATAGCTGCAGCAACGCCAGATTGAGGCCATGTCTGTGACCTACACCACAGCTCAGGGCAACGCTGAATCCTTAACCCAGTGAGTGAGGCTAGAGAACAAACTCACGTCCTCATGGATCCTAGTCAGATTCATTTCCACTGAGCCACAACGGGAACTCCTGGACCATCTTCTAATGGCTGGAAAATTCGGGTTTTCATTGAGCAAGTCTGGTCATTGAAAATTTGCCAGCTTCTGATCCACATTCGGTCCCTGGTACAGAATGGATCAATCTGTCTGTCTTCACGTCCCTTTCATGTCCCTCCAAGGTATTTCCAGGCCCAGAGTTCCTTTGACTACTTTCTACCCAAGGAGCAAATCCGCTTGCTGTCTGGTCACTTTTCCCTGAATAGTCGCATGTGCTTCCATGCTTCTAAAACTGTGGACTTCAGAAAGAAACAAGAAGCTTCAGGTGTAGTCCAGTGGACCCAGAATGGAATGATCCACAACCACCCACCTTATAGGACCCTATTCGTTTGTTGCCTTGGAGCCTTTTGGTTCACTGATGGCCATGTTGCATTTTTGTTAGTATTGCACTTATTATTAATGAAATATTTAAGGGTTTTTTTCCTCTTTAATTTCTGCTACAAAAGACAAGTCTCCTATATTCTAAACTTATGGAATTAGGGTTTTTTTTTTTCTTTTTGCACCCAAAGTGCATGAACTAGTATTACCTTTATTAAAGCCTGTTTTGTAATCTCTAAGCCATTATCCTATGCTGCCAAAGTCTTCTGAGATTCTGTTTGAATTCCCTATCCCTCCAGGGGCTGGGGCATCAGTAGATCTAACAAACACTCAGACTGTACTGCTGTCAGTCACTGAAAAGGGGTGGACTGGACAGGGCGGAGGGTGGAGGTCTGGGGCATGAATGGAGGGAGTTGGCCCTCCAGGCATTGCCAGTTAGAATTCTGGGGTCAGTCACCCATATGTGAAATGACTAAACTTGTTGCTGAACATACTTCTGCATTTGGCATCTAGCATTTCTTTGCTGGGTGCCTTGCTGAAGGCTAGATAGATTTCTTTAAATATTTTCTTGATTTACCCAGCTTGAGCCCTTGCCACAAGAAAACGAGACCAGCTGGATGTGACCTTGTCATACTAGCCTGCTTGGTTCCTGGGACTCACTACTTCCTTTTCTAAGGTTTTCTAAAGCATTTAAAAAATATATATATATATATATATATATATTCACATCTTGTCAAGGGCAAGCATAAGGTTCAAGATTTATGCAATCATCTCCTTTCCTCTGGGCCACCAGAATTGCCCACATCTTCTGAAGATATGAGAAGCCCAGCATGGTGGCTTAAAGAACTCACCACCTGGCTGCTGGGCTGTAGGTCACTGAGGCAGGAGGGGGGCCCAGCGGTCATCATCCAAGTGCCCTTTGAGCACCTCTACCTCCTCTCTGGGTCTCAGTTGCCTCATATGCTCTATGTTGTCCTTGTGATGGTCAATTTTGTATGTCAACTTTCTAGGCCATAGTAATCTGATATTTGGCCAAATATCATTTTAGATATTTCTGTAAAGTTATTTTTTAGATGAGTCTAACATTTAAATCTACAGACATTGAATAAAGCAGATTGCCCTCCACAACCCAGGTGGGCCTCATCTAATCAGTTGAAGGCTTAAATAGGAAAAAAGTGAGGTTCCTCAATGAAGAGAGAATTCTGCCAACAGACTGTTTTAGACTCAGACTGCAACTCTTCTTTGCCAAGCCTCCACAATCACATAAATCAATTCCTTGCAATAAATCTCTGTCGCTCAATTCTATTTCTCTGGAGAACTCTATTACAGTCTTTGGCCTAGTAGTAACATATTTTGACAGAAGAGATCCATAAAATAGTGGGAGAGAAATTCTGCTTTCTCTTCCAACCCAAGCTCTTCTATATCTCTGTAGCCCATTAAAATTCATGCCTTCCTGAGAATGTTCTACCAGGGTTCTGTTGAGTTCCATTTAAAACTACAAAGTGAGCACCTACTGTGTGCTGGGCACTGGCTACCTTATAAACCATCTTTGCATATTGCATTTATGTCCTTTCCCCCAGAGCTCTACTGCCCTGCAGTTCTTTCTCATTGGGCTCCCATTCCATTGTAGAGGAGAATGAAATATTTGACAGCCTCCTAGCCCTCCTGAGTTATCCTTTCCCTAGAGACTCAAACTCCATGAACATACCTCTTTGGAGCCTGCCTTCCTGAAGTCTGACTTTGCAGAGCCTTCTACTTCTTCCCTCTGAAAGCAGCAAGCTGGTCTGCAGTTGGAGAGCCCTTGATCTTCACCTAAATTCTACCACTTGGTGGCAGTTTGACCTTGGGCAAATTTTTTAACCTTCCTGGGTTTGTTTCCTCATTTGTGAGGGGACTTCAACAGCGATCACCTCATAGTGTGGTTGTGAGGCTTAAATGAGAAGATGGATGCCAAACACTCTGCTATGTGCCAGGCTCAGGAAAATTACCTTCTAGTCTTTGTGCTGTTCTTTTCCTTTCTCCACTCCCCCTTTCCTGTGCCAGTCATAGTGTTGTTTGTAAATACAGTCATCCCTCAGGATCCATGGGGAATTTGTTCCAGGAGCCCCCTTGGACACCAAAGTCCATGGATTCTCAAGCCCCTTATTAAAACAGTACTTGCATATAAGCTATGCACATCCTCTCACATATACTTTATTTATTTTTATTTATTTATTTATCTATTTTTGGTCTTTTGTCTTTTTAGGGCTGTACCTGCAGCATATGGAGGTTCTCAGGCTACAGGTCTAATTGGAGCTGTTGCTGCCAGCCTACACCACAGCTAGAATAATGCCAGATCCAAGCCACATCTGTGACCTACACCACAGCTCATGGCAACGCTGAATCCTTAACCCATTGAGTGAGGCCACGGATCGAACCTGCAACCTCATGGTTCCTAGTCGGATTCATTTCTGCTGTGCCATGACAGGAACTCCCTCACACACATACTTTAAATCATCTCTGGTTTACTTATAATATCTAATACAAGGTAAACACTATGCAAATAGTTGTAAAAACAATGTACCTTTGACCCTTGAACAACATGGGTTTCAATTGCAAGGGTCCCCTTAAACATGGAATTTTTTCTATAAATACAGTACCATATGATTCACAATAGGTTGAATCCATGGATGTGACACCACAGATACTAAAGGCCAACTACAGGACTTGAGAATCTGGGGATTTTGGTATCTGTGGCAGGACCTGCAACTAATCCCCCCTCTGACACTAAGTGACAGGTGTATGTGGACTTTTGACTATGTCAGGGTGAGTACCCCAAACACTCCAAGGGTCAACTTTAAATGCTATGTAAATGGTTGCTGACATGTGGCAAATTCAGGTTCTGCATTTTGGAACTTTCTGGAATTTTTTTCCCAAATATTTTCCATCCATGGTTGGTTGAATCCACAGGTGCAGAACTGGTGGGTATGGAGGGCTGACTTTCTTCTCTTATCTTACATACATGTGGTATATTATAATTGCTCAGTATTTCTGAAATCATGTGCATGACAGTGAGACTTGCTTTGCCAAAAGAAATGAGTGTCATATGTTCAGTGTGAGAAAATTTTTTTTTTGTCTTTTTCTTTTTGCTATTTCTTTGGGCCGCTCCCACGGCATATGGAGGTTCCCAGGCTAGGGGTCGAATCAGAGCTGTAGCCACTGGCCTACTCCAGAGCCTCAGCAACGCGGGATCCGAGCCGCGTCTGCAACGTACACCACAGCTCACGGCAATGCCAGATCTTCAACCCACTGAGCAAGGGCAGGGACTGAACCCGCAACCTCATGGTTCCTAGTCGGATTCATCAACCACTGCACCGTGACGGGAACTCCCGAGAACAATTTTTACTTGGATAAGCTACTGAGGTACAGGTATAGGTATATGTTTGTTACCACAGAATAACCCAGCTTGTCCTGACTGATACACTCCTTAATCTTGACTATCTAAAATCATGTAGCTGATACCATCATTTTATTTGTAGTATTTATATATTCACCCTTCCTGGTGTGACTCTGAGTCTAGGACATCTGACAGTCCCATAACTTTGATCACCAGGATGTTATATTCCTTACAAGAGCATGTGAAGACCCACTGATGCTCCCAAGGGATGCAGGGACCCCTCTCCTTTCCCTGCCTCAGCCCACAGCTGTGGGGTGGCAACCACAGGGTTCCTCAGGAAATAAGGAAGGAAGGGAGATGACAAACGTCTCCCACAGAGTGGTGAAGAGACCCAGGTTCTCTGATTCTGCCTAGGGGTGAGGAAGAGACACAGGTTCCCTGCAGGCCAGGACCAAGGTCAACTTTCCCTCCTGATATCAGCTGTTTTTAGCAATAGGGCTGGTGGAGAAGATGGTTTTCCTATGTGGAAACAATGAGATCCCTAATTTCACATCCCAGACCTCACCAGATGTGTCCACACGGAGCAGAGAAAACAAAAGCCATTGTTGAGTAAACAGTGTTCAGAAGGTAGAATTTGTACCTCTGGTTACTTTGCTTCCCCGCCCCCGCCAAGATGTACTAGCTTGTATGTGGTGGGCAAAACCAAATGGCTTGAGTTCTAGCTTCTCTGGAACCTCGGGCAAGTCAGTCTCTTCAAAGTCTTGGTTTGCTAAAAGTGGCTGATGCCCTCTACCTGGAAGCAGAGCCCAACTCACGGCTCCTCATCTAATGCAGGGATGTGCTCAGGCCACTGGGCTGGACCGGGGTTGGGGGGGTGGGGGGGTGGCCTTTAGCTTTGCAGTTGCAGCTGTCCTCACCCTGGCTTTGTGCCCAGGACCTTCCCCAGAGGCAGAAACAGCCTCTGAGTTTCCTCAGAATCTGTTGCAAGGAAAGGTGGGCTCTGTCTTGCTGTACCTTTGGTGGGTCTCACCCTTGAGGTGGATCAGCTTTAAGAAGAGTGACAGGTCACTAGAGGATTTCTTTACTACTTGGGGCTTTCCGAGAAGCGTCTGTGCTTCGGTAGTTTTGGTGTTATAAAAGTTTCCCACCTGCAGTAGAGTTTATAATTACTTAAGAGCTTTTTATAAATGAACTCGATTTCCTTTGCACTCAGGATAATTTACAGAGTCATCAGTCACTTCACTGCAGCTGGGAGCTTCACACGAACCCTGCAAACACACTTTGAAAATGAAACCGAGTGTAAGTGGGAGCAAGGAAGCATGCCTTTGAGGGAAATAGAAATGACTGTCCAGCAAATGGTGCCTCCTGTGTATCTGCTGATAGATAGAAACCCTTGACAGTTTTTGGAAAAAGGAAAATCTTAAATCATTCACCAAGATTATGTGCATCTCATAAATGAACTGATAAAGATTCCAGCTGAAAAGGATCATTCCGGTCTAAACCTCATTAAAACACCCCTAGATGATTTATTTAACATAAAAGTACTGGAAGGCATGCCTTTCTGCCCTCCCATCGCCCCTCTTCCACCCCTTAACATGTTACCAACATTATTTCCGCTTGCGAATTTTTTGGTCGGCATGGATGGCACCTCAAATCACATAAGTTAAACTAAATTACATACAGGGCAAACAAAAACGACTGCACTTCCCAATTTCAAGGACGTGACTTGAACGTGAACTAGACATTTGTCTTCCTAAAACCCAGGAAACCTCAAGATTTTAGAAGGAATCCAAAGGTACCCCCCCCCCACCCCAGTGGTCTCCTTCCTTTGATGTAATCCCTGGCACGTGTCTCTGACCTCCATTTCTGTTAGAACTTTGCTCCTTAGCCTCAGGGCTCTCTACCTGCCTCAGCTCCAAGACTTTATATCCGTGATTGCCCTTGGGAAGGAGAATCTTCTTTCAAAATTGCTCCTGGGCATTTTAAAGTAAAAATGATGCAAATGCTTAAGTTGGCCGAGGAATTAACTTCGGAGTGAAGAATGACTAGGTAAGGCTGGGAGAGGGTGGGGGCTAGGAGGGGGTGGGCGGGGAATTCATTTGCATAATGGTGTTTGCCGCGGGGGTGAAACTGAAACCCGGGCTGTGTGGGTGGGACCTGGTTTCCTAACGTCAGCGCGGTCGCCCACGATCCGCCCCCACCGACACATGACGCCCAGTGGCAGAGGGATGGCCGGCGGGGCGCGGGGGGCGGGGCACCAAGTGCGAAACCAGAGTCAACACCTGGAGCCAGCTGGCTGTGAGGTCCCTGGTCTCAGCCCCGTGAAAAAGCACACATCATCCTTTTTTTCCTGACGCGTGCTTGAATCCGTCTCAGTGGGGTCTCTCATGTGTGACAGGGCAAATTGTGAAAAACGGGGGATAAGAGTTCCCCTTGTGGTTCAGCTGGTTACCAACCCGGCTACCAATCCATGAGGCTGGGGGTTCGATCCCTGGCCTTGCTCAGTGGGTTAAAGGACTTGGCCTTGCCACAAGCTGTGGTGTAAGGCGCAGATGGGGCTCAGATCTGGCCTTGCTGTGGCAGCTGCAGCTCCTATTTGATCCCTAGCCTGGGAACTTCCATATGTGGCAGGTGCTGCCCTTAAAAAAAAAGAAAAAAAAGAAAAATGGGGATAAATCATTTTTAACAAATTGCTACGTCTTTTGTTTTTCCTTCTCTGAGAGTCAATTTCTGGGTGGGCTTGAATGTTCCATAGCCTGATATTAGAGGCTCATGGTAGTCCATGGTCAGCTCTTTCCTAGAGAAACAGTTCAACCCTTAGGGTGTCAAAAAGGCAGCTCCTTGTGTTAGCATCCGTTACCTGATTGACCTACCTTGCAAGGCAGTTTGGGTTTGTAGAGGCTTGAAAACAATATGCTCTTATATTTCTGTTGTGTTTGACTAGCTAATGTCTCTTAGCATGGATGAATGTGGGGGGAGAACACTTAGACTGCTTTTCATACAGGACTGACTTGCTCTCAGTATTAGATTATCCACTGTAAAATATATACTCTTCTCGGGTTGTAAAACTAGAAACATTTTGCAGCCGAGTTTCTTTTTGCCCTGACTTCAGCCAGCAGCTGGCGGGTAACCTTGCTGGGGACATGTTCTTCCAGAGGACTGGTCCTGCCTGGGAGGCCTC
The DNA here is from genome assembly GCF_016906955.1 of Phacochoerus africanus. Classification (NCBI taxonomy): domain Eukaryota; kingdom Metazoa; phylum Chordata; class Mammalia; order Artiodactyla; family Suidae; genus Phacochoerus; species Phacochoerus africanus. Next base: position 48,698,035 of record NC_062548.1, read on the forward strand.
AGGCCCTGGGATCTTCTCAGGGCCTCTGAAATCTACCTGCAAGTCAGCCGGTGTAAATAATTTGATAACTTATGGCTCTGGCATTTACGCATTCTATGACCTAGGAGCTTGCCTTATTTATTTATTTATTTATTTATTTTTTACGGCTCAACTTGGCAGCACATGGAAGTTCCTGGGCCAGGGGTCGAATCTGAGCTGCAGTTAAGGCCTATGCCCCAGCCATGGCAACATCAGATCTGAGCCACATCTGTGACTTACACCACAGCTTGCATCAACCCTAGATTCTTAACGCACTGATTGAGGCCAGGGATTGAAACCACATCCTTGTGGAGACTATGTAGGGGTCCTTAACCCATTGAGCCACAATGGAAACTCCACAAAGGGGCTCTTTTAATGTATATGATATGAATTCTTTTACATGCCTAGTTAAACTCATATCATTTTTTAAAAATTACCTGATAATAAAAAGGTAAATAGGGAGTTCCCGTTGTGGCTTAGTTGCAAACCCGACTAGTATCTATGAGGATGTGGGTTCAATCCCTGGCCTCGATCAGTGGGTGAAAGGATCCGTCATTGCTGTGAGCTGTGGTGTAGGCCTGCAGCTACAGCTCTGATTTGACCCCTAGCCTGGGAACTTCCATATGCTGCAAGTATGGCCCTAAGAAAAAGCCAAAAAAAAAAAAAAAAGATAATCAGTACCATAATGTGTGGGACGGGGTAGTGACTCCGGCTCAAGACATGGGATTTGGTGCTGGGCAGGACAGACCCAAGGAGATGGCAGTAGTATGCTGCCAAGAAAAGTGTTCTCCAGAAATTTCCACTTATTAACTTTGGTCACTGTTTGGCACTCCCAATGAACACTATGAAACTACTTTTCATTCTTCCATAATGGGTATAACTTCTCATCATCAACTTCTTCTTTTTTTTTTTGTCTTTTTGCCTTTTCTAGGGCTGCTCCGCGGCATATGGAGGTTCCCAGGCTAGGGGTCCAATCGGAGCTACAGCTGCCGGCCTACACCACAGCCACAGCAATGCCAGATCTGAGCCTTGTCTGTGACCTACACCACAGCTCAGGGCGACGTCGGATCTTTAACCCACTGAGCACAGCCAGGGATCGAACTTGAAACCTCATGGTTCCTATTCGGATTTGTTTCCACTGCTCCATGGTGGGAACTCCTCAACTTCTTATTTAAAAGTATTTATTTTATGGAACATTGAAAAGGAGGTAATTTACACATGTGTGATTTATTAGGCCTTTGTGGGATGTTCTAACTGAAAACCTATGAATGAGGCCAAAAGACAGGAGTCTTGGGAGGGGTGGGGGCTTTATTTAATTAACTTAAACATTTTAACTGGTCTGTGTTGCTTTTCTTGTTTCCTTTTAGAAGGAGAAAAAGTCAGTTTTAAAACTAGAGTTGGGTTATTACACGTATTTGTTTCTGCACATATTATCTAGATGATTATTTCGTCCTAGGCACCATGCCACCTGGAGAAATAGTGCTCTTATTCTTGGGAGGTTCACCTTTTGAAAGGGCAGACACTTGTGAAAGATGAGGCGATATCAAGAGTGTTATTTCCCAAGGGCCGAGGGTGTGCCAGATTCTGGACCAGGTCCATCCTGTGAATGATCTCATTTCCTCCTCACACAAGCCAAGGGAGAGGTCCTGTTGTGACCCTGATTTTACAGACGAGGCAGTTGAAGCACAGAGACTTTAAGTAACTTGTCCAGGCTTGCACAGCAGGTAGGTGGCAAGGCTTGCATCTGAAGCTGGGCAGTTGAATCCCAAAATGCATGTTCTCAACTGCCCCGTCACTAAACCACACTGTGAATGGAGCATAGAGAAGAACTGAGGCTTCTGTCTGCGAGCATCTAGGGCCTGTTCAAAGAGGAGTTGATATTTAGCTCAACTAGGAAGGATTGGGGGGCCCGTGTTGGATAAATACATGAGATGACTTCTTCTGTGAATGGCAGGAGAAGAAAAGTATCACAGGGTCTTTTATTTGCACCTAGAGATACATCGCATTTTAGAGGACCCTGGTTATTTTTCATCTTCTTGATGTCACTCCAGGGTCATGTGGTTAATGTTGGTGAGGATGGCTCACAGAGCAAGATGTTGCTTCTCATACGCATCATTCCAGGCCTAAAGTAAACATTTAACACTAAAAAGAATAAAAAATTTAACACCAAAAAGAATATTCAGTGAGTATCATGGTGCAGTGGAAACAAATCCAACTAGGAACTATGAGGTTGTGGGTTCGATCCCTGACCTCACTCAGAGGGTTAAGGATCTGGTGTTGCCGTGAGCTGTGGTGTTGGCTGGCAGCTGTAGCACTGATTAGACCCCTAGCCTGGGAACCTCCTTATGCTGCTGGTGCGGCGCTAAAAAGCAAAAAAAAAAAAAGAAAAAGAAAAAAGAAGAAAGAAAAAAAAAGAATATTTCATCCAGATACGCTGACTGGGGATTTCACTTGTTGGTACTGGAAAACCTCCCAGTATGTTGTTAAAAAAAAAGGATTTTGAAACATTCTAACGTAGGTTATACTCACCTGAAAGATACAGAGCCAGGCTGTGAAGAAGCCAGACACCCCTCCTGCGCCTCAGTGGCTTTAAGTTAGAAAGCTAAGTATTTGTTTGTGCCTATGATGTCCAGCCTTGCACTCAAACCTCTAAGGCAGCTCACTGGCCAGTGAGGGCAGAAGAGTGAGGGTGTGTTGGGAGGAGGGGCTCAGAGCCCAGACCAATGTGGGCAAAAAGGAAGCCCAGCATCTTCCTGGATGAGCCGTGCGAATGATCTGCCTGAGAGCAGTGACCACTTTCCATCCATCTTTGTCCCCTTCCCTCTCCTTTCCTCTTTTTCCCCTCCCCATCCTATGGTTTCTTCTTGGTGGGTGTTATGGGCTAAATTTGTCCCCACAAATTCAGATGTTTTGATCCCAACCCCCAGTACCCGAGAATGCGACTGTATTTGGAGATAGGTCTTTAAAAGAGGTAACTAAGGCAAAATGAGGACACTCCTATGGATGCTATATGACAGGTGTCCTTATAAGAAGAGATTAGGACAGATGTAAAGGGAAGACTACATGAGGTCCAGTGAGGAGGCAGCCATCTATAAGCCAAGGCGAGTCTTCAGAAGAACTCAACGTGCCAATGCTTTGATCTCAAAAACCTTTGGGTCTTGTGAGAAAAACATTTTGGTCGTTTATGTCCCAGCCCACCACTGTGATACATGCTTTGTTATGGCAGCCTAAGCAGACATGTGTCTGATCTGTTTTTGTTGAATAAAATCATAGAGGGATGGATGGGAAGAAGAAACTGGTGCATAGCTAGGCTAGAAGCAAACAATAGAGGTCTTTCTCCACATGGGCAGAGGATTTAAATTCAGTGTTGGAGGCAACGAGGAGCACAGAAGGTCCTTGGGCAGGGGAATTCCATGGCCAAGGTGAAGTCTGGGGAAGCGTGGGATGGTAAAGCTCTAGACCTCTGAGCCAGTGAGAGGAACCAGGCTTGGGAACCATAAGGCTTGACAAAGGGCTGGTTGATATCTGATGGGCAATAACAAAATGAAGGGGGCTCCTTCCTTCCCTTTTTGTCAGCATTGTCTCCTGGAGGGACAGATGAGAACCTCAGATGGACCAGGAGATTGGAATTCAACCTGGAGACAAGCTGACAGGCTCTGATTTGATTGGACAGAGACTAGCTCCTTCACCTGTAAAATGAGAGCCAAAAAGCTGGTCTCTAAGGCATTCAGAATCCACATCCATGGAGTTCCATAGGGCAGGTGAGATTTTTAGGGGGACCTGATGTGTTCCCAGTGCTTTTTCCCCCAGGGGGTACAGCACCCCAAGATACCTCCTTGGGAAGTGAAGGCTGAACTGGGGCCTCCATGATCAGAATCCATTCATGGACCAAAAAGGCCATGAAAGATGAAGCCCACTGGCAGCCTGACGGGCTCCCAGGCTGGCTTCAGTGCTACCACCTTTCTTTGGCATTTCAGCCACAGCCAGTTGGAGACTGGTTGGAGTTCCTTCCCTGATCCTTAGCTTAGATGGATCTTGGCTACACATTAAGCTCAGGTTCAACATCCTCCTCCTTTTTATTTGTGCTCAGGGCTGCACAATGATGAATGAAAGAAAGATGAGGGCAGATCAGATGTCAGATCTCAGTAGATGACCTTACGATTGGAGTTGTTTCAGCAAAGCAAATCAAAGCTTAGGGTATCAAGATTATTTTTAAAAAGTACACCTTTATCCAAGTTGAATTCATATTTATTATTATTTCTAAGTTTAGAATGTGTGAACACTTTTCAGAAGCCCTTATGATCCAGAACTATTCTCAAACCAGTAATGCAGAGAAACCTATAAGCATTATTTATTATAAAATGAAAATCGAGAGCCTATATATTTTAAAGTCATATTCTATCCTACTTGGTCAGATCCATAGCAAAGAATATTGGATCCGAAATAAAATAAAATTCCTGGGGTGGAAGAAATTGGAGTTTTATAAAATGGCTGGACGAGAAATAATGTTGAAAGTAGAAGGGAGTCTCATGGTTATATCATCCAGTCCTTTGTCACAACTTAGTCTTCTCAGTTTTCACAGTTTAACCTGGCTCTTTATTATATTCTGCACTTTAAATGTCCATTTTAACTTTCTTTACAATAGTACAATTCTTTTTTTTTTTTTTTTTTAACCACTGCCCTGTGGCATATGGAGGTTCCTGGGCCAGGAATTGAATCCGAGCTTCAGCTGCAAGCGGCAACCATGCCAGATCCTTTAACCCACTGTGCTGGGCTAAGGATGGAACCTGTGCCTCTGCAGTGACCTGAGTACCTTAACCCACTGTGCCACAGTGGAAACTCCCTAATTGTACAATTCTAAAGGAATCTCAGAGGGACCCACCTGGGAAGGAAAGGGTAATGGCTCTGGGAGTAGTGCTCAAGACGTGGAGGCTTTAAGAACTTTTCTATTTTGAATTTTATTGAAGCTTTTGCTGTACATTCATTTCTGTGTCTTTGGTTAAATGGGATGGATTGTTGAATAAATCAAGTACTTTAGGAGAAAAAAGGAGGAATCCATGTAGACATTTTCTTTTAGGAATGGATAGTATATAATTGCAGAAGCATTTTAGATTTAATTAAGGATCTTTCTGGGGTAAGAGTGACAGCAAGTCCAACTCAAACTGGCTTAAACAAATTCCACAACTTAATATGAATAAACAATCCTGAAATAGGATCAGCACAGATACCTCTCAAATGAAGTCAAGACATTTCAACTTCTTTGTCTCTTGACTCAGTTTCTAATATGCTGGTGCCCTTCTCAAACAGAGCCAACTCTCATGGTCTCAAGGTGGCAGCCACTTGTCCTCCTGGGGCCAAATCCAGCAGAAAAGAGCATTTGTCCCAGCATCCCTTGCAGAAGTGCTGGAATTCATCTGATTGGACCACCTGAGGTCATGTGCCTCTCGCTGAGCCGATCACAGTGGAGGACTGTGATGTACTCATTGATTGATGTCCCTATCCCTATTCCTCTCTCGGGAGGGAGTTAGGAAGATTGAGAATGGATCAGTGGGGAAGCAAACCATAGGTCTCCACTAGATTTTACTCCACGACAGAGGCGACTCATTAAATGTATATTTACTGGTGTGCAAAGGAGACATTGCTTGACTCCCAGGTAGTCACCTGTCACTTATTTGCCACACTAGCTATCCCATTTGTAGGCTGGCTGGATGAGGGATCTCAGTAGCTTACAAGGTCGTCTCTTAGAAATTGAGCATCATGTCCATTATTCCTAAACCTATTGAGTAACTGCTGGCAGGACACTCCCTCTTCACAGACTGTCTGTCCTTTCTTCCACCTCCCTCTCAGTAACCCCAGCCTCTGGTGCCAAGTAGCTCCTCCCTTATCCGTCCAAAGAGTTATCTTTTGTGTTTGAGGAGAATTTCTAATTTCATGCATCCACATCTTCTTTCTGTGAAACTTACACAAGGACCTTTGTCTTTATTGTTATGCATGTGATTGAGCTGGCGCTAATGATTTGCCTCAGGTGCTGATAAAACGTTTTTGTCTTCTCTTACACCCAAGGAACAAGTCCTTGTTGAGCAAAAAATATCACTTAAAAGTTCATGTAGAAGTTCTCATTGCAGCTCAGGTGGTTAAGAACACAGTTAGTATCCATGAGGATGCAGGTTTTATCCCTGGCCTCACTCAGTGGATTAAAGATCTAGCATTGCTGAAAGCTGCTGCGTAGGTCGCAGATGCAGCTGGCTCCGGTGTTTTTGTGGCTGTGGCATAGGCTGGCAGCTGCAGCTCTGATTCAGCTCCTAGCCTGGGAACTTCCATTCACTGCAGGTGCAGCTGTAAAAAAATAAATAAAAGTTCATCTGTATTTGCCAGTCTGATGCCACCAGGATGTTCTATCCAATAAAAATCCCTTTTCTCAGCTTTGCCCACAAAGAGGGCTGATCAAGGCTACTTAGCAAAAAAGCCTCACATTTCTTCATCTTCCAAGTCCAAGGAATAGCCAGCGAGATCTCACTGATTACAATCAGCAAGCAACGGGTGGCTGCTATATTATTTGGTGAACTTCATTGTTTATTGTGATTGTTCAGCTCACTTTTAGACCCTCACTGCATTTGCACTCATTTAGAAAGACACTTAATTTGTTCTGCCAGAGCATTCGCAGTCTGTTTCTGATTAGTTAAGATGGTTTTGACCAGGGCTGTGTTCACATTTCAGCTTTGATTTATTCCTTCTCTATCTGCAAATACATTCCTCGTTACCCCCAAACAATAGGACGCCTCTTTTTCTTTATTCCTTCTCGTTTTTTGATACCAGTTACCACAAGGTATCAAAAAATACCTAAGCAAGGCCAGGTATGCCAAGAGAAAAAGACATGGAGATCCTATATAAAATTCCCAATTACTGGGTCATAGAAAAACAACTTCAGCAATTTCCCGAGTTGATGATTCCAAATTTTTAGGAGTCCTTCTTAAGTAGAGAAGACAATGCTACTAGAACTGTCCAAGATATAGGAGGCTGAGTGGAGATGAGGATGAAAGATGAGAAAGGGAACAATTGTTCCATGGAACTGGGCTTAGGCCCTTGCTAAACACATGTCCACAAAGACAGACTATGCCCAGGCTATTTTGAGGAGAAAATATGGGTGCCAAGGCCAGTGCTTTAAGTTCTCTTGGCCACGTGTTGTCCATTCCCTCAACCTCACTGGCCCCGAGTCTTATGCTCAAGGTGGGTGGGGTAGGAGCTCAAAAAGCAGCAGGGCGGCCAGATAAGAAACAAAGACAGAGTTCACAGAAGTTGCTGATAATTCAGTGATGACTTCATGTTTTAGCTGGAATGACCCTCTCCGAGTCCCTCTTCCTCTGAGGAGAAACAGAGGTGTCTCAGCCTTTTCCCACCACGAAGCCTGGACACCACCATGGACCCCCTTCACCTTGATCACAGGCCCTCAGTCTTCCCTTCCACAGCCCAGCTTGACACCAGAGGTTATGGGTGATATTTGTATTTTCATGGTATTCATGGGTATGTCTGGCACAATGTGAAATCTTACTGGTGATGTGTAAACTCTTCCGGTGTAGAAAGGTATACTGTCACCCCGATAAACAGAAAACAAGCCTCCTTAAGACATTTTTTTAAATATAAATTTTTTTAAAAAGTATAGTAGATTTACCATGTTGTGTCAGTTTCTGCTGTACAGCAAAGTGACATATATATATATATATATATATATATATATATATACACATTCCTTTTCTCATATCCTCTTCCATCATGTTCTATCCCAAGAGATTGGATATAGTTTCCTGTGCTGTACAGTAGGACACTTAAAAAATATTTAATAACCTAGACATTTTATGAGATGATCCATTCCATTGACTTCATCTTAACCTCTGTCACCAGAGACATTGATGGCCTGTAGTGGCTTCCAATGAAAAACCTCAACATGAAATAGCCTTGGAAAAGATATTTTGTGTGTGTGTGTGTGTGTGTGTATTGTAAGATGTTAGAGTGAGGGCTTTTGTTTCTTTTCCCCCATTTATACAGACTTTTGTTCGGCTCTGAGATAAAATACTAATAAACAGGAAGTTGAAAAAAAATGTGGTGCAATTGTTCTGAATGTTGTTTTTCTGGTAAGGCTTTAGGGCCATACCACACCATCCTATTCAAAGCAGTCCCTGTAGGTGGTGGTGTTAAAAAAGAAATGAAGCAGCTGGGCTGCCTACCTCCCCCACCCCCAGGGAGGCCTCGTTCTTCAGGACCCGTGGGGCCTGCTCAGGCATTCCAGCAGTTTCCCCCTTATTTGCCCTGAACCAAGTTGTAGAAATTTAAGGATGTGAAAGTAAGGCCATTCCTATGGAAAACATAGTTTTCCTCTTTACTTCTCATCCTGAGTGCACGAGGCAATTTCATTTCCTCTGAATATTCGTTGTGTGTGTGTGTGTGTGTGTGTGTGTGTGTGTGTGTAAAAGAATGAGGAGCAAACAGTTTGATAGGAATGTGCAACCTTTGTTTAAGACAGTTTATTCACTCCAGCCCTGGCCTGTGGCCCTTGGAACAGGTTGTTAAGAAAATCTGAATCTTGTTCTCCTTTTCTTTCTTTCTTTTTTTTTTTGTCTTTTTGTCTTTTCTAGGGCCGCACACATGGCATATGGAGGTTCCCAGGCTAGGGGTCTAATCTGAGCTGCAGTCACCAGCCAACGCCAGAGCCACAGCAACACCAGATCCGAGCCGCATCTGCAACCTACACCACAGCTCACGGCAATGCCGGATCCTTAATCCACTGAGCAAGGCCAGGGATGGAACCCAGAACCTCATGGTTCCTAGTCAGATTCATTAACCACTTCGCCACGACAGGAACTCCTTGTTCTCCTTTTCTAAGAGAACTGTGATGCCATAATAGTCACAGCAGTAGTTAGGCTGCTGATCTGTGATGAGACGCTGGGCAAGAATGGATACTCCTGAAAGGAGCCCTTACCTCCCCAGGGGCCCCTGCCTCCAGCAAGTCCTGGCCAGTGTGAATGGGGGTCCGGGAGCTCTGGCCTCTGGGGCAACCAGAAGGTAGATGAGGAAGAGCTGGGAAGCATGGATTCCTGGGGAACAGCTGTCAATCCCAGTGTAATGCTCCCTTGGTTCTACCCCCGCATTTGTAGGGTTTCCATGCCTTCCATGTGGGCGGGCATGTAGAACCAGGCCTGGCGTTTTCGACCCTCCACCCTTTGCTTTTTGTCCCCACAATGCTGTCACTTCCTTGGGTGTTCCAGAGCTGGAGGTGCCAGACAGGACACAGGGCGAAGAATGGCAGAAAGAGAGAGCTAGGGAATGAGACCTGCTATGCAGGGGGCAGGCCAGGCTCTGTCCTGAGTGTGCCCAGGGTCCCCGATGGGGGGAGTGGGGACAGAGAGGGCCACCCCTCTCCAGAGACACACAGAGTGCCCTTCCACCATCACCTGGGGCTTTCCATACCCAGCCACCTGCGCCTCATCCAAGCCCCCAGTCCCTGCTCTGGTCAAGCCTGGGCTGATGGCTGCCGCCTACACCACCCCAGACAGCTGTCTGTCCTGGGCCTGTCCCTCTGTCTTGTTTGTTTTTGCTCTCAGTACTGAGTGAAACTCGTGTTCAAAACTAGAAGGAAAAGGTAGAGGAGGCATCACAGAAGCATGAGCCCGGGCAGGGGAAGGAGGGAGAAGTTCAAGTGCACAAATCCTGCCCTCGGATCCCACCTGCTGGAGCTCTGATACCACCTGGACAGGTCCTTGCTGCTGTGGATGTCCTTGAGTGAGAGGGCAAGTCAAGTTCTCTGTCACCTTGAACTTGGAGAAAAGCAACGCCCCGGGGGAATAGGAGTTCACTGGTTGGAAATCCCACGACGCCTTTTCTGGGCATAGCCTTCTTGAGGGCGGAACTAGGATGTAAGGGTGTGACACTCGCTCTGGGTTCTGGGGAAAGTTCCAGAAAGGCAAATGCCTCCATGTTATACTTGGTGTTTGAGGGACCTTTTAGGACAGAGCAGCCCGATTTTGACAGGATTAAGCCCATTTCTATTAGAGGGCAGTGGTCACGGCTTCTGGAGAGCGACCAGTGTCTTTCCCTAAGACACTGCACGTTTTAGGTTGAATCTGTAGATAGGTAGCACTCTCGTGACTATTTTGAACAGTGTATTTTCTGTTCAGAGTCAAGGACTGTATCCACTTCAGTCTGGCCCTGTCAATAAATAGAATGTCCTAGCAATGAAGCATCTAGATGCTTCCTGGACCAGATTCTATGACCCCAAACGATTTGGACTAAATCTGAAAGTCGGGTCAGGGGAAGATATTCTACAAGCAGAGTCTGGCTGCTTTTGTATGTGTGGGACCCTGAACTTACTGAGTCTTTTCTTAGATCACTGGGCTTGGAGGTTAGAGAGCAGTAATTTTTCTCTGTAACGCTGAGCATTTCACTGATTTCAGTCTTACTCATTAGAAAATAAGCTGCTCACCCACAGATGCCAGGGCTTCCAGAACAGAACCACTCTACCTCCTCTGTAGCTGCCTGCGTAGACCTCTTTCCCCACTGTGGCTTTCACAGGCAAATATGAGCTGATGGCTAGTCATTTGCGAGCAAGAGGTATTTTTGAAGCATGCCTGTCCCCACTTGGTCACAATATTTAGTGATGGTGGGGTGTGTGTGTGAAATAAAACATCCACCCCCGAGTCGCAGGAAGGCCACCCACCCTTGGGTTCTGCCACCTGGGCCTGAAAGTTTGGACATTATTATCAAAAGATGCACAGCAATATGTAAGGGCCCTGTTATGAAATTGCAGGAATTTCCATGACCAATGCTGTTGTAGTCATTTTAAAACACGGGTGCCCTGAGCCTGATCGGCCAGTTTTTTTTTGTTTTGTTTTGTTTTGTTTTTTGTCTGTTTGTTTTTGACGTTTTATCTTTTCGGAGGGATTCGAAAACTAATTTGATCTCTTTTAGTTTGCAGTTTCTCGAGGGTCATTTTACCAGCTTTAGACCAATGTTGATAATGCTTTCGTTTTAAACATAGTTCTTTTCTTTCTGTGAAGTGATCACTCTCTGCTTGGTGTGTGGTCTAGTGACTTGATTTCAAAACCCTACCAAGCGAGCAGGCTTGGTCTTGGAGCCTGGCCCTGGTGTGGCCAGGCTGCTTGCTTGGCCCATCAGTTAGCCTGACTTTATATCAAACAGCATACAACGAGGCACAGGGTCAAGATTTTGTCCAAAAGGAGGAAACAGTAGAGGACCTAGATGGTGTAATTTTAGAGCTTTAGTGTTTGATTATTTGTTTAGTGTAGTGTTGTTCTGGAAAGATACATTCTCTTCTTTAAGTATATATATTTACTTGAAGTATATATAAATATATATTCTCTGTAACTTCTCCCTCCAGATAATTCAGAGATCCTCCAATTAATTGTGCCAAATCAGGCATTTGCTTTTCTAAAAGAATTTTCACTTTTTCTTAGGAAGCCACTGAATAAATCTTCCTGGTGATTGTGATATTTCATCTGTATTTCTATTTTGTGTGTTTTATAGAGTTAAGGTATACAGACAAATGATGAGTCTTTTTGAAAGAGAAAAATAGTTATCAGTTGATTCACCTCCATTTCTTTTCAGTATGGAAAAGGACATTGTTACAATAACGCCAACAGGAAAGGGTTTAGAAATTGAAACAAGTTGACATTTGCTGAGTTCTGAATTAAAATAGAGCAGTTAGCTTTCTTTTTTATTTTATTTTTTTCTCTGTGAAGCCTTAATAGTTTTTACACGGTGTCAGGCTTTTTCAGACCTAAGGTAAATATGATTTAGAACTGTATTTCAAATTAGAACTGTCAAATGGTCACTCACACTTTTTGCTGTTGTTATGATACAGCAAACATGGTTCTTTAAGCAATAAGTCACACACTTATTGAGTGATTTTTATCTCCCTCTGCACCCACATTGCATGACATTACTATTTCCTATTTGCTTACCTATAAACTAATATTTTATGTAAGCTTATCTATGAAATTCACATTTTGTATTTGCTTGCCTAGGCAATTAAGATTTCTCTGATGCTTCAGCTCTTCTTGTTGTACACAGATCTAGAAAATTAGCAAGATGCATGTGTTTTTTTTTGTCCAAAACCAATGACACATGCTGGCCTTATCTATAGCTTTTGGTGTTAACAGAATAATTTTAAAAATAAAACTTGCCTCTTCTGTCCACAAGAGAAAAGCTTTTTTTTTTCCTTTTCTCTCCTCCTTCTTTTTTTTTTTTTTTTTGGTTGGTTCTCAATTTTTTAACCACAAAATCATCAACCTCGGCTTTCCCTTCCTCGGGGGAATTACTCATTGTATTTTCTATTCGCCTCCATGATGAATTTCCTATTGTTTCACCAAAGTTTACTCAGTGCTGAGAGTGAGCTCGCATCAGGGGATTCATGGGGGGTATGAGAGAGAAGCCTGGTTTATTTTATTTCTGAGATGACTTTAAAAACAGCAGTTTTTAAAGTGTGTCATTTCCTAAACCAACGCAGAGTGGCCCCTGGTATTTCTCACTGGATCCTTTCCCTGCAAATATGCTTTCTATGCAATTGGATGTTTGGACTCAAAAAATCTGTGAATGAATTGCTCATACCAGTAGCCCTAAAGAGGGCCACTCTGTTTTAATATAACTTACATGGAGCAGAACAGAAAAAGGACAGTATGTCAAATAAACTATAATCCTGTTTAATCCTGATGATGCTGAGGATGTGTGAATTTTAAAAATATTGTGTGATGGTACTCTTATAAGATACCTAGAGTGGTCAAAAACAAAGAGGAAGTATAGGAAAGGTTACAGAGAGCTGGGGACAAGGAGGAACGAAGAGTTACTGTTTAACAGGTACCAGATTTCGGTTTAGGACAACGCAAATTTCTGGAGGTGGAGAGTGTTGAGAGTTGTACGACGACATTGTGCCTGTGCTTCATGCCACTAAATTGTAAGCTTAAAAATAGTTAAAACGGAGTTCCCATTGTGGCTCAGCTGGTTAAGGACCTGACATGGTGTCTGTGAGGATGCAAGTTCGATCCCTCAGTGCGTTGAGGATCCGGCATTGCTGCAAGCTGTGGTATAGGTCCCAGATGTGGCTTGGATGTGGTGTTGCTGTGGCTGTGGTGTAGGCGGGCAGGCAGCTGCAGCTCGGATTTGACCCTAGCCCGGAAAATTCCATATGCCACGGGTGCAGCCATAAAAAGAAAAAAAAAAAAACAGTTAAAATGGTAAATTTTATTTTTTGTACATTTTGCCACTGTAAGAAAAAATACACATGCGTAGAATTAAGGCATCTGAATCCCTGTGTCTAATAAAGTCAGATGCTAGCTGTGATTTGCAAAGAATTACAGACGTGGGAGGGGGGAGAAGTGTCAAAGCCACCATGGAGTCCAGACCTCTGGTTTCTCAGGTCTGGGAGCTGAGGCCCCCAAGGCAGCATGGACCACCCCTGAGCGATGACAGGAGCCTGGTCTAGGGCTCTTAGGGAACACATGTCTGCCTCTCCCCAAATTGGCATTCCTTCTTATTTAAGGTAGATGTGCCATTGATTAGATTAGCTCGCGATAAAGCCCTGTGGCTAGGACCTCTTAATCCTGCAGCCTTTAATCTAGACAGTCCCTGAGTTAAACCCGTGGGTCTCTAGGCAAAGGATCCCAGACCTGAGGCTGGTTCCCCGGCCCTGTGACCTCAGGGTGCCATCAGACTGGGGGCTTTTATTTCATGGGAGAATTGTGTTTGAAACCAAACTAGCTCCTGGTGGCGGTTTGTGGCCCACAGGCTCTCCCAGAGTGCAAACACTGTCACTCCATGTGCCCTTTGAAATTGATGGGGTCTAACAACGCTTTCACAACCTTAGTTCATATTGTGTTCACATCTCTCTTTTCAAGTGTACCATCTTACTGAGGGGAGTGTATTCCAGAGAGTTATCCAGGCGGCATTGGTAATTGGTTTAAATCAGCTCGGGAGCTAAACCCTTATGAAAGCAAATTTCAGTCATTCCTCTGTGGCCTTGGAAAAGAATCTCCAAACCCATTTTTAATGATATGCCTTTATTTTTTTTTAACCCCAGTAGGTACCCCCTGTCGCCAAAGTTCTTGAGCCACATTTGATGGTAAAAATTCCACTTCATTGGAATCAACCCCAGTCATATTTCATTGGATGCAAGCTGTTGTCCTATGTGCAGACAACTTAGCTACTTTCTGAGCATGAGGGCTGCACCCGGGTTTTATTGTAACACATCTGTACTCAATGTCAGCATTAATAATTCTGGGTAGAGGCCGCAGTGAAATGGAGACATTGCCCAAGCAAGGGACCACAAATGCCTGATGTGTGAGACATAGTCCTCTCGGTGAAACGAGATTGTGACACACTTTTTCTTTCCAAATGAGGCAGCGCTACAACTAAAAAGCCCGCCTGCCTTTCGCTTTCTAAAATACATCTTGCTGGAGAAAACGATTGCTCTGTTCCATCCCTTGCTGGTGTAGACGCCATTCAGAAAAATATAGCTAAAAGACAGCCGTTCCGGTGGGTGTAAAAGTGGCCATCACGCAGGGTCCCCTCAGGGCTGTTCCAGGCTGTGATTAGTCTTGTCATTCAATGAACTGTGAATTTTAGGCAAAAGTATTTTTCTCCTGGGCAACAGAATTCCCACTGTGGCTCAGCGGTAATGAACCTTAACTAGCATCCAGGAGGATGCAGTTCCCATCCCTGGCCTCGCTCAGTGGGTTAAGCATCCAGTATTACCATGAGCTATGATGTAGTCACAGATGTGGCTCAGATCTGGGGTTGCTGTGGCTGTGGTGTAGGCATGTGGCTACAGCTCCAATTTGACCCCTAGCCTAGGAAGATCCATATGCCGTGGCTGTGGCACTTAAAAAAAAAAAAAAAAAAAAGGTATATTTCTCTTAATCCAATGAGTGTTTTCCTGGGTCTGAGCTCCTTCAGGAGTGGACCGCACACGTTCATCTGGGAACACCTGAGAGGAGGGAGGAGGAGAGTGGAGGGAGCTGGAGGAAAATCACTGAGCAGAGCCTGGTGGCTGAAGGTTCTGGAGAGTTAAATCTGTTGATCTTGCCTAAACAGAGCTGGGATAGGAAAAGTCACTGTGAAGGTGACTGATGCCCAGGAGATAAAAGAAATGTTTAGCACGGTAGGAAGGGTGACCAGAGTAATGGGGCGAAACCAAGAAAGGACATCCTGGAATTACATAATAGAAATTAACTTCCACACAGGGGTGTGTCTGTCAGAGTGTGAAATGGGCTTATCAGAAAAAAACAAACAAACAAAAAAAATCAAAAACCAACCCCAGGAGACCAACTCTGGGGACATTGCGAAGAAGGTTAGAAGGAAAAGCTTAAAAACAGGAGGAACTGGCAGATGAGAGCATCTTATGGGCTGATGGAGCATCCGGCTGGTGCCGGCCCAAGGGGCAGTGTGGCCTTGCACAGATCCCCGTCCAGCAGCAGGACACCCGTGGCTCTGCCCCTGGATCAAGAGCTGTTGGGGTAACCTCTCAGGATTTCTCTTCCTAATGCTGAGCTTTTGGTTACCTTAAGATCATGGTGTCCCAGACTCGGGCACTTTGGTTCCTCTGAGAGCCTCTTATTATTGGGAAGTCCTGTTATAAGGTCACAACCAGGAATTACATGGTTGGTTGTAATGGGTGCCACTTTTCTTTTTTAAAAAAATTGCGTCTTCTGACTTTTCCAGTGGGTTGCAGAATTGTCATCAGTATCGGAACATTTTCCATGAAAACAATCGCTTATTAAAAGTGCCCAGAAATGTCCCCACCGGGTCCCTGAGTCGTCTGGCTGGATGTGTGCTTGCCCTGCAGGCAAGGAGATTTATTCCCATAGCAGAGGTTTCCAATGTCATGTTTACCGTCTAAAGTTCATTCTTCCTGGCTTCATGTACTGACCTGCTTTTAACAGTCCTGTCACAATGCTTGGTAGGCAAAGGAATAGTTTTATCACAAGGGAAGAGGGCCTTTTTGCAATGTGAAAGGATCATGTCTCTTAGAATAGTGATTCTGTGACCAGCTTTTTTTTTTTTTAAATTCCATTTAATTTCTCTAATCACTTTTTAAAAATTGCATGGCATGAGGCTCTGAATCAAAGTGGAGACCCCGGCATCCTTTAGGTTCCCCTGGGAGGAGCCTCAGTGTCTGTGTGGATTTTCCCTCTCTCCCTCCTTCCTTTTGTCCCAAACTTCTCTTCTTCCTCCCCTTTGTTCTCTTGGGTTTTTTTTTTTCCTTCTCTTTTCTCAGCACTATTTTTTATTTATTTACTTATTTTTTTTTTCATTTTTTGAAGTTTTATAGTATAGTTGATAGTGTAGTTATAGTATAGTTGACGGTATAGTATAGTTGATAGTACAGTTTTATAGTATAGTTATAGTATAGTTGATAGTATAGTTTTATACTATAGTTATAGTATAGTTGATTTACAAGGTTGTGATAATTTCTGCTGTATAACAAAGTGATGCAATTATACATATACACAATTAATTCTTTTTCAGATTATTTTTCCATACAGATCATGACAAAATATTGGGTAGAGTTCTCTGTGCTATATAGTAGGTCCCTGTTGGCCAGTCACTCTATGGTATATGGAATGCCTTTATTTTTATTTATTTTTTTATAATGATTTTTATTTTTTCCATTATAGCTGGTTTTACAGTGTTCTTTCAATTTTCTACTGTATTGCAAGGTGACCCAGTCACACATACATGTGTACATTCTTTTTTCTCATGTTATCATGCTCCATCATAAGTGACTGGATATAGTTCCCAGTGGGCACTATTTTTTAAAACAATGCATTGCTTCATAATACAAGAAAAAGTTACTTTTGTATTTTTTTTCTTTAAAAAACAGACATGAATTGAACAGTGAAACCACCCCTAAATATGGTAGTCTATAGGAAGAGAAAAAGGCCAAGGGAAGCAGCAAATAACAGAAGCACAATTATTATTTTTCCAATTGTGGGCTGACTCAGAGAGGTCTGCTCTCCACCAAGTGGGCTGAACGTGGTCCATGTTAGGCGGCCCTGGAGACCGAGACGGGTCTGAGCGGCAACAAGTAGAAGGAACAAAACATCGTGATGCCAGGGGTTGTCCCAGAGGGAGTGCCACCTGGGGCTCACCGGCCTTCTTGGTGACCGTGGCCGTCTGCCCCCCAAAGGGGGATGGTGGCCCGAGTACAAGAGTCTGGTTAAGGAGAAGCAGTTCCAGGGCTCCTCTGGGAGAAATCTTCTAAGCTGCCAGCTCGTGGGACAGGCTTGTCCCCAAACATCAGCTCCCCTCCCCCAACCCCCACAACTTGCTCTGAAAAGAGGCCTGAAATCATGAGCACATGCGCCTCCTCCAGGTGTGTTGACCGCTGGTCTGGGAGGCTGAGCCCAGCGGCCAGATGAGCCCAGGTCCCCAGCCCTTCCTGGGCAGGGCAGGTGGTGGCAGAATATGGGCAAGGTGGTTTGCGGGGGGGCATCCGCATGGGACACTCCCGGACAAAGGACGTCTAAAGTGGGCTTGACCCAGCCTTGCCTTTCCCAGGGAAGGGAAAGAAAGCTCTGGGTGTCCTTTGCTCTTTCCTTCTAATCCTGTTACTCAGAGTATTCTGCCCTCAGCTCCCACAGTTGGGCTTGTTCAGCCAGCACTGGGACCCTGTGGGGAGTGAGCCCAGAAGCCTGATTTTGTGTGTGTGTGTGTGTGTGTGTGTGTGTGTTTAAATGTGTATTGTCATTACTCATGTGAATGAACTGGCTAATCCCTTCTGAGCCTTTATGATGATGGGCATTATTTTGGTGTATCTTTCAAATCCCTAGGGACACATGGTCTTGGGTCCTACTTAGCGTCCAGGCATGGTGAATTCAGTTCACACATGTAGCGTGCCTAGAACTTGCCCAGTCCAGTGCTAGCCCAGAGGCCTCTGCA
The DNA here is from genome assembly GCF_016906955.1 of Phacochoerus africanus. Taxonomy (NCBI): domain Eukaryota; kingdom Metazoa; phylum Chordata; class Mammalia; order Artiodactyla; family Suidae; genus Phacochoerus; species Phacochoerus africanus. Next base: position 48,715,996 of record NC_062548.1, read on the forward strand.
GCGGACCAAACAGTGCCCTCAAGCTTAGTCAGACCCAATGCTAGGTGCCAGCTCCTTGGCCTCAAATCTAATGCTTCCCTGACTTCACCTCCAGCCCTTAGGCCTCTGTGTTTTGCAAGGCAAGCCCTTCCCCATAGCCCAAGCAACATCACTGAGTCAGCCCCAGGAGGCCCTAGGACACAGATGTGGGGCTCAGGAGGCCCGGCCCTGGGTCCTCTCCCTGTGATTTGTCTAATTAGCCACGTCCCCGGGCCTTTCCCTCTGTAAAGCCTTCATCTGTTAAATCAGCAACTCAACAAATGAATGGGGCTGAGTCCCTTTGCCAGCCTGCCTGCTCATTTTGAAGTTCAGTGAAAACTTATCTACAAAAGCCCCTGTGAATGAGGAGATACTTTGCAAACCCAAAGGGGAAATAAAAATGGTATAGGAATCATCAATCTAATAAGTTTCTAGTTTCTATGAAAACCACACTGGATTCCTTTACTGGCGTGCAATCCTTTGCTTCTCCACCACGTCCAGAGTCCGAGAGCATAAAGTGATGGCACCTCCAGACAGACCCAGCGTGACAGAGGTGGTGCCTCCTGATTTCCCAGCCACCTTCCATCAAGGGCGCCCCGAGAATCGGCAGAAGAACATGGTATTAGGTGTGCCAGGCCTGCTCTTGCCTTGGTTATGAAGATGCTGTTCCTGCACAAACCCCAAGATAAATGTTATTTATTTGGGTCAACAACCTTTGTGTAGTTTTTCTTTTCTGTTTTATTTCATGGTGCTGCCGACACGGTTGACAGGTTCGCAGTTTTGAAAAGATTTTTACTTGAGTCTGCATCCACGTAAAAGCCTTCGTCCTGGTGTGTTCTGGTCACATGGACAGACTGTGGAATGGGTGAACAAAGGCCTGAGTGAATCAATGCATACCTGGGATGATTCTGGAAGGGCGTGCCCTCCCCCCTCCCCTATAATGCTGAGTTCAAGGCATGGTTGGGGAATCTGGCAGAGGGAACCATCTGCTAGTCTGACAACTAGCATCACCCTCCCTCCCACACACCTCAAGCGAGCAAGTTTTCTTCATGACTTCATAATGAGTAAGTCCTGTCTTTTCCTCAGAGTGTCCTTTGTCCCCAACAGAGCAGGCTTGGTCCACCCCGGATTCTCCCTGCCGGGCAGGTGGGGCTCAGCCCCTCTGTAGGCAGCTCTGTTGAAAGGATGGCAACCAAGTCTCACCCAAGTGCATGATGGGAGTGAGGACCCTCCTCCAGGCCAGAGTGATGATCCTGTTCCTTGAATGTCTTCCTCCTAGCATAAGCTCAAACATTCAGTATCAAAGACAGTGTCCTCTTTGTTCTGGAAGGTTTGATGGGCCGGAGATGGCAACCCACTTCTTAAACAAGGAAGGTGCAGCCAGGATGTTTGGTGCAGGCCAGGCAGTGTCAGTTCCTTGGGGTCTGTCCTGGAGAACTCACAGTGCAGCCAGGCACACAGAGCTGTGGACCAACAACCTCTAGGGAAGGGGCTCCATGGAATGTGGGGTGGTGGCCACTGATGGAAAGGGCGGTGGAAGCAGCATGGCGAGAATGCAAGGATGTGGGCTGGGCCAACAGACACCTGCTGTCCTTCCTGAACCTTCACTTGCTGGCCTCTGAAGCTAGTTAACCTTCCACCCCATGGCTTCCTTCTCTCTAAATGAGGGTCGTATCAGTACCAGCCTCAGAAGTTTGGGCAAAGCCGATAACTCTCATGGTGTGCCTAGGACTGGACTCAGTGAACAGGAGCTGTTGGCCTTGGTTACCTCGTGATCCCAGCTGTGCAGACCCTGGAAATGTGGTGAGTCCCAAGCTTGCAAGTCACTCATGCTGCCTGACCAGCTGCATCCATCTGCCACTTGTAAGATTCTTACCTGGGATCAAATCTGGCCAAACCCCATGCTTGAAGGGGACACCATGTGAGCCTGATGGATCCCTTCTGGACACTGGTCCCCCGACTCCTCGAGGGAAGCCTGAAGCACGAGGCCTACATGTCACCCGGAGACAAGGTCCATCCTCCCAGGGAGAGGTAACAGGAGGTGCCTTTCAGACCACAAAGTGACCTTCAGGCTTCCATTTGGTGTGGGGTGGTAGCATCTAGAGAGATACACAGCTCACTGCATCTCCTCCAACTTCCGAGTCACAGCCACCAGCAGGGGCCAGGCTCTGCCTCCCCCACCCCCAAAGGCATGTGAGAAGGGGGGACGCCTTACCCACAGAACAGAGACCATGCTTTGCATCCCACTGGCAAAAAGCAAATCTAGATGCTTGGTACCACTGCAATGTTATGCTTCTAAATGAATCTGAATGAAAAATGACAGTGGTTTCCAAGTTACTTTTGGAAATCAATTGTGGGGAAATAGCGTCTACTTAAAGCCTGGAAACCCAGTTTCCTTTGGTTTGTGTTTTTAAATGCTTTGACAATGCGGTTTGCTTCTCTCCAAGAGAAAGGAAGAAAGGAAGAAAGGAAGAAAGAAAGAAAGAGAAAAGAAAGAAAGAAAGAGAAAAGAAAGAAAGAAAGAAAGAAAGAAAGAAAGAAAGAAAGAAAGAAAGAAAGAAAGAAAGAAGAAAGAGTGAATAAAGGCTGACTGCCGAGTGAGAGCCACAGCCAAGCTATTGTTATCGCCCACAGCACAAGTCACCTGGCGACAAAGACAGTCATTTAGAGGTCACATGATCCATCCCAAAGGCACTGAGCCCAGTGCTCACATAAGAAAACACACCTTTCAGAATGGAGTGAGTGTTGCCATCCTTCTGAGGGAAAATGTAAATGAGGATTTTTTTTTTTTAAGGATTGTTTCTACTTTGTCACCAAACAGGCGTTTGTGCTTGCTCATTGCCCAGTGAGTACAGCCACGGTTGTGGTTCCCTTGAAGCGGTTACGGCTCATTCCCTAGCAACAGGCAGCAGCAGAAAGAAAGCGTGGCACGAGTGTCGCCTAATAAACACAGTGGGAACCTCGTCAACGACGCAGGTGGCCCCTTGGGGAGGGACTTGGAGACAGAGCCCGTCACCTCTTGGCCTTCTTGTCTACGGCCAAAGCCACAAGGTGGGTGGGAAGGATGTCCTGCCGATGTGGGGCTCCCTCGGACGTGCTGAAATAGCAGGATGATTTGTCATTTGATTTTGCAGGCTGGTAACTGCCTTTCTGGAGTCATTCCATCAGAAGTCTTTTCGTGCTGTGTCAGAATGCTTTCCTTCTTTGTCTTTCTCAAAACCAATCCGTAAAGCAGGTTTGCTGCTTAGCTGTCCCTGGGGCCTCTGTGCCCTGGCTCAGACCTTCTGTTGGGCATTTGAAGGAACAGGCAGGGAGTTCCCCTCGTGGCTCAGCGGGTTAAGAACCCAACTAGTATCCATGAGGATGCGGGTTTGATTCCTGGCCCCGCTCAGTGGATTAAGGATCCGGCATTGCCGTGAAATGTAGTGGGGGTCGCAGATGAGGCTCGGATCCTGTGTGCCTGTGGCTGTGGTGTAGGCCAACATCTATAGCTCCGATTTGACCCCTAGCCCTGTAACTTCCATATGCCACAGGTGCGGCCCTAAAAAGCAAAAAACAAACGAACAAAAAGGAACAGACAGAACGGGGCCTCTCAGAATCTAGAAGCAGAGCTCCCCGTGGTCAGGGCAGAGTGGAACGCCTTTCTCTTGCCCCTCCTTAGAGGCCAGCTTTCGTGGTCCTTGGGCACTGGCTTTTGTAAATTCCCAAATGGATGCAACAGCACAGGCTCTTCATGAAGTACAGTTGCCTCTGAGTTTATAAAATACATCAAATTCTATTTGCCACTAATAAGACAGTTGCAAAGCAGGTAATAGGCTGTAACCATTATCCAACCCCTCCCTCCCCCGCCTGTTCCCTGGGCCCCTGTCTGCTTCCTTTTCTAGCTGTTGTGTCAGAAGCCCTGGTGGGGATTTCCTCTGGCCTGGCTCTCCTGGGGTTGAACAGCAACCTAGATGGACAGATCTTATGCTACATCTTTTACTTTATTTTATTTTATTTTTTTAAACACAGTGATTAACAAAGAAAGAGTGGGGTGTGGGGAGAGGCCCTTTTTACAACAAACTATGGCAAGTAAATGATGAGTATGCAGTCTTACGAACCATTTTTTTCTATAACACTTTAAAAACTATGTTGTTAGCAGAGACAAACTATGACATTTAGAGGATAAATGATGAGATCCTACTGTACAGCACAGGGAACTATACCAAATCTCTTGGGATGGAAATGATAGAAGATACTATGAGAATAAGAATGTGTATGTGTGTGAGTGTATGTGTGTATGTATACACATATGTATATGTTTATGCATTTAGGTGTATATGACTGGGTCACTTTTCTGCACAGCAGAAATTAGCACAACATTTTAAATCAACTATACTTTAATTTAAAAAAGCAGCTAACAGCTAAAACAGAAACGACTATGTTGCTAACTGCATGTAAACCCCAGTATTCATATCCTAGAGCTGGTACCTCTTGACCTCTGCAGTGTGAGTTAAGGTTGAAGGGTCCTAAGGAACAGTTCTTTTCTTTTTTTCTTTTTTTTTTTTTTTTTGGTCATATAACATCAACCATTTCCCTTTCTGTTTGAAAGATCTGTGTGGTCCCTTGCATGGGGTTCTGTGGTTCAGGGTGCTGTTGGTTGCAGTTTTCACTAGGGTCTGCGACGGCTTGTCTTCAGCTGAATTTGTCTTAGAGCTTCCATGCCATTTCCAACAAATGAGGAGAGAGGAAAAGTGACCTTGGAAAAGAGTGAATGAGTGACTAAGACATTCTTCAAACCTCTTTTGGGTGATAGTTAAATGGTGGTGATTCACTCACTCATATCTCAATAAACCAGAAAGCCTTCTTTCTTGGTTCCTAAACACACTGACAAAACCAGGTTCCTTTTGAAGCTGCCTGACGGCTGGCGTGTCCCCGGGATCTTTCAGGGCTCCTTTGATAGGACTTTTACTGGGACAGTTTTTATCATAGTAAAACTTTCGATGTCACTCTGGGTTTTCCTGGTCTTGGTCGATTTTAAGTGTTATGTGAAGGACAAACAAGCCCGTCCTTACCAGAATGTTCTTTCTGTGAAGCCGTGGGCCAGAGGGTTCGGATCTTTTGTGATTTCAGGAAACCCCTTGCTCATTGAGAATTCCCTCCCTCCATACTCGGTTCACTGTGGTTTGCTCGACTCTGTCACCATCCCTGTGACTCGGTGTGAAACAGGGCTTCCATTCCACCTTGTTCCCCCCACAGCCCGGCTTTCTTTTCAGTCAGTCTTAGGTAAGGCAGTGAGAGGACAGGGAAAGGATTTGTGTTCAGTAAATGAGAGTTAAAATCTTGGTAGATTAGGCTGGAAAGTGACAAAACAAGATCTGCTCCCAGGAGGGGTTACATCTAAACTAAGCATGGGCTGGAGATAAATCTGACATCTTTTAAATGTCAAATCCACCGCACAGCACAGATGACATCGTCCCTAATTATCGAACTCCCTTTAAAATATACTTCATGTAAATACATTTTTTTTTTTTTTTTTTTTGTGAAACCACAAGCTGTTTCTCTCAGTTTTGTTTTCGGCTGGCTTTGATAAAGAGATTGGTTGGCATCTTATAGCTAATTAAACAGTTTTCAAGCCAACATCAATGAAAGGGTTTAGACTCAACAATATACCATCCTTTTCATGGTCACAATGCTTCCTAATGATGCTAACAGACCCTGTCAGAGGAGAATGATTTAACTCAAACCAAAGTTTACAACCCAAATCATCCTGTTTCTGGTGCTGTAAATCCCAGGGTCTGATCTGTCAACTCACCAACACAGTGGGTTGAATTCGCACTAACAAGAAATGCAACTCCTGTTTCTGTGTTCCCTTAGCTCTATTAGTATTTAAGATATTACGCATCTCTTGTACCTGTTACCTATTTCATTTGGGGACTAGAGAACCATTTTTTTTTTTTTTTTGTGGAAAATAGAAAATGAAATGCGAGAGATCTGTGTTTCTAGAGCAAGGATTCTGAGTTTCTGAGCTTTTCTCACCCTTGTCTGTCTAGCTTTTTTATTTTCTTTTTTTTTTTCCAGTTACTGTTATTTCTAGATTCTGGAAAATTATTACTTGCTTTAAAGAAAAACAAAAATGCTTGTTTTTCTTATTTTAATGTTACAGTGTAACCTGTCCTAACCCTTAAAGCCAGATGGCTCTAACAAAATTGGTGTCATTTCATACATGATAGATTGGCTTCCAGTAAAAAGATGTTTTTAACAATCGCCCTTTAAAACCTTGGTGTATCACAGATGCATTTTGTGAAAAAGGCAGAATAAGTTAGCTACTTGCAGGTGGGGTAGTTGTGCTGAAAACATTAATTTTTAATGTGGAAAATTTTGATTTCTCTACTTGAAAAAGAAGTGGGATTTTTTTGTTTGTTTGTTTTAATGCTTTGAATATTTCTTCAGTGAAAGCTTTTGTCCTGAGCCACCCTGCTCATCAGAAATTCCCGGGTTACAGGTACAGTTGAGGGTGAATTTGAGTTTGTTCCGTGAGCATGGCCTTTTTGGTTGTGGTAAAACAGAGTTAAAATGACAACGGTTCTGAAGAAAGTGCTTTAAGACCTTGTCATGTTTCACTCTTTCCAGATGACTAAAATCACCATCATTTCCCAAGGCTTACGTCGGGGGAAGGGGATACATGTGGTTTAAGAGTGGCAAGCATTAGCTAAGGTCAGGGTTTTTCTGAATGTGAATATTTGATTATGCTGGTTAAGGCTGAGGACAGATATTCTAGGGTAAGATACTCAAACAGAAAATGTCTTAAAGTAACAAATTCAGGTGATTACCTTAGTCTTCTTATTCCTTGTCATTTTGAACTGTACGGTTCATTCAAGGTTTTTGGGTTTGTTCTTAAATGCTGCTGTGTCTGACGCAAAGTCAGGCTGCTTGCTTTAAAGTGTCAGAATAGTCCCCTGCTATTGAAAGAGCTGGGACATAAAAACATAAAGTGTAAATTATGAATCACTTGTTTTAGGTCTGATGTTAAACAGCCTAGCACATTCTGGTGAAAAGAAGATGTTATTATGTTGATATTGTCGCTGTTTCAAGTTTCCCAAAAGTCATGCCTACCTCTTCCTGAGAATGTTTTAAACTCACCCCAAATGTGGTCCCTGCTTCTTAAGGATTTAAAATCCCTCCTGTTAAGTTTTCAGCCCATCAGTACCTATTTGCAGTGTTCTTCCTGAGTTGTCTTATTTGTTTTTAGTTCTTTTCTCTGTGTATTTGCTGCCCTGTGTTTTGTGAAGCCATCTTTCAGAAGAAAGGATGACTTACCCTCTGTGGGTGTTTACTTTCTTTATGTGAATTTTCAAGTATGAATAGATTAGGAGAATATAGATTTGGGCAAAGGACATGAGGTGGGGGGAATTAACTAATTTTTAAATATTTTGAAATCAGGATGGTGCTGGGCTGACTCTCCAGGTGTTTTTTAAATTTTTCCTCAATTTAATTAGCCAAAGCACTGAGTAGTATTTCTTTCTGATACAGATTTTTAAAACAGCTTAGCTTTCTTTCCCCAGTGTAAATAGCAAGGACTAAGGCTCTAAGCATTGCCTGCAAAATCTAGAAATGTCTGCAGGCTGTTGTGAACAATTCTGGCTCTTTATGGAGAGTTGTTTGGGCTTTTTAGAAACTCATTCAATTGATTGTGAGCGCCTGAGTGTTATCAGGAAAAGGAGCTTTAGAAAATGGTTTCAGAATGTGTCATTTTCTCCTTGGTTTAATCTGAGATAGTGTGTGGGCATGCTGGTATTTTAAAAGGCTAAAAATGTACCTATTGCTGTGCCTTCAAATATGAGGTAGGATTGAACACAGAGAAGAATTTTTCTTGAGTCTCCTGCCTGCAATTCTGCTTTTCTTCCAAGTGGTAATTCTTGGATTTTTAGCAATTTTCTTTCATCCTTTTTTCATTTTCAACTGGTTGGAATGAAGCAAAAACAAATTTTGAAAAGCCACGTCAGCTTTCTATCATTTTGATCTCAATATTTAATGTTTCATAAAATAAAACCCTTGTGTTTTCATTTTACCTAGTTTCATTCCTTTTTTTAATGACACGATTTGTGGTATAAGACTGCTATTTGGTTTCAATATTAATATAAAAGATGAACTACGTGGGTGTCATTTATTTTCAGTAGTAAATAACTCCTTAACCGATTCTTTTACTTTAGCATAATTCAGGTGACTCCTTTAGAATTCTGCTTTGCATGTTCAAACAGTATTTGATGCTTGTGGATATAAAATAAAAATTACATGTTGTGTCATTAAAAGCACCTTTCGTGGGGTCCTGTGGTCAGAATCGGCAACGTCATGTAGTTGGTTTCAAAATCCAATCAGTAGGTTAATCGTTAATTATTCTTTTTTTTTTTTCCAGGAAATTCTGCTTAGGTTGTTTCAGAATTTGAATTTGCTAGAATTCTTTTTAAAAAATCTTTTGTGTGTGTGCGTGCGTGTGTGTCATTTTAATCTTAAAAAGGGGTTAATTTAGCAAGAATAGGTACCTTTTCTGTTTGTATTGTGGCTTCTTCAATTTCTCATAAACTATTTGGTAGCTAAAATGTTGAAAGCAGTTTGGGAACAAAATGTCTGCTTCAACCATGACAAAATTGGCCACAATTTGCCGATTGGGCTGATAACAAAAGCCAGCAACACAAAATAGGTAGAAAAACAGTTTGTTCGGCGATGTGAGACCACTGAAGGTCTTTTTGCATGTTATTTTTTTCATTCTGATGTTTATGTTGTGCTGGCAGAACTTGGAGAGAGGGTTTTTTGGCTCACCCCTAGATTTTGATTAACCGTTTCATCTCATGGATTTCTTTTAAAACTTCAGAAAACCAGCTGCTCACCTGGCAGCTCAGACACACTGGAGTTAAAATCCAGCTTTGCACCTAAACCCCACAGTTCATCCAGGCTCCACCTGGCTGTACGTCTCAAAGCTCAGAATTTGATCTTTCCGGACAGCCCTTAAATCCCCCCCCCCACCTTTTTTCAAGACTTCAACATGGAATATATATGCCTGTGACTGCATTTCTGCCAATGTAAAACAAAAATTACAGTTTGCAGTTTAAAAAAAGTTCTTCCCCCCCGAGCACCCCGTCGACAACAGTTTGAACAATTAAAAGGACACGTTGCCTCTGGTGTGGTCGTCACAGACTGTAAACAAATATTAATGTTTTACAAGAGACAATACATTTTTTTTTCAAGTGATTGAACGAGATAATGGCATCCTCTCTCCCCTCTGTTGTTTTGAGTTCTCCTGCCTTAAATGTGCTGTCTGATGGTCTTTGTGTGTGTGTGTCTTAAAAATCAGATACTCCAGGGCAATAATTAGGATGAGGTTTATGTTTCTACTTATCTAATCTTTGTTTTCACAAATAAATACAAATAACTCAAACTGAAACTTGATGGCTTTGGTGATAATAAAATAGCAGCCACGGGGAAATTTTCTTCATTTTAATGTTCTTTCACAACCCACATTCAGTTTCGGTAGGAAAATTATTAACCTTTTCAACAGCATGCTAAAATATAGGTTCACGATAGACGCCTGAGTATGATTTGCAGGTTTTGGTTCTATTTTGAGATTTTTTTTTTTTTTTGGTGTGCAGAGTTTTTTCTTTTTCTTTCTGTCTTTCTTTCTTTCTTTGTAAAAGACCAATGGCTTTCTTTGACAGCGACAGTCACGACTTGGAGTGCTTTCGTTGGTGGCTTTTCAGCGCGTGCATCTTGCAGAGTGCTTGCCTTGATTTTTTTTATTACGAGGAGGGAAGATTCCTATTTCCTATTCTCCAGTTTCATGCTGTGAAACAGGAAATGTTCTTTCGTCTCAGTTTTTCCTCATTTGAATTCTTGGGTGGACGCTGTGAGTCCCATGGCTCCATTTTTACAAAATCCACGTGAGCCCCCTTTCAGAGAAGGCAGATGTCTCCGGGTGAGGCATCTGACCGACTCCCGGGTGCCTCGGGGAGCCTCATTAAGTGTCCATCAAACCGAAGCGAGTCGGGGCAGTTTGGGCTCTTTGGGAAGGTCTGCAGGGCCAGCAGCTTTTGAATGGGAGGCCAGGGACGCTGGCTTTCCCTAGCTGATGGCTGTTGCCCTTCTGGAAGGAGTAGGGGCGGGTGGGGGGGTGGGGGAGGGCGACGATCAAGTTCTGGTAACTCCTGTCTCGACCTGAAACACACAAGGGGCTGCTCGCCGAGCGGGAGAGGCGGGTGCGTGGGAAGCTCTCAGGGGTCAGTTTCCATCTTAGGTGTCGCCTTCCCCAGGTCTGGCTGGGACAGCCGCACCTGCAGAGAGGGCCCTGGACCGGACCCCTAGCTACCACACACCCTGCCCTGAGTCTGGTAAAGCTGTGCCTCGTGACTCTCAGTGCCCTTTTGGCCCCATCCCCACTGTTTGCAAGCCCCCACCTTCACCCGGGCCCCTACCCTGCCCGCTCCCACCGCCCCCTGCAAAGTGGGACGTGGAAACCGAGGAGCCCTCATTTGATCTGTAACCAACGTGCTGCCACTTTTAGTGTCGAGCCTGGGCTTGTGTTTTTCTTCTTCTTCTTCTCAGACTTCCTGTATGAGGTTAGTTTTTTTTTTTTTGTTAATGATAAACAAACTATTTTTTTAACTTTTTTTTTTTTTTTTTGTCCTGGCCTCGTGTTGCTTCCTACTTGTCCAGCTGTGAGCCTTTGGCCGGCGCTTCCCACCTGGGCATCCTTGGGTGTCAGAGTGAACAGGGCCCAGAGGCAGGGTGGGTTCTGCACCACCCCTCCCTTCCAGGGTAGCAGTGAGGAGGGTCGAGCTGGTGAAGACATTTTCTGTCCTCTTTGAGAGAGATGCCAATAGACACTGATGGCTCAAGAATTCTCCCCAGGCAGAGAGAGTGGGAGAGAGGCGGGCTCCAGTGTGGGAGGTGAGGCTTGGTGAGGATGACGAGGGGGAAATCCCTAGGGCAGGTGGGGTACCCCACGGTGCTCAGTCCCACGCTATACTGATGAGCAGCATCTGGAAAAGGGGATCAAGGGAGGAACTGTGCTGACCTTTCTCCCCAGGTCACCCTGAGAACTTGTGGAAAGTCTCAGATGGCTCCCTGGTGACTTGCTCTTTCCTCCCATTGTGGGGATCTCGGGAGAGCCATCCAGGGACAAGCTTGGGTTGACCAAACTGAGACCATCAGAAAGCGGCCACCCTGCAGTCACCATTGTCCCTGGGACTGAGCCCTCTGCCCAAGTCTCACTCAGTACCAGTGATGATTGGGTGTGCATCTGAATCACCTGGGGGCTTGTGCAAACAGACGTTCCTCCATCCCATCACCAGAGTTTCCAATTTAGAAGGTCAGGGCCTGAACATTTGCATTTCTAAAAATTCTCGGGTGATGCTGCTGGTCCAGGGATCCATGTTGAGAACCACTGGTTAGGGCCATGGGTGGTGGGAAAACCTAAAAGTCTGTAGGTTGCCTCCATTTTCCCTCAAAGGCTGAGATTCCCTTCATGTGTTCTAGCCCAGCTCTAGAGAGGTAAAACCAGCCCTTCTGAGGTCCTTTGCATCTCTCAGTGATGGTATAGATGGGTTACCCGTAATTTTGACCTTTTACAACATTACCCAGACTGTAGATCTGCTAAAGTGTTTTTGAGGTTCAGTTCTTTGAAAAGTGGGCTTTATCTTATCGGTAGAGAAAGTGGCCAGGGTGAGGGGGATGGGATGACTGGCCCAGGAAGTACTCCAGTGAAGCCCAGCACTTGGGTTGCCCAGCCTTATCTCCATTTCCACCTTTTGGCTAAACTGGGTGCCTCTCAGTACCAAAAGGTGAACAAACTGCAGAGAGCCTCAGGAGTTCAGGGTGTGACCTCCTGTTCATCCCAGAAAGAGGCAGAAGGTCAGGATCAGGATGCTGGACTGGGGGCTGGGCACCACGAGGTACCAGCTGATTGTCGAAGGTCCCCTGCCTCCCAGGTGAGAGAGGTGCTCCTTATAGCAGCAGCCTGAGAGGGTGGATGCTAAAGGGAGGATGATAAAGGGAGAGCACACTTTGGAAGCGGTATTCGGCAGATGGGATGAGGTCAACAAAGGGTGGCTGAGAGGACCTGGCTGTGTTCAGGGGACCCTGGGGCAGGCTTGTACTCTGCTCATCGGGTGTTGGAGTACAAGCCTTTCTGAACCATGGGTAGGTTTGTAATGATGTGTGGAACACTTGGCAAAAACTGCTTCTCAGGGGAGGTCCCCCCGGGAAAGGTGCTAAGTCTGCTCAGGGTTATGTGGCTTTATTTCTAAAAGAGGGAGCTCCCCCTCAGACACAAGAGAAGGAGGCCCCTCAAGTGTGGCTCCCCTCTCTCCTGCTCTGACATCTTTAACAACACAAAAGCCTAATCATTTACACTTGGGATCCATATCACTTACTTTAAAATGAGTCTGTGATAAGCAGTGGATGTTTTTGAGTGTGTCCTCTAGGTTTTAACTTTCTGAGAAGTAAAAGCAGTGGACCTCTGAGAGTGAGCCCCTTGGCTTACTGAGTGCACCCTACCCTCCTGGCAGCTGTTTCAGAAGCTCAAAAAGTTGGCTTCCAACCCTGTCTGAATCCAACATGAGTCAACATGAACAGGATGTGAGCGCCTGGTCCATCTTTTTCCCAAGCATGGATAGAGCCCTTGGTGTATTTTGCACGTGGGTGGCTGGGGACTTTGGTTTGGCCTTTCAGCACTGAGGTGTTGGCAGTGCTGTGGATGTTATAGCAGGTTGAACTTTGTGCTTCTTGCTTCCCTTTCTGCCTTGGTACTTACTGCCAGGGAACTAGAGGCTTGGATGGAACTGAGAAGAAATACCCTGACCAGTGACCCATCCGGTCCACGGATGGGTGTCTGAGCTACTGTTCACTCCCCTCTTCAGTTTCCCATGCTAAGAAATGGCTTGGGGAGCATCCAGAAGATTGCCCAGGCTACAATTCTGGCCCCTGAGGAGGACTCATATTCACAGTGTGATATATGTGACTCGGAGACCATCCTTCAGATCCAAAGGAGAGCAAAGCTGGGTATGCACAGTGGGGAGATATAATGGGGGACCCCTGAATTCTAGAAACCTTCAAGACCAGCATAGATCAGCCAAGCTGGGAGTAAGAATTAGGGAGTGACATGTGACCAGAAGCTTCTCTAAGAATATCCCAACAGGGGAGAGGCACAAATGGTCTCTACCCCCTCCTAATGTCCCTGAGGATATGGAATGCCACATGTGTGATCAGCTCTGAATTAGGGGCAAGTCATTTCAAGTTCCTGGCTGCACCATTTTGAGTTTCTTCAATGATAACTAGACAGCCAGTTCAGCACGGAGTCACTTGGGATTGACTTTTGCATGCAAAACTCCCACACAAGCTAGCTCAGGTGTTACAGTGGAAAGCTGGATTTCAGAATCTAGGGATGCAGGCAGGAGAGACCCAGGCCTTGGCCCCACCAGTGGCTTTCCCAGTGCAATTTTAGATTGCTGACTTCCTCACTCTGTGGGTCTGTAAAATGAAGGTTGACCAGATGACCCTACTGGCCCTGCCACGTCTCACTCTGTGATTTTGGTCCAAGTCCACATGGTGGGTGGTGGGTCTGTACCAAGTCCTGGCTGGGCTCTTGCACTTCGGTTTTTCCTCCCACTCAGAAGGAGTGTATAGGTTCCTAAGCTGCCTCTCTATTTCAAATGAAAGGAACCAGGTTTCCCTCGCCACCCATGTCAGCCACTGATGCATTTCTTAGTTCCTCTTTCTCTTTGCCCACCCAGGAAGGTACTGAGTATAAAATCTTGGGCCCAGATTTGGATATTAAGTCACATTAGAAAATGCTAGCTCATAGGACACAAATCGGGAAGCTGGTTTTCCCAGTAGGTCCCCAGAATGTTAGCAACCCCACCCCTGGGTTTGTTGCTGCCACTAGTCTATGAGGCCTTTGAAGAAAAAATAAAGGCTGTGGGAATTTGTGTAAGCTAACTCTTATGTGCAAGGCATTAGGGGAAAGAGATTGAAGAAAAACAATACAGAGTTTCAAGAAATATATACAGACTCTGTGAGTGTTGCAAGGTCTCAGTCTAAGAGAAGCTGTGCTCTCTGCTGCCCAGTGGAACCCCACTGGCAAAGGCTCCTGTACAAGAGGGGTTCTGCTCTAGACATGTTTGGAAAGCACACAAGAAATTAATTTAAATGGCTATCTTCATTTCTTAATTCCTCAGAACCTTCTGCCTGCTCGTAGTTCCTTGGGAACTAATCTCTCGGGGAGGGAAGGAGCTCTTGCAAAATCATGCAGCCCTCCCCCTGCATCCCAACGTTTTTGCAAAAAATTTTGTGCCATTAACAAGTCAGGAAAGGGGGAGGGGCCAGGGCAGCTGGCTTTCCTCATGAACACAGAATGGCATCTGGGGCAGGTGGCATGTGGAGGGCATGGTGGTGACTGTAAGGAAGCTCTGAGCAGTCATGGGCAGTGCCCATCCCTTCTGTGCCCTCAGTAGTGGCTAGTCAGAGAACATGGCTGGGGATAGGGCAGGTATGGCTTTGAACTTGTTCCCATGGCAGTAGTCTTTCCATCCTCTCTTCCTCCTCCAAGTATCTGAACAGCAGATCTCAGTGCAGAGCTGGCATGGAGGTCTCTTTGGGGGAGATGGCGCCATTCATATTTCTGAACCATCCTTACCCTCTGTCTGTCTCTGGAAACTTCCCTTTGCTTGTTTGGGAGAACTAAGAATGAGTTTCCGCAAGCGACGGGCTGCTTGGGAGCCAAACCATACGGGTGATTTAATAGAACCACAGTCATGGGAGCTGTTCTCAGCCCTGTGCTATGCTCAGGATCTTTGCTTGCTCAAGTCCCCACCCCACCCCCATCCCCTTCCCGACTTTCCTTCCCCTCACCTCCCTGAGGCTGCCCCGCACAAGCTTATCTGCTCAGGATGCTTTGATATCCCTGAGAGGCCAACTCTCTTGGATGGAATGAGGAGAGGGGACCAGAGGTTCAGCCACCATCCTCTGCATCCATGCTCTTATTAGGGTACAATTCTTTGGTCACCTCTTTTAAGTCTCTTTGGACCCTTGAGGAGGGGTGCCCAGGGCATCACCTGGGCAAACACAGGGGTTGTCCTCAAAGTCGTGTGTGCATCTTTGGCTCGACCAACAGGAGCATGTGGGGGGCGGGGTGGGCCTCCGTGTGCCCCCAGCTTAGATTTGGACCCAGAGGGTCACAATTGACTTCATCTTTTCAGTAAACAGACAGTGGGCTTCTGGGAACACCTGCCTTTACCGTCTCTTCTGAATTATTTTTAAACAGATGCCCCGTTCCCCGCCCTACCCCCACGCCCTGCCATCACCACCGAAATTTTTGTTGATTATCTCTATTTGAATCGATGCTGATAAATTCAATCCTCTGGCTTACTGTGGCATTTATGATCTGTCTTTCCCTTTTCGGTTTCCATGTACTGGAGTGACTGTGTCTCAATGCGGTTGGCAGTGACCTGTGTTTTTCATGCATGTTTTTGTTTCAGAATAACTGGGAGATGAAACAGGAAGCCCTATGACACACTTGCTCGAAAATGACACAGGCACAGAAAAATCAGGACTCAGCCCCTCCAGCACCTCCACCTGCTGCCCACAGCTGGAGTGCAGGGGACAAGTTGGGCCTGGGACCTGATTCCGACGGCCAGGGACTCCAAGGGCCTCTGAGTTTGCTGATGATGTGTCTGCGACATTGTGGTTGGGGTCTAGTCTGGGCAGTTTTCTACTGATCTGGCCAGTCTCTGTGTCCTAATCCCCTTCTCTTCATTAAAAGCATAACTAAAGAAACATGGATTGTTTGCTTATTAGTAATATTTAAACATTAATTTAAAGGATGCCAAATAACATTGGAGATGAATTTCTATAGGACCACAAGGAAACCCTGCCATAACCACAGAGATCATTGTGAGAGCTTGAGATGCGTGATGAACTCGAAGCTCTTATTACTCAGCCTTGTTTGCTCTGCCTTTCTTCTCTCTCTAGAAGCCCTCTCTAGAGTCAGTATGGGCAGGTTGACTTTTGAGAAAAACACTGGGAGATATTTGGAAGGCTCTTCCCACACCCTCTCTGATCATGACCTACAAATGGTGCCCTCCAGTCATCACCAACCTTGAACTTGAACCTTGGGCATTGCTGGGTTTTCGCTCCCCAAGGGAAGGGGGTGCTGGGCAGTTCATCACGGTCAGACAGCACAGTCACATTCCTTGGATGCTCTGACTTCTTCAACCCACCCTTCACATTTGAGCCCCTGGAACTGGCAACTAAACAGTTATTTTATGTTTATTTTTAATTAAAAAAAAATCAGCTGCACCTGCAGCATGGGGAACATCTTGAGTCATGGATGGAACTCTCACCACAGCAGTGATGACATCAGATCCTTAACCTGCTCAGCCACCAGGGAACTCCTAAATGTTCCTTAAACTCGTAAACATCAGCCTTTTTTCTTCAGTGTCCCACTCTCTCCTCCAACCCTTAGAAGGACAGCTCTATCCTTCTGGGGACCAGGCCAAAGAGGCCATGAGGAGTTCCCTTTCAGAAATGCCAGTCTGTCTTCACATTGAAGCTTGGCAGACATGCAAGAATAATTTAAAATGACCATGTTGTGCTGTTTCACACATCTCAGAATTCATTCGTCAATAGACTGTAAAGATCCTCTCAAAACATCCTATGGCCCAGCGCATGGGATGCATATCCGGGTCTCAGTGCAAATGTCCCCAACTCAGGGGGGGCCTCTCTGACCACCTCTTCTGAGAGTCCTCCTCCCCCTACAATTATCCTACTTTCATTTATTAACTAGCTGTTGCCTTTCAGATTTCATCTCTATAAAGGCAGGTTCCGTCTGTCCCCAGCACCTGGTACTCTGCTCCGTAATTTTGTGTTGACTGGATCCATTATCTTATTGCTTCTCAGAGTGATGCTGTTCAGTGGAGCAGTCTGGCTTCCTAACCACCGTTTGGTGAATGAGGAAATTGTGAATCCATTTATTCTGATGCACTAAAGAGGTAAATGGAATAGTCCTGGAGAGGACCAGCCTTTCTGCCAGGACACGGCCCACCAGGAAAACTTGATCATGAGCACTCTGCTCTCTGGATAATCAGATTCTCATGGGAAACCAAGCTGTGCATTGCTAATAAACATGCCTCAATTGAATTGTGTTTGCTGATTCTGGAAGATTGTAGGTGACTGTATAGTGGAGAGAGGTGTCCTCTCTGAGGGGTCTCATCCTTGCTCTGCCAGCCCTTGCCTCTGGTGAGTCGCCAAACTGCTCTGGATGCTAATTTCCTTAGCAGAACCCTAGGAAAACTGATGAAGCTGTCGCCAAGATTGCGCCCTGCGTGGAGGTTCTTTTTTTCCTCCTCAGCTGGTTCCATTTCTTGGGTTCTAGGAGAGGAGGAGGCAGTGCAGAGGAGTATCATGGGGCAGTGGAGACAAAGCCCTGAGAGTGCCAGGAATCCAGCCCAGTCCTGGGTTTGTGGACGCGCCCCGGGGACTGGGGGTTGGAGGCAGTGCTCACGCAGACCTCGGTGGTCAGAGCAATGGTTCTGAACCCAGGCCAGATCTTAGAATTATCCAGGAGTTTCAAAGAGCCCAAATGCCCAGGCTCTAGAGGACTAATCACACTAGAATTTGGAATGGGGGTGGTGGTGGAAGGAAGACATCACTATTTTTAAAAACTCTCCAGATAGATCCCCATGCAGCCAATGTTGAGAACTGTTGATTTGGGGCTATATTGTCCAAGAGGGTAGCCACTAGCCATGAGTGCCTACTGAAAACTTAAAATGTGGCTGGTGTGACTGTGGACCTAGCCTTTTAAGTCCTTTTGATTTTAATTAATTGGAATGTCAAGAGCCACTTGTGCCTTATGGCCACCATCTTGGACAGCACAGGTAATAGAACACCTGTATTGTCCCAAAAAGTTCTACCAGTCAGCATAGGAGACTCTGATGCTGGTAACTGCCAAGTGAAATCACACTGAAGCCAAAAGATGTTTAAGGTAATTATCCCTGTCTGTTGCCTTTACTAAGGCCTGCTCTCCTGTCTTGGGCTTGCAGTGTATTTTTTGCCTACCTTTTGAGTGTATTTTTTGCCTACCTTTTGTGCAGCAACAAGAATGGTAGAATTGAAAGGAATTTAAAATAACTTGCCAAAGGCTAAGCACCCAACCAAGGTCATGTGACATCCACTCTGGCTGTTTACTCCGTCGGTGGCATCTTTGAAGACCCAGGCCCTGGCAAAGGTTGTTTCTGGTTGATTATTCAATTACTATGCTCCCGGAATGTAGGACAGTGGGCCTTCCAGGAAGGAGTTCTGGAAAAGCAGATTGCCAGAGGAGGCATCTGGAGTGTTGGAGGCATTTGGGATTTTGAGATGAGCTCCGCGAGCTCTACATGTGTGGGGTTAGAGCTGAAGAAGCAGAAGCCAGCGCTGAATCACTTTCTGCTTATCGCTCGCAGACTGTCAGATTTTTTTTTTCTTTTTTTGGAGGGAAAGCACCTTACAACAAATAATAATACTATTTTGAATTTCAGAGCTTTCCCTTTTTCGAAGCACTTTACCACCTCTGACTGATTTTGTCCTCACAACAAGGCCATCCCATAAGCAGGGAAGGGATTTTTCGGGCTTGTCTCACCCCCACCCCCCAAAAAAAGAGCTTCATATGATGGAGAGTGGAAGAGTCAAGGGGAAGGCTCAGAGGTGTGGTTTTGTCATCTCTGGCCGTGCTCAAGTACGTAGCAGATGGAGCAGAGTCAAGTGTACCCAGATCCTACGGCAGACTGGGGTTTTAAAGACTAAGAGGACTTTACATATGTTCTGTCTTGTTTTAGCCCTGCTTTGCACCTCCTGTGAGTTGATGCTTTGAGGCCATTTATTCCGCGGAGGTTTGTGTGATTTGTAAAGTTGATAGATATGCCTTCAGTGTTTCCCTGCATGTTATTTCTTAAGTGGTGAGGGGAAAGGACATAGAACAGGACCCTATCTCCATGGAAACGGTCCTGTTTCCCTCCAAAGGATGTAACTGGTGCAAAACCAGCCACAGACCGACCCGGTCCCCTTTGAGTCTCTGAGCCTCTCTGTGCAGAGAGCTGCAGAGAACCATTTCAGCCCACACTTGCCAGAGGGGAGGGAGCACTGACTAGTCTGTCCAACTGAGACCTCACAGGTGGCCAGCCTGGCTGTCTCCTGGGGCCAAAGTGGGAATAGAGGTCACAGGACTGACACAGGACCTCGTTGGGATGCTCATTCTACCAACTGTGACTTCTGGTCACACCATCACCTGGCCCATCTTTTGTCTGTTACGTACACAGGATCCTATGAGAAGTTTTCAGATGCTTTACTGAAAGCAAGACACACTTTCTGGGGCATTCCCCTAATTGACTGTTCTGGTGAAGCTCGTCAAAACAGGAAATGAGGTTAGCATGGAATGACTTTCTCTTAGAGAACTCGAGTTGCCTCTTCAGAGACCACCACTTTCTTCCCAAATGCCTGCGAGTCTTGCCTCAAGCCTCTTCTGGGTTTGCCCGGAAGCTGGAGTGAGTCTGCTCTTCTGTGGTTTTCAGAACCTATTCTTTTGGAAAATGGTGGTGCTATTTGCTTATTTCCCCATTTTCCAGACCCTCTCCCTTTCACGCTAGTAGTCTCCCTAAGGTTTTTGCAAGTTGCTCTGAAAGAAGATCTGCATGTAACTTCAGTCACAGCCAAAACGTGGGTGAGCCAGGGGCTCCGAGCACTTGACCAGGCTGGAGGTGCTTACACCTGGCTCCCCACCTGGGCTCCAGGTAGCTTCATTCCCAGGCTGGTTGATCCATACCTTCCCTTTGCATCATAGGTGCCAGTAAGAGAAAACTAATCCAGTTGACGTGGCAACTTCATGGGGACCATCCACGCACCTCCCGTGCTCCCCACCTGAGCGTCAGGTTCAGAAATGCCCTGTAATTGAAATAGCTGGGTCTAGCTTCCCTTGTGTGAATCCACACATCGAGTTCTGACTCCGTTTCAAGAGCCATGTGGGTTGCCTAGTTTAGGTGAGCTGCAACACGCTTACGTGGGCTGAAGCTTTCTGACAAATGGCTCTACTTGAAATTTCTAGATTTCAGTGTCTTTTTGTTTGTTACGACTGAAGTACTTTTGAGTCACGTTTGCTTTGATCCAGTGGAAGGGAGTCAACCTGGGGAAAGTCTAGCAGTGACTCAGGTATCTGGAGTGTAGTGATGGCTCCAGGTGTGAGGCTTATGCTCTCTCTTGGAGGTCTCCCTGTGCACGATGCTCTCACTCTTGTCATCCCAGGTCTGTTTCTCCTTTTCCGGCACTTATTCAAACCTCAGAAGCCATCTTCGTCCCCGTGGCTAGGTTGGGGTACAACCAGTCCACACCCCCTCCTTCAGCCAAGTGTCTCTGTCTCACTCTCCCCAGGTTTATGGGTTCTGAGTTTTCAGTGATGATTGTCTAAGTAAAGGGATTAATAAAGATGGAACTTTAGGAGTTTCTGTTGGCTCAGAAGGTTAAGAATCCATCTAGTGTCCATGAGGATGTGGGATTGATCCCTGGCCTCAATTAGTGGGTTAAGGATCCGGTGTTGCCGTGAGCTGTGGTGTAGGTCACAGATGCGGCTCGGATCTGGCACTGCTGTGGCTATGGTATAGGCCAGCAGCTGCAGCCTCAATTCAACCCCTAGCCTGGGAACTTCATGTGCTGTGGGTGAGGCCCTAAAAAGAAGAAAAAAAAAATAGTCACCTTTAGAATACTCCCAGCACACTCAGTGGTTCACAACATTATTTCAAGTCCTCATAACAGGCCTCAGAGGTGGGATTATTATCCTTTTGCTTCTGTTAAGAAAATTGAGTATCGGAGTTCCCATTGTGGCTCAGTGGGTTAAGGACTTGATGTAGCCTCCACGAGGATTCAGGTTCCATCCTTGGCCTCGCTCAGTGGGTTAAGGATCCGGCATTGCCGCAAGCTACAGTATAGGTCACAGATACGGCTCGGATCTGGCATTGCTGTGGTCATGGTGTAGACCTCAGCTCCAGCTCTGACTTGACCCCTAGCCCAGGAACCTCCATATGCTGCGGTGTGGGCTTAAAAAGAAAAGAAAGTACTAATTTGCTCCAAATCACAAAATGTGATGGTGCGTCCTGGGTTTACATCCGGAGTGGTCTGGCCCCACCCATCTCTCTGTCAGGCTGCCTCCTCGTATTTGATAACTATGTAAAAGCAAATGCTGTTTTTCCTTACAGAGGACTGTGATCAGTAAGATCCAGTTGGAAGGAAGATACCAGAGCATCACTGAAAACAGGGTGATTGGGAGTCACGTGATCTGTGCTGAGTCCTGTCCTGTCTTGAGGCAGCAGCCCTGTGGGCAGGTGGCAGTCACTGAGCCTCTTCTGGGGTGACTCAGTGGCCGTGTTGGTCCTGCCTCCCCCAACAGAAGGGCTGGGGTGCAGACAGACGTGTTCTCTGAAAACTGCCTCATTCTCAAAGTGGGGGGGTGGGGGAGGGTGGGTCAAAAAGGCAGTGGCCCCACCCTGGCTTCTTGGCACCAGAATCTGCTTTTCTACACAAGATCCCAGGAGACTGAGGAGCACAGCTGTTCGCTCTGCTCTCTGGGCCCCTTGAGGTCAGCACTCTGTGGTAACACCTTTCACCTCCAAAGCCCAACATATGCCTGCCTGACGTAGGTGGTGAGTAAACGCTGGTAAAGTGAATTTGGTCTTTATTCTTCTGAGGAGCTTGTGGGGTGGGGGGGTGGAGTCATTGACCAAGGCTCCTGGGGCCCCAGGGCAGCCCTCCACCCCTCAGCTCACAGCAGGGCCATTCTCTGAGGCAGGAGTTCAATGGTAATGACCCCAACTGGTATCCATGAGGATATGGGTTTCAATCCCTGGCCTTGCTCAGTGGGTTAAGGATCTGGTGTTGCTCTGAGCTGTGGTGTACCTCACAGACATGGCTTGGGGATCCCGCATTGCCATGGCTGTGGCGCAGGCCGGCAGCTACAGCTCTGATTTGACCCCTAGCCTGGGAACTTTTTTTCCATGGGTTGAAAAAATAAGGAGCTGACTTTCATGGGATGGTTGAAGGAAAAAAGAAATAAAGAATCAAAGAGGCAGAGAAGGGGGTGGGGCTATGGAACCAGGAGGAGAGTTCCACCAGTGGAAGTGGTCGTTGCTGCTGTTTGTGGAGGAAAAGCCAAAGTGAGGGGAATACATGACCCCAAACTGTTAATGTTCTGTCCCCAGCTCCTACCCATTTTTATTCTGTTATTTTTTATCTTTGGAGCCTCTAGAGGGAGCAGAAGACAGCTCTGGTCTGTCTGGAATGACTGTCCCTGATCCCTTTAGGGGAGGAAACCAAGTGCCCAGTGGGCCAGGAGGATCCCATCCTGGACGTCAGTTAGTGCCTGGCAGTTCCTTTGGCCTCAGCCTTCCACTCTCAAACATGTCCTGGTTTGGACAAGAAAATCTGTGTTCACTCCATCTGTAGGTCACATTTTATCCGCTTTTTAATTTTCCCAAGAAGTTGTTATACACACACTAGCTCCTGTACACACCTGCCATGTTTTCCAGAATGCAGGGGTGGGGGGGCTTGGCAGCTCAGCCACGGTTCTGGTGGGGACCCTCTGCCCTCGAGTAGGCAGAGTCAACAACGGGAGTAAGAATGAGTGTGTGTGCGTGTGTATGTGTGTGTGAGTATTGTGGGGTGCAAGTGGTACCTGTAAGGTACATGTGTGAGTGGTGTGTATATGTGGTGTACGTGTCTGGGCATGTGTGTGTGGGTGTGTGTGTGTGGTGGATGTGATGTGATGTGGGGAGGGATTGTGGTAGATGTGAGCTGGGCACCTCGGGCACATGTGAGTGGTGTGGGCATGTGTGCAGGTATGGTGCCTGGATGGACGGGTAAGGGTGTTTGTTTCCGTGTGTGGTGCACATGGTGTACAATGTGCCTGTGACTGGATGTGAAGATGGGCCATGTGTGGGGTGGGTAGAGGTGTCTCTGGCTTATGTGTTTGAGTTCTGTGTGTACGTGTGGTCTGTGTGCTTTTGAGTGTGGGTGTCTTTGGCACATGAGCAAAGATATGTGGGGTGCAAGCCTTTGGGTGCCTGTGGTGTGTGTGTGGTGTGGTGCATGTGTGTGTGCATTTGTGGAGCTTGTGGCTCATGTGTGGGTATCTATGGTGTGTGTGAGAAGGTGTGTTTGTGTGTGGAATGGGTATGAGAGGTGTGTTTCTTGAGCCCTCGAGGGTCGTCCAAAGATTCCCTTCAGACATGCAAGAGTTCTGTGTGACCCACCGAAGGGGAGGCCTCTGGTCCCTGGGGAGGGGAGGCCCATTGGGGACCTCAGGGGAGCCACTCTGAGAGGTGACACAGACAGGAGGGAGGGGGACACATTCCAGGACTCTGGAGAGCATGCCCTGGGCCACTTGCATCTGAGGCCCTTGAGGGCAGGCCTGAGCCGCATTGTTCACACACAGCTTGTGACGGGCACAAAGTAGGGCTGCAAGAAGGATGTGCTGAGGGCAGCTTCACCCAGATGGCAGCCCCTTCTCTCTGTACCACTCGCTGACACAGGGCACAGGAGAAGTGCTTCCGGCTCTGCATTGCACACCCAGTGTCTGTGTGAGAGGAGAGGTGAGCTCCCTCCTCCAGCCCTTGGTCCCCGGCGGGCCCCCAACACCACCTTCTTCTGAACACACTGCAGAACCCCCACTCTAGGTCATGGTCTGGTTTCTGCAATGGTCAGTGCGGCGGCAAGATGCTGACCATGGGGGAGGATGGCCGGCCCAACCCATTGCCTGGCTGTCGCCTCCTGCCCCAGCTGGGAGAGTGTTGCTCACATTAGGTAAGGGCCACCTGACTTGCCCTGACCTTTCTCTTCCCGAGGAAGGACAACCCAGGAAGGAACTTTTGAGCACATGGTCAGGGCTAGCGCCCTTCCTCTGGAGCCGAAGAAATGGAGATTCCACCAGTTCTGGAACTCGATCACTTGGGTCCCGGTTCTGGTTTTGGTCTGTGTGGTCTCTGCATGTTTGATCACTTTGAGCCACAGTTTCCACATCCATCAACTCTGGAGAATAACCCTTCTGATGCTGGCACAGAATATTTGCCACAATGTAGGAAAGCACTTAGCCTAACACCAGGAACAGAGTACAGACTCAGCAAATAATGACAACCATGGTTATTATTTCAATCCTTAAACAGAATTAAAAAAGTAATAGATGTATCAGAAAGTGGTAGAAATACACCATCAGGAGTTCCCCTCGTGGTGCAGCGGAAACAAATCCAACTGGGAACCATGAGGGTGCGGATTCGATCCCTGGCCTCATTTAGTGGATTAAGGATCCAGCGTTTCCGTGAGCTTTGGTGTAGGTTGCAGATGCAGCTCGGATCTGGTGTTGCTGTGGCTCTGGCGTAGGCCGGCAGCTATAGCTCCGATTAGACCCCTAGCCTGGGAACCTCCACATGCCATGGGTGTGGCCCTAAAAGGACAAAAGACAAAAAGAAAAAAAAAAGAAAAAGAAAGAAATACACCATCAGCAAAAAATGCTCGGATGGGGTCCTAACGACCTAAGCCATAAAATCCTACCAAAAGGAAGAAAAGAGCTATAGAAAGCAGGGGAAGCAGAGACAGCAGTCTCAGAAAATAATAACAGTAATAATAAAAAAAAAATAGTGGCTAAGGGTACAAAGGAGCCGTGCGGGGCCAGCCAGCCAGAGCACAGCTTCCTCTCCTCTGCTGGCGACAGCGTGACATGGGGGCCGATCCTGAATCTGCAGAGCCTGACGCAGTAGACTGGGGACGCTGATTTGCTTTAATGTAAATATTTTGATGTCTTTCTTTTCCCTGAACTTTTAACCTTGCTGGTAAACAGGGTACATACAGTAAATGAATTGTATTTCTGAGAACTGCCTTTTGAGGAAATAGGAAGAAAAAAAGGATTTTTATTAGCTAATTGTCAGTCTCGTGCATGATTGAAAGAAAGCCTCATTATTCTGCTTCTTCACCCTGCTTCAGGAGACGCTTGGTCACCAAAAATTAAAAACCAAACTTTAAAGTGTATAAGCCCACCAATTCAAAAAATAGCAAACATCAGACATTAAAAGGAGAAAAGTCATTCTGTGGAATGTTTCTGAGACAAGAAAAACAACCAATCCAAGCTCCAGTTTGTTGTTTATAATTAGAAACTCCATTTCCCTTCAGGCGTAGGCGCTGGCTCGCCACCCCACCCCACTTCCAGCCCTTGTAACTTCTGAGATGTTGATGGTTGTGGAGAGACAGTCCCAAGTCCTGGCAGCAAAGATTGAGCTTTAAGACACCCGTATAATAGCCTCTTTTTCTCCAGGCAGGTGGCTGACAGCAGTCTTTGTTTACTAACATTGTCCCGTGGTGGATTGTGCAAGAGTATTTTGTGATAAAGGAGAAGCAGGACAGGGAAGCAACCAGACCAAGGAGGACCTGGGTTGGAGCACGAGCTTTTCACTTGAAACTGTCATTTAACCTCTACCCTGTAATCTGCTTAACTGTTAAGTGAAGAGAGTTCCTTTGGGCTTTCAAGCCTCAGGGAGATGTGGTCAGAACAGCAGACCTGTAACTTGCTTTGAAATAGCTGGAGGAAAGGAGACACCCTCTCCCTGTCAAGTTGTGATGGGGTCACATTGACCTCCGAGCTGAGGATGGCAAGTCCTTGAAGGTTCCTAAGACCTAATAGTGACCTCAGCCTCAGAACAACTCTGCCTCTCCTGGCTACATATATATATATATATATATATATTTTATTTTATTTTTAAGGCCGCACCTGCAGTGTATGGAGGTTCCCAGGCTAGGGGTTGAATTGGAGCTGCAGTTGCCGGCCTACACCACAGCTACAGTAACGCCAGATCTGAGCCAAATCTTCCATCTACACTACAGCTCATGGCATCGCTGGCTCCTTAGCCCACTGAGCAACACCAGGGATGGAACTTGCATCCTCATGGATACTGGCTGGGTTCTTAACCCAGTGAGCCACATGGGAACTCCCCGATTTAAAAAAAAAAAATTTTTTTTAATTTATGCCTGCACCTGTGGCATATGGAAGTTTCCAGGCTGGGGACTGAATCTGAGCTGCAGCTGGGACTGGAGCTGCTGCAGTAAGATTCTTAACTCACTGTGCCACAGTGGGAACTCCTCTCCTGACTTTTGTATCTCCAACTCTTCTGTCTGTGCCGTTGCCAGCTGGTAGAGTCTGTCTTTCAAAATGTGTTCCCATTGGAAGGGAAGCTGAGGACATTGAGAATAAATATTTCAAGTCTCCTAAGATACAGGGCAGGACTCTTTTTTTTTTTTTTTGTCTTTTGTCTTTTGAGGGCTGCACCCGTGGCATATAGAGGTTCCCAGGCTAGGGGTCTAATCGGAGCTGTAGCCTCTGGCGTGCACCACAGCCACAGCAACGCCAGATCCAAGCCACGTCTGTGACCTACACTATAGCTCACGGCAACACTGGAATCTCAACCCACTGATCGAGGCCAGGGATTGAACCTGCAACCTCATGGTTCCTAGTTGGATTCTTTTCCCCTGCGCCACGATGGGAACTCCAATATAGGACTGCTAAGAAAGTTTCTTCCTGCCTTCTTAAAAGAAGGAGGAAGAAGCAGAGAAGGAGGTAGAGAAGATGAAACAAATTACCAAAACTTAAAGAAAATCTGTTTATGTATTTTATCTGTTGAGGTATCATTGATGTACAATATTATATAAATTTTAGGTGTTCAACATAGTGAGTCACTGCTTTTAAGGGTTATTTTCCACTTATAGTTATTGTAAAATATTGGCTATATTCCCTCTCTTGTGCAATATATCCTCATAGCTTATTTACTTTAAATCTTGCGGTTTGTACCTCTTAATCAACACCTATCCTGCTCCCCTGCCCCCGCTGGTAACCACCGGTTTGTTCTTTATATCTGCGAGTCTGCTTCTTTTTTATTATATTCACTAGTTTTTTTAAATTATTATTTATTTATTTATTTGTATTTTTGCCATTTCTTGGGCCGTTCCCTCGGCATATGGAGGTTCCCAGGCTAGGGGTCGAATCAGAGCTGTAGCCACCGGCCTACACCACAGCCACAGCAACACAGGATCTGGGCGTCGTCTGCAGCTTACACCACAGCTCACGGCAACATTGGATCCTTCACCCACTGAGCAAGGCCAGGGATTGAACCTGAAACCTCATGGTTCCTAGTCAGATTTGTTAACCACTGAACCACGACGGGAACTCCATAGTTTGTTTTATTTTTTAGATTCCACATATAAGTGATACCACACAGTATTTGTCTTTCTCTGCCTGACTTATTTCACTTAACATAATACCCTCTAGGTTCATCTGTGCTGTTGCCAATGGCAGAATTTCATTAGTTTTCATGGCTGAGTAGTACCCAACTCTGTGTGTGTGTGTGTGTGTGTGTGTGTGTGTGTGTGTAAAACACATCTTCTTGATCCATTCATCTGGTGGAAGGACATGTAAGTTGCTTCCATGTCTTGGCTATTGTAAATAATGCTGCTACAAACAATGGGTTGCATGTATCTTTCAGAATTCGTGTTTTCATTTTTTTCCGGGTATATACCCAGGAGTGGAATTGCTGGATCCTATGGAAATTCTATTTCTAGTTTTTCGAAGGCCCTCCATCCTGTTTTTCCATGCTGGCTGCACCCATTTACATTCCCACCAATTTTAAAGATGGGCTTGAAACAAACCAGAAAGTATATTAAGAGAGGCAGCTCATGAGAAGTCAATTCCTAAGGCTCTGGGTTTCTATCATTCTCCCGTCCTTCTCTTTCAGTATAAAGAATGGGCTAAAATCCAGAATGGGATAGAAATGAGATTATTTTTATCTGATGGACAACCTTATCCTCCGAATCAGATCTTCTCTGTGCTTGTAAAGCGCCCTGTCTCTAGGCACCTCACGTCTGTAAATGTTATGAACATACATACGTAGGGATACTGCTCGGCAGAAAAGCCTACGGAAGTCTGCAGTCCCCTGCAGTTTATGGGGAGTTAGTTCTGGGAGGCCCTGAGCTGGCTGGCCTTACCAGCAAACTGCTCCCCCCACTGCAATAGCTCTGCAGACCACCACTCTCCCAAAGCAAACAAGAGGAGACACTGGTAAATACTACAGAATGGAACCTTCCTCCATTTCCCAACCTTTCTAGTGGACCAAAGTATCAGTCAGTGTAATGTTTGCTGGGACCAGTAAGTCTGAAGATTCATTTGTAAGGCTGGGGAAATAAAACATTTTTGAGAAATTCAATTGCCTGTGGTTAGTACTGTACCCCCCCACATTCATTTCAAACTATTTATTTTCTTTAAAAAAGTGTTTATTAAACACTAGCTGTTTATGATACTGTGTTCGTTTCAGGTGTACAGCTTTAGAGTCTTTTCCATTATAGATTGTTACGAGATATTGAATAGAGTGCCCTGTGTTCTCCAGTAAACTCGTTGTTTATGTATTTTAAATATAATAGTGTGTATCTATTAATCCCATACTCCTAATTTATCCCTTCCCCTCCCCATCCCACTCTGGGAACCGTATGTTTGTTTTCTAGGTCTTTGAGTCTATTTTGATTTTGTACATAGGTTGAATGGCATTCTTTTCATTTCCAACTATCGAAATTGGAAAAACTGTCTGCTGTTTTAGGGTGCACTTATTATCTTGAAAATAAATCATTTCATTGTGGTGGTGCTTGTTGTTCCTGCTCCAGTCAGTAGGTTGGTTCTTGTATCCATAGGGTTCTTCTGTCCTGGGCTCCTAGTCACAGCTAGGCTGATGGTTCTCCAGCCAGATGATGAAATAGGAGTTTTTAAGGCAAAGACTGCATGGGCGGTGTTACTAAATATAGCGCCTGTGTATGTGCACATGTGTGTGTCTCTCTCAAAAGTGCTTTGTAAAAATTACATAAATACTGGTTTGGAAGTTGCGGTGTGCCCTGAGAAAGGTCGATTTGAAAGTATTCATTCCATTGGTAAATGCATCTTCCCCGAAAATTCATCACTACAACTGCCGGTCCCAATGAAATCTCCTTAGGCTCTCCTTTCCTAAACGCTTATTGGGAAAAGGACCCTCCCCCCTCGTGTGGCAAGTTGGGGGCTGTTGCTTTGAGTCTAACTCCCTATTTCTTTCATAGTTCAAACAGGGAAATTCTAGTGTTTACTGGGCCAGGGGTGGGGGTGGGGGGAGAGGAGTACCTACTTTCTATCTGTTGCACCACCCTGGCTTAAGTGACAAAACAAAGGCAAGTCCTGGAAAGCCAGGACTCTTAAAGAAAAGGTGAAATTATGGTCTTAATTTTAGGCAAAACCTTCAAATCCTTTGAGTAACATGTTGGGGTGTCATTTAGATCCTCCCACACACACTGCTGGGAAAAATAGAAAGATCTGTAGCCTGACTTATGCCTGTGATTGTAACTTCAGCTTAAAATACAGTCTCCTCTGATTCCTCCCTGAACTCAAGGAGATATACATCTTTCCACCAAATTGAGACAAGAATCTAATATTTATTGAAAACTTTTGAGCACATTTGTTCAAAAAAGTGCTTCCAATCACTCATCAGAGGCCCAATGAAGCTACGAATAGCTTCCTCCCCATTTTAAGTATTTTTTGTTTTCTGGTTGCATACTCAGTGTATGGAAATTCCCAGTCCAGGGACTGAATCTGAGCCACAGCCGTGACCTACACCACAGCTGCAGCAACGTTGGATCCTTTAACCCATTGTTCGGGGACTAGGGACCCAACATATGGCTCTGCAGAGACTTTATTGCAACACAGCAGGAACCCCAGCTTCCTCCCCTTTTTTTTGCTTTTTGCTTTTTTAGGTTCAGCGTGTGGAAGTTCCCAGGCTAGGGGTCAAGTTGGAGCTGCAGCTGCCGGCCTATACCACAGCCACAGCAACACCAGATCTGAGCCTTATCTGTGATCTGCACCATAGCTCATGGCAACGCCAGATCATTAACCCACTGAGCAAGGCCAGGGATTGAACCCCCATCCTCATGGATACCGGTCAGTTTCATTTCTGCTGAGCCACAGTGGGAACTCCCCTCCTCATTTTTAGTGGAGAAATGAGTCAGAGAAGGCAAGTGACTTGCCCCAAATGACCCAGTTAGGAAGTGGCAAAGCTGGTACTCAGAGTGGGTTTATCTAACCAAACAGTTTTAAAAAGTGAACTTAGTTTGTGAAACAAACTTGTGGGTTGGTATTATCGTCTCCAATTTCACCAATCACTAGGCCCAAGGCCAAGTCATACACAAGTCATACAAGAAAGATCAGCATGATGCAGAACAGAGAAGACGATAAAGGTTCCTGGGAGCTTCCTCCACGCTGTGTGTCCAAGTGCATCATGGATGCTGCTCCCGCCACCTCATAAAGGAATCCCCTTCTGGAACGGGCTCCTCTTTGAGGGATGGTGCCTTTGCCTTGCTCTGTGGGCTCAGAAGGCTCGTTGGGCGTGCACTGGTGCAGAAACATATGGCGCCTCCTTCTCTGCGTCTTATCACTCAAAGGAGGTATGAAAACTTGGTGACTGGAGGCCTTCTTTTCTGGAGTCACCAGAGTTCAGTTCCAAGGACCTGAAAGAAAATGCTCGGCATGGAGCTTGGAGGCTTCCATCAGGGATTCTTTGAGTCCCTCTTGGTGGCACAGCAGCCAGATGCACCCATTCAACACTGGGCCTATGTGAGTGGCACTGAGCATAATGTCTTGGGCAAAGCAATGCAGTCCCTCCGCCCTGCAATAACCACCTGTCCTGGTGACAGCTTCTTCCAGCCAGTTCTTCAGTTGAGCGCAGAATGGTGAGGGTCAAATACAGGATCTGTTCTTCTTGCCCGTGAAGACTATTTTTTTGCCCTGTGCCCATGGCATGCAGAAGTTCTGGAGCCAGGGATCGAACTTGTGCCATAGCAGTGGCAGCAGTGACAACGTTGGATCCTTAACCTGCTGAACCAGCAGGGAATCCATGAGGTAAGGTCCTAGGAGCTCCCTGGTGGCCTAGCAGGTTGAGGGCCAGGCCTTGTGCTGCTGCTGCTCGGATAATGCTGTGGTTCTGGCCCTGGAACTTTGGACATGCTGCAGGGCTTAGCCAATAAGTAAATAAATAAAGTGTTATCTTAAAAAAAAAAAAAAGCTCTGCACACTCACCCCAAATTGGGACCTTGATCATTGTGGGCCGACAATTGTGGAGAGAGGGAGGGAAAACCCTCCTTTCCCTGAAAGTTCCCATCCATCCTTGAATAAACATCATCCATCTATGGCAGCCACTGGCTGCCCATCCTCCAATTAGCTCCTGCTACAGTTTTAGCTTCAAATCTTAATGCCCCAAACATGTAGCACAGGTCTGATTAATGAGACGACTGTGCCAAACTCAGGATCAGAGAGCGGCTCCCGGTCTCTTCCTTT
Source organism: Phacochoerus africanus (assembly GCF_016906955.1). Lineage (NCBI taxonomy): Eukaryota > Metazoa > Chordata > Mammalia > Artiodactyla > Suidae > Phacochoerus > Phacochoerus africanus. The sequence continues at coordinate 48,747,434 of NC_062548.1, forward strand.
ACACCCTGTGGCTTAGCAACCACTTCGGCAAATTTCCCCGTGAAATAGACAAGGCGACTGAGTGCAATAAAAACTAAAGGCTGTGGCAGATAAATATCAGCGTCTCTCCAGGCCATCCTCGCCATGTGACAGGGGTCCTCTGGAATCCTAAATGCCCTGTCGTGAATGCCAGGGTCAAAGGCACCCATGCTTTGCTTTGCCCAGCAGTCCTCTTCAGTCTGTAAGATCACTTACAGGACCAGCTCCTTTCTGGGAGGTAGAGTGATTTATATGTGGAGTAGCCAGATGTGTCCTAGTTCCGTGTGACATGATTGATGCCCACACATGACATTTGAGAATGGGGCTGAAGGTCACACTCAGGAGGTGACCTGAATTAATACTGAACATCCAAACAGGAGAGAAAGGGGCTTTTGTCTTGCTCAGACATTGTCAGGCCCCCTAATATGATTCTGGGCCCCTTGCATTTTTCCCAGATGGAAACCATATTTACTGAGCTCTTTCCTGCATGCTGGGCCCACTTAACAAGCAATGCTGAAGCTTCTGAGAGGTGCTTTAGGCCTCTGCACACATCATCTTATGCATCCTCCACAACAACTCTGTCCAGGGGATGAATTATCTCCAGGATTCTCACACATGATTAAGCTGAGGCTTAGGTGGTGACATAACTTGCCCAATAATGGAGCTGGATTTGAGCCCCATTCTGACTCCAAGTTCAATTTTCTTAATAAAACTTCCTCCCTCTCCATCCCTGTTTCTACTCTCATCCTCTTCATTCACACACACACACACACACACACACACACACACACAAACTCTCTTCTTCGCACTTGAACCCTTGTGTGAGCCAGTATTATCAACAGTCTACCACAGTATAACTTCATTGGTCCAAACCGTAGGGACTTAGAGTCTAAATTTTCCATGATATTGAGGCTTTATGGAGTCAATGTTTCAGGTGCGTTTAGATTTTTCTCTTAAACAAAGGTTCAGCAAATGTTTTCTCTAAAAGGCCAGACAGTAAAGATTTGGGCCTTTGTGGGTCTCGTGGGTCTCTGTCATGACTCTTCAACCCAACCACTGTAGCACAAAAGCAATCATAGGCAATGTGGAAAGGAATAAGCGTGGCTGCTTCAACAAAACTTTATTTACAAAGACAGGCAATGAACCAGATCTGGCCCAGGGGCCACAGTTTGGGACCCTATAGTCTGAAACTCAAGTCATTGTTAAAAGACCTTAGGGCTTTAGACACTGGGTCTGTCTACCCTATCAGAAGCGAAGCAGGGTGCAGGGCCCTTGCAGTCAGGCAGCAGAAGTTAGCAACTTTTTAAAGAAGCAATGTGATCAACATTGCTTCTATCCTCAGACAGCCAGACCAGCAGGTCTCAACATGTTTTCTGCAGGAAGACAGCGACAGGCATTTTGCCATAAAAGAGTTCTCTGAATTAAGAGGTTTAGGAAAACTCGGATTAGGGAGTTGAACTGTTTCCATTATTGCAGGACTTCTCAAGGCATTTAATGTGCTAACGAGCACTATCAAATAATGTCTAGGGGAGTTCCCGTGGTGGCTCAGTGGTTAACGAATCTGACTAGGAACCATGAGGTTGCAGGTTTGATCCCTGGCCTTGCTCAGTGGGTTGGGGATCCGGTGTTGCCGTGAGCTGTGGTGTAGGTTGCAGATGCGGCTTGGATCCTGGGTTGCTGTGGCTCTGGCGTAGGCCGGCAGCTGCAGCTCCAATTCGACCCTTAGCCTGGGAACCTCCATGTGCTGCTGGAGCGGCCCTAGAAAAGACAAAAAGACAAAATCATCATCATCATCATCTCTAGGAAGGGAGAGCAGTTCAGGTCTCCCATGCTGGCCTGATCTTGTGCACAGACCTTTGTGTGCAGAGTACATCTGTGCTGTATTCTCTGAGAAAACTGTTGTAGACTCCAGGTCCTCACGTTTTTCATACTGTGTTACTTTTCTACCGCTTGTCCCAGTTGTTCCCACTTGAGGGTACCCACACAGCTGCTACCGCCCACACAACAGTCTACTTCATCTTCAGAGCAACACTGCAGTCCAGTTGGGAATTTGGATGCTGTACCTCCTCATGATCATGTGGATGAGATCAGCCTGGAGGGTATGAGAAGAACAGGGTTGGGGTGGAGGCTGGTGCATTTCTTTCCTCCGGTTCTACAAGCTTGTAGGTCTGGACCTTCTAGAAGGTTCCAGAAACTCATCTCCAATGCCTCTGGTTTGAGAGACTAGATGGAAAATCTCCATAAGAACACAGGCTCAGCGCTTCATGAAGCCTGACACAGGAGCGGTTTACTTCAATCAGGAACCTTAGGGACTCTGATGGGAGTATGGTTGGGGACATTCATGCCTGGAGGTGATCACCTCCTGAGATCTCAGTGAGAAGGCAGGACTTGGGGTGGGGAGTCACTGCTGGAGTGGAGAAAACATCTAGGGAGAGTGGTTTTAGCTCTAAGGAGATTTTGGTGTAGCATCTTGAAGACAGAAATGCCGATGCTGACCAGCCCTGGCTCAGAGCATGGGGGTACTGGGGAGGTGTGTGAAAGAGCTTCACATAAAAAAGGCTGAGGTATTGTTTGAACGAAGAGTCTGGGGGCAATTCAGACCTTTCTGTCCCCTTCTGAGGAGGGAGGTGTTTTGGCAAAGTCTAGGATCTGGCTTACAGGACACCACTATTCTTTAAGCCTATGCTTTAGTCACCAGCACAGAGCCCATTCTCACAAACTAAGTAGTAAATGAGAAGTCAAAAAAGCTCTATCCAGGCCACAGAGACCTCCAGCAAACGGAGCGCCATGGTTGACGGGAGAGGTCCCGTCCATCTCCATCGGGCAGTGGTCAAGGGGTTCCTGAGTCTTATTCACAGTGTGTAGCATTTTACAATGAGGTTGTGTGCTATTTCTATAATTGAAAGTAACTTAAAAAAAAAAAGACAAAGGGAATCAGGAAACAAGATGTGACTTTAGGCTCAGCCTCATTTCCATCTCAAAAAGATGGGGGAGTCCCGTGAGTGAGTGAAAATGTCCTTAAGATTTGTTGATGTGTTGTTATCACCCAGTTTTGTTGTTCTTTTTTTTTTCCTTTCATATGTGTGACCGCCTGACTTTCCTAGTGGTGATCGCTAAGAAAATTCCTAAACTGAATCAAAACAACAAGGACAATAGCAAAAACAAAGAACCATGTCACCATCAGCACAGCTCAGACCTTCTTGGCCAGCCTGGGTTTTCCACAGGCGGTCTTTGTGTTTCAAATGCACCTGCTTCCTTTTCTCTCTCTGATTTCCCAAGTACCTCTGAGAATCCCTCCTTCTTTCCCAGGGACCCAAAAGGAACCCCATGTGGTGGGACCCCCATGGGCTTTGGGGTGCTGCAGTCCCAGCAGAGCCAAGCCCCACCCCCCTCACCCCTGGATGAAGGGTTTTTCCAACTGTGGCTCCCCCTCCACCCAGGCCGGGTGCCTGGTCCTGAAGCCAGGTTTTAGGGAGAGCCTTTTGTGGCCCTCTATCTCATCCATAGAACCTTGGTCTTTTGGATGAGACACTTAGTGGACAAAGTGATGCCCTTTCTTATGAGAAATCAGTCCACTGAGAGGCACTATCCCATCAGTGGGACCCTTGTATTTCCTGCCTGGAGAGTAAGCCCCCTGTTTCCTCCTGGGATGTGAGAAATGGGTTCTAATCCCTCCATTTCCACAACCTCACCTCCTCAGCATCTCCTTTTCACAAATGGGCCCAGAGAGAGCTTCCGGGCCTCAATCTCACCCTGGCGGGGAAGATGAACGTGGCCTCCCTTCCCTGCCGCAGTGAGTCAGGTGAAAGAACACACAGGGAAGAGCCAGACAGTCATGTGTTCAAACCCCAGCCCTGACCCTGACAGCTGTGTGACCGAAGGCCACTCATGGCAACCTCTCTGATCCTCAGTTTCCTTATCTGTAAAATGGGGACCTGACCAGACCCCGCCCCGTGGGGTGGTTATCAGGGAGAAGTGAAGCAGTTCGGAGCTGGCACGGTGCCAAGTCTAGGGATTTCCGAGCGGGACACGACAGCTCACCAGGAAAGACTGTGGCCCGTCCATCCCGGGGAGGCTGTGCCAGATCAGAGGGAAGCTCAACAAGCCACTTGAAAGGGACCTTGACTCATTTTGTGGTAACTGAATGTGCAGTTCAGGAAGTGCTTCGCAAGAGCGAACTGGGCTCCAGCCGCCCCCTCGTCCCCCTGCCCTCTGCTCTGAATCCTCAGGGCCATGACGCTGTTCCCAGCAGCGCTCCCCGTCTGGCATCCGCTGGTGCGCACGCGCATGGGCCACAGGACTTGCGCCTGCGCGCTGCAAGCCCACTGAAGGCTGACCGGGATGCGGTTGCGCGGTTCAAGGACACAGTCCGACCACCTCAAGCCACCATTGAGGCCAGGTGCTCAGCTCTCTGCACCTCTTGTAGCTGATGCTCCTGCAGGTCAGGCCAGCACCACGGAGCACTTGACATTTAATCGTCACAAGCAGCTCTCCTGGAAAGTAGTGAGCAGAAGTTCACTGTTTAAGGCTGGGGAAACTGAGGCATCCCAAGGTTATGAAATGCCCAGGCATGGAGGGTGAGTCCAGTGCTGGGATGGAACCCGGGGAGTTGGACTGCAGAGGCTGCCTCCTAACTGCGGGCATCTAGAATCAGGCACACGGTAGGTCTCCGTGGTTCTAAATAGGCGTGAAAGTGCGGCCCACGTGGTGTTGGGAGTGTGGAGCGAAAGAGGGGTGTGGAGCGGCTTCAGCCCCTGCTGCTGCTTCCCTGGAGGGCGAGGGAGGGGCACTGAGTGCCAAGACACCTCGGGGAGTGTGGCAGGGCCCCCTCTGGTTTCGGGTAGGATGCGCCTCAAGCCTGGGCTACAGCTGCCCTGGGAGTAAGCATAGCCACTCCAGCTGCACCCACGTGGACCCTCCAGCCACCCCGCCCCCCAACTCCCACTGAACACCCCCAGGACATGGACAGCAAGAGCCTGGGGTACTGTGTACTGAGGCCAGTAGAGAACTGTGAGGTGACCTGCTGGGGGCTGATGCCTTTGTGGACCAGAGCCTGGATAGGGTGGGGACCTCTGAGAGGATGAGGCTGCCTGACCATTATCCCCCATCTCTCCCACTCCTGTCTGCCCATGTCTGGCTAGCGGGTTTCCAGGGAAAGGGAAGTGGGAGAGGGAAGTGACATGGGAAAGTGAGTGGCACAGAACTGCAGAGTTAGCTCCCAAGTCCTGAGAAAAGCAGATCCTCCTCTGTCCCTGGCCTCACTGGCCTGGGGGAGAGAGAACAGTGGCTTCACTGGCCTCAGGGAGAGAGAACTGTCAGTTGAGCTGGACCCCTGCTGGGAAGTCAGGGCCTGTCCTAGTTCCTCATTCAAGGCACCCGCCCCAATCCCCAAGGCAGTTAAAAGCCCCGAATTGCCCAACTCAGTCAAGGGAAGCCTGGCCCATGGTCCCGCACACCCTCGGAGCCTGGGCCTGGCTGCCAGGCCTGGTCTGTCTGGCCCCCGAGGCCGGACAGTGACCCACTCTGTGTTCCGGAGCCCACGTGTCGAGGAGGAAACTGCCATTCTGACAGTCCAGAAACATCTGTTCCCCATTCGTCATTGTCAAGCTCTGATGTCTTTTGGGACTAAGTTTGAAGGACAGTTTTTAACTGTCGTTACCAAAAAAGTAAAAGGAAATAAACAATTACAGGCCTTCTTTATTTCAGAACTTTTTTGCTGTGTGGGTAGAAAGCTCTTCCAGTAAATAGGAGCTTGGACTAAATTACCCTCCCAGACAATGAGTTGCTAGAGGGTCTCCCTTCCCCCCTGCTTCACACCCCATTGTGCTGAGAAATGTTGAGATAAATACATTCTGGCTGAGGCTGGAACAAACGAGCAGCAGAAAACATTTCCTTTTCACCTGGGCTTGTCTGTGCATCTTTCAGAAGACACCTGTGACCTGGTCCAGTGCCCCTGATGCTCTGTGATCAAAATGCCTTGAGTGACAGCGGCTGCGCTCAGGACCAGTATCATCATTTACCTTCCTAGCCTGTAACAGCTCCTGCTCTGATCTGGATGTTTCCAAGATGTGCTTGTTTGTACAATGGATGCATCAGTTTAGACTCATGGGAACTGTAGAGGCATCCAGATAAGCCCTGAGAGTTCTTACAGCCTGCCCACTCCATGCCCTGACACACTCGCGTGTCACTGGATTCATAAAGTACCCTGTCTGTCAGAGGCCAAGGGCGGGTGAGTGGTCCGCTTGGAGCCAGTGAAGGACCTTGGCTTTTTGCAGGGCTCCGCTGCACCTGGAGGACTCTCCCACTTAGGCAGGTGCTCTGGGACCTCAGGGACAATGGGAGGATGCTTCTAGCAGGAGTCAGGGTCTAGGTTCCTGGGATGTGACAAGTGAGCCATTGGTCCCTCTCTACCTTCCTGCTTGTCATGTTGGGTGTTTTGGTTTGCTGTGGCTGATGTAACATCCTTGGTGGCTTAAAACAACACAAGTGTATTCTCTGACAGTTCTGGAAGCCAGATGCCCGAAATTAGTCTCACTGGGCTGAAGGCAAAGTATTGTTCTTTTCAGGAGGCTTTTTCGGAGGGGAGATTTGGCTTCCTTGACTGTTCAGCTTCCAGAGGCTGCCTGCACCCCTGAGTAGTTATTGCAGAAGCCTCATTACAAAGATGCAATCAAACCTTGTTGGGAGAACTGTAGTATATTTGGGGCCACCCATCTCTGCTGCAACCAGTTTCCTTGGGGGCAGTGTCCCTTCCTTCCACTGTGTGATATCTAGGGGAGGGGGTGGCACCAGATGCCACACAGGAGCGAGATGCCAGTTCCTCTTAGCCTCTCTTAGTGCAGCCCGGGCCTGAGCGAGGGAATTCAGGGAGGGGACATACCACCAAGCTCCATTGTTGGGATGCTGTTATCTAAGACTTGGGAGCTTACCTTGTTCAGCTCAGCAGTGACCCCCCCTCCCCCAAAAGCACATCCCTCCTGCTTTGTGCCCATTTTGGCCATGCCTGTTCTCTGGCCCTGCCCATTCCTAAACTGGACAACCCAGCCCTGCCCATGATTCAAGGAACTGCCATTCTCTTAGCATATAGTCCCTTGTGATGTTCCCAGATACAGATTCTGTTGCTCCCGCATTCAAGACCTGTAATACAAGGACTGTCTACTGTGTTGAATAAGTGGAGGACTTGAGGATTCATTTCCGTGCCGTTTTACAGTGGGGTTGATACGCCTCGAAAGCCTGGTTCTGACATCAAGGCCCTGACTGCTGTCAGTGAGAGGTGTGCCAGGGGTCCCTTGGGGGAGGGGTGGTGAGGGACGATGCAGCTGGTTTCACTCATTTCTGCTCCTGGTTATGTCTTGTACAACAGGCTCTTGGATTATATAAGATGGCATCGTTATTGCCAGAGCCCATGTTGGGTTCAGCATATGCTACCCCCAAATAGGGCACTGGGGTGCTTTGAGGACTTGAGCAAACAGCGGCTGGAAGTTTGCTCCGTTCTCCTTCCCCAGTTGCCCTTCTTCCCTGAAACAGGTCATAAAGCCCTCCTGTGAGAGGTGGCCTCCCTTTACTTGGAGGAAAGGAGCATCCTTATCTCTGAGGACAAAGAGGTGCCAAGAAGAATCCTAACAAACAGGCCTTGCTGGGCACCCCCCCAACCCGTTTCTTCCACTCACACCCCCCCCCCCCCCGCCGCATATTCCTGCACGCCTGCTCACTCTTCATGAAACCCAGCACAGAATGCTCAGGCCCAACTGTCTCTTTAGGTCCTCATTTCCTTAGGAAGGCTTCCAGGTTATGTAGAATGGATATGAAATAAGTGTCTATGCTTTTCTCCTATTAATCTTTGTCCGTTTAATTTTCAGGCCCAGACAGGGACCTCACGATGGTCAAGGAAAGACTTTTTCCTTTCCTAGGGCCCTGTATTTGCTCCCTAACCTCCCGCTTACTCCCCTTGGTGCAGGACACAGAGGACACAGAAGTGGGCCTGAGGGTCAGTCACGGCAGGCAGGAGCCTTAGTGAATGCCTGGCAGGGGGTTTTGTTTAGGTGCATCTCTGAAGCACTTGGACACAAAGTGAATATTTGCTGAATGAGTGAATGAATGAATGAAGGAAGGAAGGCTGCAGTCCAAACCAGCCCCCCTGCTAGACATGCCCATCGAGAGCGGCAGGCTGCTTCAGCAGCGAACCCCTGGAGCCAGCTGAGGAGTAGTGAACACTGCCCATTTTCTTTTGTCTCTTTTTTTTTTTGTTGTTGTTGTTGTTGCTATTTCTTGGGCCGCTCCTGCAGCATATGGAGGTTCCCAGGCTAGGAGTTGAATGGGAGCTGTAGCCACCGGCCTACGCCAGAGCCACAGCAACGCGGGATCCGAGCCTCGTCTGCAA